>NW_017728923.1:9231257-9281758 GCF_001723895.1 Crocodylus porosus | reverse complement strand
CAGGAGTGGCAGAAGGTGTCCAAATCCAGAGCTGCTAGGCCTAGAGTGGTGAAAGCTCCCCAGGTTCACCTGGGGAACAGGTTTGACACCCTGGCAGCTGTGATGGAGAAAGACAGTGAAATTTCCTCCGTCGGGGACAATGCCACTCCCCACATGACAAAGAATGGGTAGAGAACGAACACCAGCAGGAAGAAACACTGAGTCCTTGTCATCAGAGACTCCATCCTATGAGGACTGGAAGGTCCCATCTGCCGGCCTGACCCCATGACACAGGAGGTCTGCTTCATGCCTGGGGCTTGGGTTAGAGACATCACAGAGAGGATCCCGGCCTACATCCGACCTGCAGACCAGTACCCCATGGTTGTCACTCACATGGGGACAAATGACACAGCCAGGGGCAACCTTGACTGCATTATGAAGGATTTCAAGGCTCTGGGGGACAAGCTTAAGGAGACGGGGGCTCAGGCGGTATTCTCCTTTCTTCTTCTGGTGAGTAGGTGGGGACAACAACACGAGGCCTGCATTGGCGAGGTCAACCGGCACTTACACAGTTGGTGCCGCAAGGCAGGCCTTCGGTTCCTTGATAATGACCCATGCTTTCAGGCGGGGGGCTTGCTGGGGTGGGATGGGCTTCACCTCTCTCATAAAGGCAAGTGTGTCCTCCTCTTCCAGGTTGGCTGATCTCGTACAGCGAGCTTTAAACTAGCATCGCCAGGGGAGGGGGCCGCAGGAAGACGAGAAGACACCACCCAAGCAAGACAGGTGACAAATGCAAGGAGTGCCCAGGTAAGAAACAGGGGTCCAGACAGTCTCCCAAATCGGGGGTGGCACATGCAGCTAGGCAAGGCCTTAAATGCCTATATACCAATGCTCGTAGTATGGGGAATAAACAGGAGGAACTCGCCCTCAGAATAGCCGGTTCAGACCCAGACATAATAGGGCTTTACAGAAATGTGGTGGGATTCATCCCACGACTAGGCAGTTAGCATTAGGGGCTATAGGCTTTACAGGCGGGACAGAGAAGGAAGGAAAGGTGGGGGTGTGACGCTCTATATCAAGGAGCAATACACATCCTCTGCCAGCAGAATGGGGTCAGAGGAGGGGCAAGCTGAAATTCTCTGGGTCAAGATACAAGGGGGCCATGGGGAGAGGGATCTAATGGTGGGGGTCTACTACAGACCTCCCAACCAAGGGGAGGAGCTGGACTGGGAATTTTGGGCCAGCTTGCAGAGGCTCTTAAGGCAAGGGAGGTAGTTCCCACGGGTGATTTAAAATACCCGGACATCTGCTGGGAGGAACAATCAGCCAGGCTGGACAATTCCAGGAGGTTCTGGCTGAGATGCAGGACCTCCACTTAACTCAGGAGGTGCATAGTCCCACCAGAGGAAATGCCCTGTTGGACCTGGCCCTGGCCACAGGCAACAACCTGGTAAGGGGCCTCCAGGTTCTTGACCACCTGGGTGATAGGGATCATCACTTGCTGGAATTCACCATCCAGCCCAGGGTGTCAAGGGCTTGCAGCAAGGCGGTAGCCCTAGACTTCAAGAGGGCCAACTTCAACAAGTTGAGGAGATTAGTGGGAGAGGCACTGGGGTTCTCGATGGTAGGGGAACTCAGTGCCCAAGGTGAGTGGTCATTCCTTAAGAAGACAATACTCAGGGCCCAAGGGGTGACTATCCCAACAAGCAGCAAGGGGGGCAAGAGTGCCCAAAAGCCCCCCTGGCTCACCAAGGGTGTCCGGGAATGCTTGACTGCCAAAAAAGTGGTGTACAACCAATGGAAGGGGGGTGCTATCTCCAAAGAGGAGTATACCTCTTCTGCTCCGGCCTGTAGTGGGGCTGTCAGGAAAGCTAAAGGTGGAGATAGAGCTAGGACTAGTGTCCAAGATCAAAGATGATAAAAAGTCCTTTTTTAAATATATAGGGAGGATGAAGAAATGTGGATATATAGGGAGGATGAAGAAATGGGAAATGTGGGGCCCCTGCAACATTCTCTGGGCAATCTGGTGGTTGTGCCAGAAGAGAAAGCAGATCTCTTTAACCAATTCTTCACCTCCATTTTCTTGTGCAGGGACTGGGACTTCCCCACCATGATGCAAGACAGACTTGAGGGGAATGCCTCCAGACCTCAGGTTGGGGAGGACTGAGTTAGAGAGCTTCTAGAGGGGCTGGATGTGTTCAAATCAGTGGGTCCAGTTGCTTTCCACTCCAGGGCATTGAGGGAGCTTGCAGGGGTTCTTGCAGGGCCCTTGGCATGACTTTACGAGAGCTTGTGGTGCTTGGGCCAGGTGCCAGATGATTGGAAGATAGCCAACGTGGTGCCCGTCTTTAAAAAAGGGAGGCAACTATAGGCCCGTCAGTCTTACCTCAATCCTAAGGAAACTCTTTGAAAAGATTATGAAAGAGCACATCTGTGATGGGCCAGCTTCAGGGATGATGCTCAAGGGCAACCAGCACGGTTTCATTAGGGGTAGGTCATAAGCCAACCTTATTGCCTTTTATGATCAGGTCACAAAAGCAATGGATGCAGGTGTCACCATGGATGTAGTCTTTCTGGACTTCAGCAAGGCCTTTGACACCGTCTCCCACCCCATCCTCATTAAAAAGCTAGGCAACTGTGGCATTGATGCCTACATAGTCAGATGGATTGCAGATTGGCTGAAGGGTTGTACTCAAAGGGTGGTGGTGGACGGATCATATTTCGACCTGGGGAGAAGTGGGCAGCAGAATCCCCCAGGGCTCAGTCCTTGGGCCCGCGCTGTTCAATTTCTTTCTCAGCGATTTGGATGACAGGGTGAAAAGCATCCTGTTTAAACTCGCTGATGATACCAAAATTTGGGGTGAGGTGAGCAAACTAGTAGGGAGGGAAAGACTTGGATAGGTTACAGGGGTGGGCTAACAAAAACAGGATGTGTTTCAATACTGACAAGTTCAGGGTGCTGCACTTGTGCTGCTGGTTATTACTGCCCACTTATAAGATGGGAAACTCCCTTCTTGAGAGCACGGAGGCAGAAAGGGATCTCAGAATCATTACTGACTCCAAGATGAACATGGGCCAACAATGTGAGGTCACAGTTGGCAGGGCTAACTGAAACTTGTTGTGCATCCACAGGTACATCTCAAGTAGGGTCAAGGAGGTGATCCTCCCCCTCTACGTCACACTGGTCAGGTTGCAGCTGTTGTACTACGTCCAGTTCTGTGCACCCCACTTCAGAGAGAATGTGGACAACATTGAGAGAGTCCAGAGGAAGGCTACCTGCATGATCTGGGGACAACAGGGCAGACCCTAGAATGAGAGACTGCGGAACCTGAATCTGTTCAGCCTTCACAAGCGAAGGCTGAGGGGGGACCTGGTGACAGTCTATAAATTCACTAGGGGGGACCAGAAGGGTTTGGGAGAGACCTTGTTTCCCCTAGCGCCCCCTGGCATAACAAGGAATAATGGCCACAAGTTGTTGGAGAGTAGTTTTAGATTAGGCATCCATAAGAACTACCTCACAGTTAGGGCGGCTAGGATCTAGAACCAACTTCCAAGGGAAGTGGTGCTGGCTCCTACCCAGGGAGTCTTTAAGAAGAGGCTTGATGTCTACCTGGCTGGAGTCATTTGAGCCCAGTTTTTCTCCTGCCCAGGCAGGGAGTCAGACTTGAAGATATACAAGGTCCTTTCCTTCTATGAATCTCCCTCACTCAGGCCTCCCTGTCTCGAGGTGGGCAGAGGCATCTCATGATACTGATGAAAGACTACCCATTTAGTAGGTTGTTTTTTTCCTGCGTGTCCTGAGATTCTACCACCTCTCTGGGTAACCTGTTCCAATGTTTTCCGACCCTCCTAGTGAGAAAATTCTTCCTAATATCCAACCTAAACTTCCCTTGCTGTAATATGAGACAGTTGCTTCTTGTTCTGTCATCTGTTACCACTGAGAACAGTCTAGCTTCATCCTTTTTTGAACACCTTTTCCGGTAGTTGAAGGCTGCTGTTTAATCCCCCCTCAGTCTTCTCTTCTCTAGACTAAATTACCCCAGTTCCCTCAACCCATCCTCATAAATCACATGCCCCAACCCCCTCACCACTTTTGTTGCTCTCCACTAAATTCTCTGATTTGTCCACATCCTTTCTGTAGCAAGGGAGGGAGGGGCGGGGCCCAAAACTGGAGACAGGACTCCAGGTGTGACCTCACCAGTGCTGAATAGAGGGAAATAATCACTTCGCCTAACCTACTGGCAACATACCTACCAATGTAGCCCAGGATGCCATTAGCCTTCTTAGCAACAAGGACACACTGTTGGCTCATATTCAGCTTGTTGTCCGCTGTAACTCCCAGGTCCTATTCTGCAGAGCTGCTGCCCAACTAGTCATCCCCCAAACCTGTACCAGTGCATAGGATTGCTCTGTGCTAAGTGCAGGACTTTGCACTTGTCCTTGTTGAACATCATGAGATTTCTTTTGATCCAATCATCCAATTTTTCTACATCACTCTGAATCCTAGCCCTACACTCCAATGTATTACTACTCCCCACCGTGCTTGGCATCAACAGCAAACTTGCTGAGGGTACATTCTATGCCATTTTCCAGGTCATTGATGAAGACATTGAACAAAACCAGTCCCAGGACCAACCCCTGAGGCACTCCACTTGATATCGTCTACCAACTAGACACTGGGCCATTCATTACTACCCTCTGAGCCCAATGTTCCATCCAGTTTTCTATCTAGCTCAATCCATTCATCCAGACCATACTTCCTTAGCTTGCCTGTGAGAATGTTGCTGAAGACTGTATAAAAAGCGTTGCTAAAATCAAAGAACACCACATCCACCAGTCTCCCTGCATCCACAGACCCAGTCATATCATACAAGGCAATCAGGCTGGTCAGGTACATTGCTACATTGCCCTCGAAGCAAATGTCAAGGTGACTGAAGTTCAATGAGAACCAGGGCCTGTGATCAAGAAACTTCCTTTAGCTGTTTGAAGAAAGCCTCATCCACCACTTTCTCTTAGTCTAGTGGTCTATGGCAGACCCCCACCATGACATCACTCTCATTGCTCTCCTCTCTAACTTTAACCCAGAGACTTTCAATAGGCCTATCTCCAGCTTCATACTAAACTCTGAGCAATCATATGGCCCCTTTATGTAAAATGCAACTCCTCCTCCTCTTCTCCCCTGCCTGTCCTTCCTGAACAGTTTGTACTCATCCATGACAGTGTTCCAGTCATGTGTACTATCCCACCAAGTCTCTGTTATTCCAATCACACCAGTGCCATGACTCAACAAGGACTTCCAATTCTTCCTGCTTGTTTCCCAGGCTCCGTGCATTTGTGTACAGGCATCCGAATTAACTAGCCAGTTGTCCTGATTTCTCAGGAACTATGAGAGAACCTCCCCTGTTGCCCCTCCTGCTTGTTCTTCCTCCAGGTCTCCCGCTTCCCCACTTACCTCAGGGTTTTGGTCTCCATCCCCTAGTGAACCTAGTTTAAAGCCCTCCTCACTAGGTTAGTGAGTCTGTCCGCAAAGATGCTCTTCCCTCTCTTCATCAGGTGGATCCCATCTCTTCCCAGCAATCCTTCTTCTTGGAAGAACATCCTATGTTTGAAGAAGCCAAAGCCCTGCTCATGACACCACCAGTGGAGGCAGGTGTTGATCTGCAGCATGCACCTGCTTCTGCCCAGGCCCTTTCCCTTGACCGGAAGGATCTATGAGAACAAAATCTGAGCCCCAGACATCCTCAGCCTTGCACCCAGAGCCCTGTAGTCACGTTTGATATGCTCAGCATCTCCCCTGGTAGTATTGTTGGTGCCCACATGAAAGAGCAGCATAGGGCCAGATGAGAGCCAGATGAGCCTCAATAGTTCCTCCATGACATTTCAGATCCAGGTTCCAGGCAAGCAGCAGAATTCCTGAGACAACAGGTCAGGTTGGCAGATGGCTTCCTCCATCCCCCGCAGAAGGGAGTCTCCAACCACCATCACCCATTGCTTCTTCTTGGTAGTGGTCATCTTGATTCTTCCCACCTTGGTGAGGCCTGGCCTGTCTTCCTCCACAAATGGAACATGCTCTTCCCTCTCTGTTGCTAGGACTGCAGCTTCATCCCATTTGTCTAGCTGAGCAAACCCTGCCCACACAGGTTCCAATCCAGTTTTCACAGAAACCCCACCCACCTACCCTGTCTGGCACCACTGGCAGTGAGTACAAGGCAGATAAGCCAGGGTGCCCAAGCAGTTGGGGGCCAGGTCTGGTGTTGGCGACAGCCAGGAGGAGCCACCACTGGGGCTTCCAGGAAGCAGAGTTTGGCTGTTGTTCCACCCCAGTCCCACTGCAAGACCAGGGCATATAAACTATGCCCAAAACCAACCTGATTGCTCAGTTCCACCCTTGCCTACAATTGCCACTTTCAGATTCTGTTTTTTCTCCAGCGCTCCTGATCCATGAGTTCTGTCCTTTAAAAATATCCTATGCATAGCTGCAGTTGTCAGAAAATAAAGACAATTAACCTTATTTTAAAAAATTAAGTCATCAAATAAAAAAAAATATTTGCATAAAACACATCTGGCTGGATACTATGAAATGTCAACAATTTTGCATTAAAATAATCACTTAAATTACAGAAGAGAAAATCCTTTTGCATCTCATAGTTTAAAGCTACATTTCTCTCTCAGCACAACAAACATCTGTCATTCAGAGGTGCAGTCTTTCACATGTCTCAAGGAAGTATGATTTTCCATTAAATAAATAGTTGTCCAGCCATAAAAACAAACAAGCAAACAAACAAACAAACCCCAGCTCTTTCAAAAGCCCAGTCATCACTGTATGGGCAATTCATAGTAGGCACAATTTTCTCCAAGACTGCTCTGCCATAAGTTTATTTTTTAGCATATCTTTTCCAGGAGACCTTAAGTAGAGATGAGGTCTTATTACCTTTGATAATGGGTTTTGATTCCTTGCCTCCGTTTCTCTCTAAGATTTAAGCCAAGTAACTGCTCTCTGAAATCAGGCCTGTTTAATGAGGATCCAATACTTGAGCCACATACAATCATCATCTATTTTTGCAAAACTGGCCTAAGAATAATCTATTTCCCTAGTTAGTATATTTGGCTGCTTACAGACGTTGAGAAAAAGAAAAAAGAAAAAGAGCTTTACTTTAAACTCCATATGACCCCACACCAAGCCTGGTGCATGCCCAGAAGAGGCATTGCGTTATTTGAACCTGTATATATCTATATATCTGTATAGATTGGACACTTCAGTGGAGCTATTTTGGTGTTTTTATTTAATAGCTGACTAAATCAGCTATTAGATAAAAGCACCAAAAATTCCCATTGAAGTGCCCAATCAATACAGACACTACAGAACCAGGTCGAATTAATGTGCTGCTGCTTCCAGTAAAGCACATTTTTGTTTCTTTGTTGGGTTATTTTTATGTCTGTAAGCAGTCTTCATGAACATATTCAAGAGTTCTGTATTTTAAACTTTGTAAACCAACTTGAAGTAGTCTGTTTTCAATCTTCGCTCTATTT
Source organism: Crocodylus porosus (assembly GCF_001723895.1). NCBI lineage: Eukaryota > Metazoa > Chordata > Crocodylia > Crocodylidae > Crocodylus > Crocodylus porosus. The sequence continues at coordinate 9,274,249 of NW_017728923.1, read as the reverse complement.
TGTTTTCCTTTTGCTGAAGATATTTCTAAGCTTTCCACAAAGGAACAGATAATTTTCAGACTGACAGAGAAAACAGTTTCCAAATTTACACCATTGAAGCTGAGCACTCTAGCAATACCAATACACTAAAATAGTCAAAACATTTTCACTATAAGTGTTTCCAGAAAATAATGGTTTTTCTTTCTCAAGGGAACCTGATGATTTTAACAACTTCATTTCATGGAAAATTTTTACTGTTCTTGTGTTAGGTCCTGATCCATAACAAATACATATTGCAAACTGTTGATTTTTCTAAGATACTGAAAACCTCCTTTTCACACAGCCATGCTAAGGAGTTCCATTAACATTTCAATAGCAATAGATCAGTGTCTTCAAGATCATTGTTCTCTCTTTATACTTAGGATAACAATAATGCTACAGTCAGCCTGAAGTGGTAAACATGCAGCATGAGAATTTACTTTGAATACAAGTTTTTAAACTTTGTCCTAATATAATCTAGATCCATGCTGCATTCATTTTATTACTATAATTACACTGTGAAAGTTTTGAAGATGAGAAGAATTAATGAGCCAGAATAATGAATTTGCAACCATTTTATGCATTTCTGCTCATTTAAATATAATTTGAACCTTTAGGAAAAACTTGCAGCAACAGCAATGAAAATGGTGAGTGTGCAGAAAACAGACCTCTTCTGGGGAAAATGAACTATTCAGATGATTTTCTGGGATTTTTATGGGAATTTCCTGGGTAGATTCAATAATTTAATCTTAATATCACATTCAGACTCCTGCATGTGTAGAGATAGATCATAAGCAGGACTGGGAAGGCAAGATAAGCAGCACCCAAACATTTAAGTTATTTCACGCAGAAGTATATTTGGAAGGAGAGTGGAAGGAGGAGGGGCGGTCACAAATAATACCAACACAAATTATGCTTTAAAAATATTATTCTCCATATTGTATCACAATTTAATTAATTTATTTCAAGCACATTATATTCAATGTACCAAATAAAAGGGTACACGTATACAGCAAAATCTCTAGCAAATATAAAATTGGTATAATTATTTCTAGACAGGCCCAAGGATACACTCTAACCTCCCAAACAATATTTCTACTAGGGGAAAATAAAAGACTCTACAAAATATCTTTCTAGAGATCTTTATAAAAAGCTAAAGAGCCCCAACACAATTTAGGTCCAATGTTAGTACAGTGGACTTTCCTATACAGATAAGTTATGCTGCCACAATTAGTTCTTGTGCATGGCAAATGGATCAAAAGGGTTTTTTATATAACCACAGAATAATCGATTTGGAAGGGATCTCAGGATGCCATCTAGGCAGGATCACCCCTGGAGACCAAGCCAGAGATAGGCAAAGTGCAGCCCACAGGCCAGATCAGGCCTGAAGCAGACTGCATTTCCCAGCAGTCCCTGCCTGTGTGGCTCCTGGCCATTCTCCATGAAGGCTCCAGGAGCATGGGGGCATGACAGCACGTGGCCACAGAACTGAGGCTCTGCCCTGGTCTGGCTCCGGGCTGTGTGCAGCTGGGCCAGGAAGGGTGTACAGCCAGGCAGGGAGCTGCTCTCAGGCTGGGCTGGGACCTTGCAGTGGTGGCAGAGCTGGGATCCACTCTCTGCTTGCCCCTACCTGCACAACCTGCACTTGTTATGGGGTCATGTGGGCAGTGGATTGCAGCTCTACTCCAGCCCTACCCTGCTCAGTCACTGCCACAAATCCTGACCCTGGCCCCACATTGCTCTCAGCTAGTCTTCACGGAAACCACAGAAATGCGGGGCCATCAGTGTGGAGCCATGACAGCACAGGGCCAGGCCAGGCTGGGGCAGAGCACCAGTTCTGCAGCCCTGCACTGTCATGCCCCAGGATCTCCATGGAGACCAGCTGGGAGCCCCATGGGCAGGGGCTGCTGGAAAATGGAGTCTGGCCGCCAGCCAGATCCACCATTTTGCCCAACCCTGGACTAAGCCTTACCAGTCAATTGTATGTCTAATCTGCTCTTAAAATCTTTCAAAGATTGACACTTTACAACCTCCTTAGGTAGCCTAGTTCATTAACTAACCACCCCTAGTGTTAGAAAGTTCTTACTAATAATATACAGCCTAAATAACAACCTAATACACAATCTTTTACTAAAATTTAACACCACTGTCCCTTGACTCCTAAAGTCGGAGAACAGTTCATCTGAATCCCCTGTATATACACTGTTCAGGTATTTGAAGATTGTTATCAACTCCTCCCTCAAGTTACCTTTACTCTCAACTAAATAAATCTCAGGTCTTTCAGATTATCCTTATAAGTCACATTTACCAGGCCTCTGATCATTTTTAATCATACTTCACTGAACTCCTTCAATATGCCCACATCTTTCTTAAAGTGAAAGGACACAGAACTCCAAGTGAGGCCTCAACAGTGCTGAATAAAAGATTCTTTTGTGACACATATTAATACAGCCCAGCATGTTGCTGTGTCTTTTTTGCAGCACCATAGATATTGTCTTCACAAGGAAAGTCAGAAGATGCAGTAGCTTGTTCCTCTTAAGCAAGTATCACAGACATTGTGTCAGAAATGAGCTCTGTAACTTTCTAAATCTGACTACTTTTGATATGAATGGTCCATAAACAGGGATGGGTCTCAGCTGGAGTTTTTGCCTTCTACAGTTAGGCTCCTTTTCTTCCCATTTCAAGCCACAGACTCTCAAAACATCCTATTTTTCATAGTGGTTCCAAAGTCACAACACAGATTCCATGTTTTTGAGGGCCTTACAAGTAGAGTTAAATGCCTAAAAGCATTTAGCAAATGCAAATCAATTTCTAAAGCACGCTGGAAGGGCTGGGCTTCCCCATAGACGGCTAGAACAGCCAAAAGCAAGCAAATGTCCACGTGACAAAACTGTTATCTTCAGAGGCCAGGAAGATTCAGGCTATTGTCTCCGACTCTTGCTTTAAAACTCTATATTTCTAAACAGCCTCTAGCTAAATCATTCATTAATAAATATGAAGCACCAACTGTTTCTTTCTACTCAGTTCTTGTTACCTGAAAAAAGATAGGCTTTGTCTCTCTGTTCTCACATGGAGCTCCCCTGAGTGCTCCATACAGTGGAAAGGGACGTATATCCACAGCTCTATACTCTTTCCCAAAACTCCATTCTTTTCCACCATTTCTCAACTATATTGTCTAGCTGTGCTCCTGTTTGGAGCTTCTGCCAGCAAACTTGATATCAGCATTAAGGAATTCAAATTCTTGTGTTGTTGCAAATATGGTTCCAATCAATTCATCCTAACCAGGTTTTGCAATTTTTACCCAATACCTGTTTTCCAAACCTATTAACGACAGCAGAAACACTGTAGATATCTAAGTAGCCTCAGACTGATAATGGTACGTGCGTTAATTCTTGCTAAATAATTAATCTTCCTAAATATTAGATCTACATTTTTTTCTTTGCATAAGTGAATGCCTTTCTTTCTAGACATGATTACGTTAGCCCCCTGTGCTATACATAATTCAAAAAGGTTATTATAAATCAAATAATTTCTGACCACCACTGTGTTCTGGTAACTTTAGTGGAAGCACAATTTATCAGACACCTTATAGTTGTTTTTGTTTTGTTTTCTTTGTGAGAGCATGTGACCCTTACCATTCTTGAAAATCCAGCAAGTTTTAATTTAATTAATGCCTAAGACACTTGCAACAGTAGTTAGGATAAACAAGTAAAAGTCTTAGCCAAGTTATCAAAAGGCTATCCAAAACACAAAAAACACCTCAAACTGGTGAACGTCTGCAGGACTTGCACTATGTCACCTGGGGTGGGGGAGGGCAGGAAAGCCTCAAGGGTTTAGGTTCTTTTATCACATTTAAAAAATCTCCTTTCTTCCACTACCAGTTGCTTCCCAGGGAAAGCAAATCTCATTTGCTTTTATCTTCACTCTTCCCATGCTCACAATACTCATTCCCTATCTTACTGTAACCAGCCACAGAAGCTCTCATGCCTTACTGACAAATGTAAGTCATCACACCTGTTTGTGAAGAGCTGGGTTACCAAAAAGTGAGTATGCGATTCATGGGAAAAGTCAGAATCAGTCAATTGGGGTATTAATACCACAAGGCTCGGAAAACAAAATTGTTATTGGAACCAGGTTTACTGCAGTCTCCTTTTGTAAATCAACAGAGAAGGGAAAGGTTTAAAAATAAGTGGGAAGGAGAGGCAGAAAGAGTTGATGACTTTTTGCAGTCAGGTCAAAAATGAAAAAAAAAAAAAAAAATAGAAGGGGACTCACTACAGTCAAAGGGAAAAAAAATGCAGGCTGAGGGAGAGGTTTGTATCATATATAAAATATACAAGCCTTAATTGAAAATGAGGCATTTGGACAATACCGAAATGCAAGTATTTCCCTTTAGCAATAGAACACGTATCATTGAATGAAGTAAAGCAGATGACAGAGGCAGAGTTAAGTCTACTTTCCATCATTATGGGCAAGTCCAGACAAGCAAGAATGTGCAGTTTTGCAGTGCCACAGAGCCATTTATGGCACCGCAAACGCCACACGTGCAGGTGTTCCCCACAGTGGGGATCTTTCAGTGCATGGGGATCTCCCAGGGTTAAAACAACCCATGGGACAGTTGCCAGTCATGCTCCCCGCTGCAGGATTACCATGGCTGCAGTCCCTGGACACCCCCAGGACCCCAGGTAAGGTTGCTGGGGCCAGCCCTGGTACTAGCCCCTGCCTCTTCTAACCCACTCAGGGCAATGTGTTGCGTGCCAGAGAGCATGTGCATAGGTGTAACCAAGGGACAGGCAGCAGTGGAAAACATTGTGCTGATGCTGTTTGTCCCCAGAGAAATGTATATTCCCACTCATGGGGACACTCCCTACATGTTTCTGTCATTAGCAGGGATCTGGGTTTTCTGTTTGCCACATAAAAATTAAGATATTCTCCTTTAAAAGGAGAAAAATGAAGGAAACTGTGGATTTCCCCTTGCAGGCTGGCACAGTTCCAGCCTGCAAGGGGCTGCTTGGGGCTGGAGGGAGTAGGAGGAGAGCAATCAGGCAGGGGATGCCATGTGGGCATGAGCACACACACACACACGTACATGGCAGCTAGGTAAAGTGGTAGACAGCAGCTCCCGCAGTTCCCCATCAGTAAGTATATGGGGAGGAACATAGGTGAGATAGGGGGCTGCTGTGGGCATAGGCGACACACTGGGATGGTAGGGGAGCATAGGCAACACACTGGGGGGCATAGGGAGCGTGTGTCCCCCAGATCTGTGCACCCACAGCAGGCACAGAGCTGGCTGCAGCCTGGCTGGACTGGCACAGGCAGGAACCACCTCCACAGCCCAGCAGGCAGGATCTGGCGAAGGATGGCAGAGCAGGATGTTGAGACTTATTGTCACTGTCACTGCTTCTGGGACCCCTGTACCATCCTACTCCAGCAGCATGAGGAGTAACATTGCAGGGGTGGGCCATGCACTCCCCTCATCTCCTCCCACCACCAGCCCCTTGCATGCTGGGTTGCAGCTCCAGTCTGCTGCTGAGGCGCAGCCACCAATTCCACCACCACTACTGCCCTCAGGTCACGTCTCTACACTGAACGAGAGGTGATGTGGAGGGGGAAGCGCAGGGGACCTGAGAGGAGTGGCAGCAGTAGTAGTCATGACCAAAGGGGAGAACCCAGCCCAGTGCACAGGCAGATGGTTGGGAGCAAGGGGCAGTGGCAAGGCTGGGGGGTGGGGAAGAGGTTGTGGACTGGGAGTGGGAGGCAACAGCAGGGCCAAGGGCAGGACACTGGCATATCAGGACTGCTGAGTACCACAAAGCAGTGGTGGGGAGGCGGGAGCAGCTACAGCTGTACCCAAGTCCTGGTGTGTAAAGAAGGCAGGGGAAGCTCTGATTTTCCACACAAAAAAACACAAACACCCAAGTCAAATACCATAATATATGGATATTTAGAATGTATTTTATTATAATGATTGAGACACTTGTTTCCTTTCAAATTGCTTTAAAAATGTAAATATATCAATAAAGCATTGTGTTCAACTGATACCTATATATATATATTTTAGTGGTGTTTCATTTTAAATGCAAAGAACTGCTGTTTTGGGTTTTTTAAACCAGAGAATTTTGGATCTTTTAACATACAACACCAGGATCCCTGGTCATTTGACTTTGGCTTATATACCATATGCTCCACTTTTCTTGATACAAGTAATGATATTTATTTTATGAATTATCTGTTTGAAGTGCAACACGAGACCCGAATTCCACCTCTTCCTGAGAATTCCGCCTCCTTGAAACTCTTTCAGACTAGAAATCTAGGCTAGGAATAGACACTGCATTTGTCCCTGGACATATTTTGCCTGTCTTTGTCCCACAAGAGAAGTATCCTGGGATTGGCACGTATGCTCATTGTCTTTCTAATCATGGTTTAGCGAATGGCTAAATGCACTTGCACTGATTTAATGGTGTAATCCCAGGATAACCGTTCAGACACCCCACTGAGATACCCCAGAATAAACCATTAGTGCTACTTATCCCATGAATTTTTTTAGGGACAACAGACATGAATTTCTAAATGATTACACTTTGTCCCAAGATAAAAATTGTTAAAAATGTGAAATCTGTTTTAGCCTTGGAGTCAGTACTCCATCAGTAAAACAACTGTTTAAAAAAAAAAAAAAAGCCACCAAAAAAACTTTTCACTGCTTCAGCATTACATGTATACACAAAGAGGACAGGCAAGGTTTGAGAATTACTACAGGAGCAGACACAGCTACAACTGTACAAACATCTAATTTAACAGGTGCAGAGATAAATACATAAAATCTGAGGTTGTCTTTATATAACTAGAGTATATTTTGGCAAAGTCAAATTATGCAACGTCCTTATAATAAAAGTATTTTATTTTTAGTTAGCACAAAACGTACTCAAAAATGTTGATGTACTGGAGGACCTTTACTGCATTTTTTTCGTTACGGGGAAAAAGAAATACCCCATACAAAGTTATGGCAACATCAGGGATTCACAGAACATTTTATTACATTTAATGAATCTGCTTTAGGTGCTAATGCTTATTAGATATATCAAAAGATATTTTCAGTACCCTTACAGAGAATGGATTTCTTAGAAGCTAACTGGGAATAGTGCTGAATATTGCCTTTAGCAATATCAACAACATATCTGTTTTTGATATTACAAGACTGACTATTAGGGCTATGTGAAGCTTCAGTCATTGATTTGATTCAGCGGAGATTCAGCCCAATTTGGTGGCCAAATCTCGAAATCTGAATCAAATCAGTAGACCCATTAATCTCTCCAAATTGAATTGGAACCCTCCGTACCAATTTGGAGAGATTCAGAAATATTCGATGATACAGCCAGACACAGCTTTAAACGTTCTTTCTACAGACCTCAAGGTAAGAGGCGGCTCATGAATGCTGAGATGCTGGGGTGGATGGAGTATCTCACAGGAGTACCGAGGGGTCCCTAGTACACTTGGCAGCAAACCCAGAAGTGGACCAGAAGCACTTCTGGGTCTGCTGGGGAGCACACTGGGGGGTCCCTCTGCATCCCCCTGACTTTGCGACTGGTGCCTCCTAGATTGGGGGGGGGGGGCACCTGGGGTCCCCCCCATGACCAATTGTAGAAATTGAAATCTGGTGTAATTTATACAGTAGCAAACACTTGTAAAAATGCAGATTTCCTACTCCAATTTTTCCGTGCATTTTCCATTCTGGCATTTCTTTCCTTGTTTCTATTGCATGACATTACAAATGTAATGTTGGGTCCAAATAAATTGAAAAGCTACTCTTAAAAAGGAATTTATAAAAGAGTCACTGATTGCTTCTTCCCCTCCTAGAAATAGTCCTTTTCCATTAACATAAAAGTCTTGCAACTTCCATAAGTGCACAGCCCCCAGCATATAAGTACAGGAACTTCCTTTTTTTCTTGCTGACTACCTCAAACTATCACATACATATCACCTCTCAAGAGTGCTAACTTCCATGATCAGCCTTAAGTAATACATTTTTAAATATAAAATCTTCAGTTCCCCCAAATGCAAAAGCCCTTCCAATTCTCTTGGTACCTGTTGGGTAATAAGACAGGAGCATTCAATTTGTCAGTGACTCTAGGTAATGTTTGTTTTTGTAAAGATAGTTAAATACACTACTTACCTGCAAAACAGCAAACCCCACCTGTTACTACATGCTAAAGGTAAAAAAAGCAGATGAGAGTATGGTTATCATGTTGTAAAGGTCCATACAGAATGCCAACTTGCCAGGATTTCCTAAAGGACTTTTCCTAATCAAATTAGGTGCTTAAATGCATATTCCACAAGCAGTCTGGGGACAAGACTACCAATAATACCAAACAACTGGAGAACCCAAGCAAGAACATGGCTAAGCTGTAGTCCTATTCATATACAATTATTGCCTACATCAATAATAATATAATATTCCTTTTATTTTTTTTGTATACCCATATTAAGTAACATAGCTTTCAGGCATTCTCTCATAGTACTTCTATTACAAGGTGTTATCACACCCTCTGACTTTGAAGTTACACCTGCCACCATATTTTACACCCAACAATCTATTCTTGGCAGACTTTGCCAGTAATGGTGCGTCTCATATGTTTAATGGGTTGTCTAAATGTCTCCTGGTTTTTTTTCTCTGCAAATTGAATTCTTGCTGTGTATTTCACACAAAGGTTAAAAATAAAGTGGCATTAAAAGAACATAAATCTTGACATCTGTAAAGGACTTTTATTTAAGTTTACTAAGATTTAATGGTATATTATGAAGAAAATAAACCCAGTAAGAGTTTAATGTTTATGTAAAGTACATTAGAATGTCAGGTGCTTATTTAATTGCTTTTGTAGTCAATTTCTCTGCCCCTCAAGGCTCATTAGTCAGTCATCTAATCATTCCATACAATAATGCGTCCTCTGTGTTTCCTTCTCAAGTCCAGGAATATATCTTCCTGTACATTTCCAACCGTAGTGTCCTTCAAATGCAACCTTTCTGAGGGTTTTTTGACTACATGCCAACGTTACTATCTGTTCCACATGGAGGTGGATTTCCCCAACATCCATTAATTCTGTTCTACCATATACTTAGCCATCTGGACGACAAGACAATATAAAGAGGCTTCTGTTCTATGAAAAAACCTGTATAACTCTTCCAAAAACTTCAGTTTCACTAGTTGGCTGGCAAGAAGTGTTTGAACTTAATTGTATTCCCTATCAAATATACACCCTTCCCATTAAATCATTCTAAAGGAAGTTATATCTGTAGGAAAAAAGGAAAAAGTTATAGCATGTTGATAGCATGCCACAGAGCCATGTTTAGAGCAGTTAGCTGTAATTCACAATAAGCATTCCTATGAAACTAATAAACTGAGGTAAAAATCTATGGAAACTAGGGCAAAGCTTTGGTCCCCAATTCAATTTGATGGAGATTTGGCCCGATTCATTGGCTGAATCTCCAAATCAAATCAAAAGACCCTTTAATCTCTCCCAATCAAATAGACACCCCCCAAATTGATTTGGAAAGATTCAGGGATTCATATATAGAGACAGCTTTAAATGTTTTTTAACATTAACAGGGGCTCCAATGCTGGGGCACATGGAGTGTCCCACAGAAGCACAGGGGGCTCCCCAGTGTGCTTGGCAGCAGATGTGGAAGTGGACCAGAAGACTCCCCATGCCGCCCTGGCTCAGTGACTGGGTATGGGGGGGGAGGCACCTGGGGTCCCCTTGTGGCCAATTGCCTAGCTGAGGCATGGGGCGGGGGGCAGCATGCTCCCTGTCAGGCCTGGAAGTGAACCAGAAGTACTTACAGTCCACTTCTGGGTTCACTGCCCAGCACGTGGAAAGCCCCCCTGCCCCCGCACTCCTGTGGGACACTCCATGTGCCCCAGCATCACAGCAACCATGAGCCATGCCTGGTACCTCAAGGGGTATAGAAAAACCTTTAAAGCTGTGTCTATGTCTGACTCGCTGATTCTCCAAAGTGAATCAGGGACAATGATCCGAATCAATGAATCGAATCACTGTCCCTGATTCGGGCCAAATCTGAATTGGATAGGGCCCGCTTCGCACACCCCTTATGGAAACCATGTAGGAAGAGAGCATGTTTATAACATCAACATACATGTTTACAGAAATACAGATTCTTTGTTGCGCAACCATGACACAATTAAACAGCAACCTGAGATGTTTTTAAATACCGGTATAACTTTAGATGAGTCAGGAAACATATAGACAAAGAGGCATAACAAGTTATTGCTGAAATAAATTTTTTTTGTAGTAGTACTTTTGTAGCGTTGTTTTTTCGTAGTACCATTTGTTGTTATTTGGTAGCATTTTGTACTATTGGCTTTTACAGTAGATTTTTTTTTCCAATATTCAAGACCACTATAAGAATAATTAATTTAAGACTGAGTGACTGATATAATACCTGGAGTTCAGACTGGCAATTCAGTTAAACAACCAAACAAGCAGTTGGTATTCATAAAGCAGTGTTCTCAATCAACCGGTTGGCTTGGCTGTCTTCTGTAAACTTTTCCCAACCTGATTTTCTAAGAAACTTCAGGAAATGTCACTAACATAAAGTAGTAGATAAAGCAAGAAGTGAAGTGCTTTTTCTTTTCCCTCTCTCCTCCCAGCACTACCTGAAAAAAGCCTGCATAAGCTTCTGTGGAAATTCTGAGAAACATAGGAATAACAAACAATTTCTGTGCTTAATGGCAGCAACAGCAGCCACTACCCTTTTTGTGCCTCCTCTAACTTGGCACCCAGGCCAGTGCCCAGTGATCCCACCTCAAGTTAGACTGCTGCAAGGAAAACTTTTGAACAGCTTCTGCTCCCAGCTTGAGAGACAAGAATGCAAACAACAAAAATATGAACACTGAAAAAAATATTCAGCTTTATTCCCCCTTTCCCTAATATATCAAAAAGTTTATCAGAAGGCAGGGGAAATTGGTATCTTTATAAACCAACTAAAACAGAGATGTATAGAATAAGCTTTCATAAACAGGAAGCCTACTTCATCAGATGCTGTGAAGGGATGGCAGGAAGCAAAGCTTCTAAACAGAAAGTACTGCTTAAGGTAGGAAAGCTGGGAGGGAAAAGAAAGGGGCACTGATAAGAGAGGCAAGGAAGCAAGAAGCTGCTGTGACCCTGGCCTCAGCCCCAGCTCAGGGCTGGAACCAATGCCTGCTCCCATTGTCTCTGCCCCCTTCTGTCATCTCCACCCCACCTCCCTCTAGAGCCTCTTTCCCATTGCTTCCCCTGCTATCCCTCCTGACCTCATAACAGCTGTTACGGCACTGGTAGCTCCAGCTGGACCCAGGAGTCCAGGCTGGAGCTGCCAGCACTACTGGACTGTAGCCAGAGTCCCCATGTGCTGAAGTCATGCCAGAGCTAGAGGGTAAGCAGCAAGCAGGAGGGAAAGGCAGGTGGGGGAGGAAGGGCCATGCAGACAGTGCAAAGGAAGGGAAGGCACTTGCGAAGAAGGAAGGTGCCAAAGGGTTTAGGGGGAGTAAATGCCATAGTGGCAAGCACAGGGGGAGAGGTAGGAGGGGGAAAAAAGTATGGGAAAGCAAGGGGGCAGGGGGCAGGCAGCTTAACCCCAGCTCCCCATTGCCTGACTCCCAGCCACTACAGCAATGTGGGGTGATGATGATTTTAAGATGACTGTCCAATAGTTAAACTCTATACTTGGCATATTATAACAAATTTAAACATTTTCCATGTATGGAACCCAATTCTTGGGGGCCGCCTGAAATTCAGTCATCTTGGATTCTGGTAAACATGATGGTCCACTCCAGCGAAACAGCAAAAACTGGAATGTGACAAGCAAGTAAGAGGCACAGCCAGAGGGTTTTAGCACAACTGGCTTTGATGAATGCAAGGTATAGATTTTTCCACAGATCTAGAGTGTATCTAAATCAGGGTGAAATAGGCAGCCACTATACAGGACATATGGCAGATCAGGGAGGGGGCAGGCAGCTCAGTGGCAAACAGGGCAAAAAGCAAAGCAGCAATTTGGGCAGAGAGCACAGAGAAGAAAGCAGAAAGCAGAGCAGCAGCAGCAGAGCCAGGGAGCACTGGGTTGAAAGCAGAAGGTCAATAAGCAGATCAGGCAGGAAAAGAGAATTGGGGTGATACTTGGAAAGGATGCACAGCTAATTTGTGGCACGCCTGCCAAAGAGGCTGGCCTCCAGTGGTGTAAATGGTGATAGTTTAGATACAGAAGGAAAATTTCCTCAAGCAAAATCTTGTCAAAGATGTCAATTTTAAAAACTATAATAGAGGAGTGGGAGGGGTATTATTTCTAAACTGTGATGATGAGCTAATAAAACTTTAAGAGGACAAGAGGTAGTTAAAACAGAGAACTGCTCCTCTCCAAATTTTCAGAATTCAAATTAATGATATTAGTGAAACTGGCATTCAAAGGAAAGTAATAAAATAAGGCAAATAAAAAATGTACAGGCAGGCAGTCATTTCATTCTGAGATTATCTTGTTTTGTTGCTTTTCGAGATCTGAAGACCACAAGGTAGCAGCCTACACCAAGCTCTCAAATTTGTTCTGGATACCAAATTGTGTGACTAAAAATATAAAATGTTTAATCTGGTATTCAGCTTTAAAGTTTTCCCAATCAGAATTTCTGGGTCAATATTGAGAAAAAATATATGTCCGAAGTCTGGTTATAACACCATGTATTTGAATGTTCAACTAATTTCACAGAAATGGGAGGGCCAGCAAACAAAATCTACTTGTTACCACCTTATCAAATGCTTATCTGCCTATTAAGCCATGCATGGGAAAATGTAAACTGGACAGCTTCAATTACATTTACCTAGAAAGGAACCCCCATGTCCTGGGAAATTCTTCCCTTTTCGGAAAGCAACAGCTCACAGGCTGCAAAGCAGATGCCTTGGGACACCACCCTGGAAGTCTGTTGTTCTTCACTGAATAAACAGTCCCACACAAAATCATTTTCCTCAGACATCTGAGAGATCACCCTTCCTGCCAGCTATATCCACTCTACCATTCTAAATGCTGACCAGGAAGAGTCAAGCTCAAACCCATGAGGGACAAGACTTCTATAAAAGTTAGATCACAAAATATGAAACTAAACAACTGAAACGAATAAGAATAATCATCACATGCAAATCACATGCAAATGTAGAGCCAAACTCTTTGGCCAGGCATGTCCACAATAGTCCATCTTCTAACTAATTAAAAAGTCATGATAGTCTTCTGAGCAATTCCAGAAGCCTTGTCGACTAGAATGGTACTACTGTATTAAGAAATTCAACAACCTGTCACCTCTCACTTTACTGTCACTGGAGAAAGTCATTCTAGTAAGTACAGTAATAAAAATGCCACCTGAAGTTATGCCTCCCCTCACCCTTTTTTAATTTAAAAACATAGCATGCCAAGTTTACATTTGAGGTAACAAAAGTCTATCTGAGGATGGAATTCCCTGTCACTTGTGATTCCTGTTGACTCAGTGACTATCCATCCAAATTGGTTGTTAATTTGTTGAAAAAAACCTAATTGCAAATTGTTGATTGCAGCAGCAATGCATTCTTGACTATCTTTCTACTATATGATATTAGCAGAAGTGAAAGAATTATATGAGCTGAACAAAATAGAGTCATTGACCAATAACCTTGTCATGAACAAAAACTAGTTGCACTGTCCCTGGCTCCAGCAGACTTGTGTCTAACCTCATCAATCTGGCAAGCTTGGGACCTAGCACCTGCCAGAAATTCCAGATTTTTGAGGGAGTGAAGCTGGAGCTGGGGAAGGGGCGCAGCACAGCCCAGTGCCTGCAGGCAGGTGGAGTTGGCCACTCCCAGGGCTGCAGCAGGGAGCAAAGCAGAGGGAACTGTCAGTGGGTGCAGGACACAGCGGCTTTTGCTGCTATGTGTACCCCGGGAGGGCTGCAGGCTGGGGGGCTGTGCTGGGCTCTTCTTGGAGGGGCACACGCTCCTGGATCTGCATGCCAGACAAGAGCAGGCTGCCACTGCAGGCTGGGGCTGGCAGCAGTACCGGGCTCGTCCCAGTGCTCAGGGCAAGTGACAGCCTGCTCTTGTTCAGCATAGCAGCACCGGGCACGCGCTCCCCAGGAAGAGCCCTGCACAGCCACCCAGCCTGCAGCCCTCCCAGGGTGTGCATAACAGCAAGAGTCATGCCTCCCCTGCCCCGCACCCACTTACAGATCCCTCCACTCTGCTCTCAGCTGCAGCCCCAGGAGCAGCCAATGCCACCTGCCTGCAGTGTCGGATCTCAGAATTCAAGAATTTTGAGTGCCGAACGTATGATGTTATACTGTATCCCATCTAGCTAGGCAAAATCCTTTAATATTATTTCTCTATTGGCTCCCCATGCTTTCAAATTTGTATCTGTATTTACAGAAGTACACACTGTCTACTGAAGGGAATTAGTTTATTTTCCTCTAATCATCATGTCAAACAAACATGCATTTTTCTTGCCTAGGAGATTATACTGTTTCTGATATACAAGTAACATCTCACCCCTAGAATTGACTCAATATTTAAGATAAACTTCTTAGATCAGTAAGTAGATTGAAGTATAAAACTTGAAATACACAATATAATGTCTATGGAAAAACATAGGAGACAATTACAAATCTACTCCAAGACTCCTGAAATGTAAGGAACAGAAGTTCCCAAATAATATGCAATGAAGTTAAAAGCTTTTTAACATTCTCCTCTCCTTTTAATCCTGCAAATCCCTTAGGATTACTTTTCAAATGCATAGATGACTTCCCAACACAGGAAAGAGCAGCAAGGTCTAGTTTTAGTTCAAAGAACTGTTTTCCAGGTTTTTCTTTGGGCAATTTATTCAATTTAATTCCTTGTGAAAAAAAATTCAGCTTGGTTTTCTGTGCAAAAACTGTACAACCTCCCCAAGACACCTACCCAAATGTCATGAAGCATAGAAATAATCAGTTAAGTTTTGCTTTCAGGTACTGCAGCAACTAGGAATGTGGACTGTGTTTGGAGGTCAGAATGAGTAACAGGTTCAATTTTGAGTTTAGAGTGCCCCATGGCTGGTGCCACTACAGATAATCCTCCTGTACTGGTTAAACCCATCGCATTCCATGTTCTGAGATACTTTCATACTTCCGCCTGGAACTGGAGCCATTTGTAAAAGCTAATTTGAAGAACTGTAGTAGCTAATTTTAAAACAATGAGTCCACTTTAATGAATTAAATTTCCCTCATTAACAACTCCTAGCTCCCACTTTGTCACAGAAATCATAGGAAAGTAGGACTGAAAGGGATCTCAGAGTTATCTAGTCCAGCCCCCTGCTCAGGACAGTATTGTCCCAGATCAGGACTATTCCAGCCAAGTATTTGTCCAAACTGGTCTTGAAAATTTCCAGGAAGAGTGCGTTTACAACTTCTCCAGCTAAATTGTTCCAATGCTTGACCACCCTCATAGTTGGTGCCTCTAATCTCCAATCCAAATTTCTTCTACAAAAGTTTGAAATCATACTCCTGGTCCTGTCCCCTGTGGCCACAAAGAAAAAAACCCATCTCCATCCAATCTATAATTGTTCTTCAGGTATTGGAAAATTGTTACTAAATCCACCTCAATCTTCTCTTCTTCAGACCAAAAAAACCTAGTTATTTCAGCCTTTCCTCATAAGTCTTGCTTCTGAGACCCCTAGTCATTATTGTTGCTCTCCTCTGGACTCTTTTCAATCTGTCCACATTCTTCTTGAACTGTGGGGGCCAAAACGAGACAGTACTCCAGGTGAAGCCTCACCAGTGCTGAATAGAGCAAAAGAATCACTTGCCTTGATTTGTAAGTGACACTCCTATTAATCCAACCCAGTGTACAGTGTCCTTTTTTTTAAAAAAAAACAAGAGCACACTGGAGATTCATATTCAGGTTATGGTCCACTATAAACCTTAGGTCCTTCTCTGCTGTACTGCAACCTAGCCAGTCATTCTGCAGTCTGTATTTGTGCATGCCATTGTTTCATCCCATGCATAGGACTTGTACTTGTCCTTACTGAATCTCATTAGATTGAGTCCATATGACTTTTCCAGTCTATCCAGGTCATTCTAGCCCTGTACATCAGAATGTCCACAGCTCTACAGACCTTGGTATTGTCCACAAATTTGTTAGCCATGCATTTGGTCCTCTTATCCAAATTATATTAAACAATACCAGACCAATCACAAACTCCTGAAGAACCCCTGTTGATACCTCCTCCCAACTAGACAGCAAGCCATTGATGACTACTCATTGAGCATGTCCCAACCAGTTATATATGCTACTTACCATTACTTCCATTTAGTCTGTATTTCTATAGCTTGTTAATGAGAATGACACGGGAGGCAGTTTCAAAAGCATTGCTCAAGTTAAGATATATCATATTTATTGCTCTTCCCCCACCCACAGAGTTTGCCACCTTATCATAGAAGCAAAACCTTGCAAGGCCATCTAATTCAAACCTTTGATCAAGGAAGGATCATCTTTGACTAAACCCATGCCAGCCATGTGTCTGCCCAACCTGCTCTTGAAAATTAAGGGATGTGGATTCCACAGTTTGCCTAGATAGCTTGCTTCAATGCTTGGCCACCATCAGAGTCAGGGTGTTTTCCCCATCTCTAACTTAAATTTCCTCTACTGCAGCTTGAGGCCACTGCTCCTAGTCCTGTCCCTGACAACCACAGAGAAAAAGCTGTCTCCATCCTTTCTATAATCATATTTCAGGTATTTGAAAACTATTATCAAACACCCACTCAGTCATCCTGCTAGTTAGGTATCTGCCCTACAGTATTTCTCTGGCTTGTTAATAAGAATGTTGAGAGAGACTATATCAAAAGCCTAGCTCAAGTTAAGATACCTCACATCCACTGTTTGCCACCTTGCCACAGAGACCGTCATCTTATCAAAGAAGGAAATTAAGTTGCTCAGACATGACTTGTTCTCAGTGCATCCATGCTGGCTTCCTGGTCTCCTTGTTCTCATCTAGGTGCTTCCCTTGCTGCATCTCATCTTGTGCCTTGACCTTCCTAATTTTCTTCCCATACACCCATGTAGTACTCTTATACTCTTCTACAGTAACATAACTAAATTCTCAATTTTTATAGGATTTTTTTCTGGAGTTTCAGGTCACTGAAGAACTTCAACTTATGAACCTTACCTACATATACTCAACTGGTAGACATTGATTACTAACAAAAAAGCCTGTTCCAAGGATAAATCATCTTGCATCCATATGACGGCACCAGTAATCAACAGGGAGACATCTGTTATTTCTGGTATGGCTGTTAACTAGAACTGGCTAAAAGAAAGGTAGCCTCAGTTACCGATTATAGTTGGGGGGTAGGGGAGGAGCTAATTTTTCCCCCTTCAACATGGAGAGAGGGACAGGTGGCTGCTGCAGCTCCAACTCCAGTCTAAATCGTAGGCCAGAGCTGTAACAGCTGCCTGGACCCCACTCTGTCTGCGCCACTGTAGCCTTCCCCACCCTGGCATGCCCCCCACCCCTACAGCCTCAGCCCTCTTCCACCCCATTGGCTTACCATGAGGCATGGGTTTAGATCTATTCCCTCCTGGGAACAGAAAACATGGAAGTCCTAGACCCTGTCTTGCCACCAGTAGCATTCTGCCAGAATCAGCCACTGCTGCTGCTGCTGCTGCTGCATGGTGGAGCAGGGGCCAGAGCTTCCATGTACTCTGTGCCCAGGAGGGGGTGAAACCAGACGGTGCCTGGTGGGGGGGCAGGAGAGGAGGGGGCAGGAGAGGGAAGAGCAGGCAGTGGGGGAAGAGGCTGCAGGAAGGCAGGAGTGCAGGGTGCAGAGACTATGGGGAGCAGGCAGCAGGGGGCACAGGCAACAGGGGTGCAGATGCAGCCAGGGAGTGGGGCAGGCTGTGGGGGAGGGGGGGGAGGGAGCAGAAGGCAAAGGGGCTGCCTGCTCCTCCAGCCATCTGTCCCCCCAGCGGCTGTTTTCCCTCCTGCAGCAGTGGAGGGAATACATTTAAGACAAACCTCTGATAATTAGGTTTTCTACATGGAAAATTACAACAAATTTATAAATCTTCCATATATATAAAATCTAATCTGGGAGGGTTTGTCATAAATTCAAAGTCATCTTGGATCCAGGTAAATATGATATTTTCCTGCTAAATTTCTATCTGTCTAATTGTAAGAGACACGGATTTCTGCAGATGTTATTTGTTGGATCACCTCTACAGTCGAGAGAGACATAGATGAGTTTTCAGGTACCTGAAAAATTTAGCAGGGAGACAGCGATAGCACACCCAAGCTTCACTGACTGAACAGTCTTTCCACAGGACAGACAACCTAGATCCACATTTACAAGGAAGAGTAGAGCAGTACCCAAAAGCTCATTTATAGCCCTCTCAACTATACAGTTGGTCCAATAAAGGTATCACCCACAAAAATCCTTGGCTCTGGCATTTTTCCTGGACTATCACAGCTACAACATCACCCCAACATTACCCGTCTAACTGGCATTTTAGTTTACATGTGTAAAGCAAGACTTATGAAGAAATTGTTTTATTAACACTACATTGGAAGGTTCAATATAGAGTGCAGCACACAGGGATAATTTATAAAAAAGTAGGCAACAACCCAGTCTGTACAGCTTTCTGTCTTGAAAAAGTCAGAGACAGAAGCCTTTTTTTTCAGATCAATTTTTGCAGTGGCATATTATGGACATTTTTCAATCAGGGAAAATACTCCTGAATTATATCCAAAATTTCAGGTTATTCCTTGGCTACCAAGAACTTCTATTGGGTACAATTTTCTCAAAATGGATCCTGCATTTAGCTGGTTTTTTGGCATCCCTCAAGGAATGCAGACACTAGGCATTATATCCAGTCAAGGCACCACAAGCTAACCTTACCATCTGCCAGTTGGGCTCAGGGCCCCCATTTATGCACACAAATGGAAGAATGTGAACAAGGCATGAACTGTACTCTGGAAAGACATCACCATCATTAGCATACAAACTGAAAATTTGATATATGATATCTGCTCATTTTGCCAGCTTAGTAGTTGATTGGAGCATTCCTCTTGAAGACAGAGATATTGTAGAACTTGGATATCTGTATTCACAAGTCTGATTTATTCTATTGCATTTATAGGTTGCCATTACCAGTTACCTCATTCTGCTCTTTTTTTATAGGGCATGCTGTAAATAAATGCATATGTAACTGGGCAGAGAAGCAGCCAGTTGGTTACTAGGTGTTTACAGCTAAGGATAAGTGCCAGGCAAATTGGATGGCTTTAGCCTCCATGGACAGGAGACAAAATTACATATGTATTATTACATATTCAGAATTTGGTAGACAGGACAGAGATGATGTTTCAGGTTCAATTTCATTTGATGAGAATTTAGGGCCTCACAGATAGTTTTAGATTGATCAGAAGGGATCTTTAAATTAAGCAGGATGCCACTACATGGCTGGGGCAGCATGCATATGTAGGCACACATACCCATGTGTGTGGGGGAGATGGGGGGGTGAGACAGGCAGACAGAGATGGGGTCTAAGAGGTCACAACTGTAGCCTTCTTAAAGCTGAAGGGCACTTCCAAAACTGACTGCTGCTAGGCAACTGTTGGATTCAAGTGCATTTAATACTTCAACCAGCTCCTCCTAAATTAAAGCTCTTCTAAACACTGAAATTAAGTTACACTCAAGAGTTTTATCAGCAGAATATCCTCCCACCGAAAGTGCTATTCTGAGGACTTGATAATGGTTCAGCAACAAGATAATGTACCTCATAGAGAAAAAGAACAGACTTGTGGAATCTCTAGGCTCACATTGTGAAAACAGGGCCTATGCACTAAAGATTCTTACAGAACACTTTAGCTATAAAAATATGAGACTGTCTAAAGAAGTCTAACTACCAGAGTTCCATCAAGCACATCCTCTTCTTAATTGCTAACTAGCAGCATAGCCAGGATATCCAGAAAGAAAATGAGCTCCTTTTACTGAAGCTTACACAGATTTTTGGACTATTTACCAAACTCAATCTCCTTTCTTCTGAATGAAGTGTTGGCTGTACCTGGCATCTAAAACATGATATCCATTAACACTTTCTGCAGAAGTATCATTTCCTACTTCCTGTTGTGCAAAATCTTTACAGCACTAGATTTTACTTCTATATCAATAGCAATATGGTACACCTCCTAATGAATAACTCAAATAACAAATTTTAGGAAGGTTTTCTAGTAAATCTTCTAGTAGATCCAATCTAGTGAAGAGGACCACCTGCTTATACTGTATATCAGCATGCAGAAAGTTATGAAAAAGACAAGTTCCATCATATTCCTATTTCATTACTTCTAAATGGTCTGTATTTACAAAGATGAGATGAGCACTGAAAGGCATTGCTTTATAAGGTTATGAGTGCTGTTATAAATAAATTAACATAAAAGCTAATTAAACAATTTTAAGACTGATCGGCAGGTGAATCACCATGATAGAACTGAAGACCTCCTCTGTGAGGTGGCAAAATATCATAGATTGTCTCCTCAGAGTAAGGTATAGTTATGAAAATGTTATAAGAAGAAGAATATGAAGCCAGAAATACGCACACTCATAAATCATTGTCTTTAGAACTTCCATATTAGGAAGAAATTCTTAACGTAAATGCCTTATTCCCTGTTTCTGTCCAGAACTGATAATATAAAACGTATCCATTATGGCCTTCAAGACCATTTTTAGTGAATGTCCAGTTTATTTCAGATGTCATATTTACAGAAAAGATTTCTATGGAAAACACCTGTTTTTTCAATAAAAGCACATGCCATCTCCTAAAGAGTTTGAAAGATCATTGGAAAACTGTACTCAGCATCCTTACCTATTTCCTCCTAGGCTTTCAAGCTAAATTTGGTATGATTTATGAAGCACATTATGTGTAGACAACCAGCAAAGTGGAATCCTAATGCTACTAAAAATGTAAACATAAAACTGCAATGCATTGCATTACGGTCATATGTTTGCAAAACATTTATATTTTAATAGTCTTTGTTATCTAAGTGGTGTACACAGTAGGTGTGTCTACACATACATTTTATTGTGTACTACCTTATTTTACTGAGCATTAAAGCATCACGAAAAAATGCGCAATTACACTTATGTGCAGTGAGGTAAGTGATGCTTAACGCACAGTAGACCAAGTAACATGTGCATTTGTTACCATTCTTTAAGGAAACCTAGTATGCATGTCTTTAGTACCTTACACTGGAGTGTGCCTATATACGAGCATGGAGGCTACTCTAGTGCGCTGGACTTACAGTGCGTTGGAGCAGACTTGATTAATTGAGTCTGCTGGAATGTGGCAATTTCTGCACTCCTGAAGCCTCCTGCATCATGTGTATCCACATGTCCCTGAACTTAAAAATGGTGGCAAGAGCACTTGAACTAAAGCTTTTAAAAAAAGCTTTAGTACAAGCACCCACACCACCTTTTTTAAGTGTGGGGATGCTGAAACATGAGATACAGCAGCACTTTAATTAGAATGACTGTTGGAGCCGCTTCAATTAAAGCACTCCCCGCTACCCCCAACCCCAGAGCACGTGTAAAAGTGCCCAGAGGTACTAAATTTAAATGCACATTAGAAAAAGCACCTTAATCCATGTGTAGACACACCTAGTATTCTGCAATTATTTCTGTGGTTTTTCATACCATCTTTTTTATATTTATAATTCTTTAATGTTCCAAGAGAACGCAAGACAAAATTCTGATAAGACACCCTTATTAATGTGCAAATAAAGTTTTAAACCTTTTTAAGTTAGTCTTGGAGTTGGTATTAATGACATGAGGGGAAAAAAAAAATCAACAGACTCCATTTTATGGCATATAAGTGACTGTAGTAGCTGAGGGCATTATTCTAATTGCTAGAAGTTAATTCTTCCAACAATAAGTATTACTAAAGATGAAAACTTGTCATCAAAAAGTTATATACAAATATATATTTTAAAAAAGGAGAAAGAAAAAAAATCAAATGACTTGTGAGTTGTTCTTTTATAACCCACTATGTCAGATTCCATACAATCAAGATACTGTCTACAAAACTTTTCGTAATTTTAAATTTAAAATTGTTTAGAACTAATTTGAAGACTTCTGTAACATCAGACTGTGGATGCCTGAGTAGTTTAGCTTACAGGGCACTTTTAGAAGTGCTCCAGGATTGTGAGGGGAGGTGCTTTAATTAGAACAGCTCCAAGAGCCACAGCATCTTGTGTATCAAGGTCCCCATGCTTAAAAACGGCAGCAGGGGCATTTGAACTAAAACTCATACAATGAGCTTTAGTTCAAGCACTACCACCACCATTTTTAAGCTCAAGAACACTGCTACACGAGACTCCGGAAGCACTGCTGGACTGAGGTAATTGCTACACTCCAGCAGACTCCATTAATTGAGTCTGCTCCAAGGTGCTATAATTACAGTGCATTGAAACAGCCTCCACGCTCATGTACTGGCACCCACAGAGTCTCCAATTAATACAAAATTTTAAAAAATAGTATTTCTAAGTTAAAAGAACTTTATTTCCAATACCACAAATCTCAATAATGCCTCATGTTCTTTACTTCAAGAGATAAGTATCTTTCATAGCTGACTTGCCTGCCTCAATTACAGTTTATCTTAAAATCATGCAAACTTCCTGAGACAAGAAGAAACAAGGAATAACACATAATAAATAGACCTTTTGTTTAAAACAAACACTTACCATTCTGAAAAGAGAAGAAAGGAAATTGGGTCAGATGAGAAGATTAAAAGGAATTTCTGTGGGGGAACATATTTAAAAATATCCTGAAATGATAGTTGCATCATCTTGTCACTCGCTTTTCAACAAGAATATAGGCTAACATTTCCCTACCTGGCTTTTTTATCGTTAGACATTTTAAAAAGTGACTACATTCAAAAGGGCTTAGAGTAGGTATTGAATGCACCTATGTAAGCACCCAGTTTTGTAAATTTTGGTTATTCCATCTGGTGCAAAAAAAATGTATATTGGCCCAAAAGTGAATCAATACTGCTGATTCAGTTTGGCAGTTCTTTCTTGTTAGCTTCTTGCAAGATATAGGAGAGGTCAGAGTGTCTTTGAGACAGAGGAAACTAGCATTTTAAGACAGAGTATGCCCTGCATAGAAAACAAAGAGAAAAAGCTTAGGGAGAAACTTAGTTTGAAACTTCTGTTTTCTGAATTGCATTAAAAACTCAAGGAGGGAATCAGTTTAGACCATACATAAACATGATGCAAATATATATATTCACTTGGAGCAGGTTGGAAATTTCATGCAGTTAGAATACTGATATTCCTCCAGCATGTTAAACGTAGTCTGGCAACTTTGCAAAGACTTTCTCCAGTAAGACTAAGCAACTGCTTAAAGTAAAATCCATCCGATGTTCATATTTAAAACTTAAAGATCTTGCATGCAATGTGTGAGGGAGTGAAGGAGTGAGCAGGCTCCGAGGTTTCCTACCCCGGCGCAACTGCGCTAGGTCCCCGCACTCAATCCCGGAATGCGGGGCGCAAACTAACCTTCTCCAGGTGCACGGGAGAAGGCGGGGCCCGGACGGCAAGGGCCAACATAAAGGAGACGCCGGCGCCAGGACAGCAGGCGGCGGAACCGGAAGAGTCCGGCAGGGAAGTGGACACCGGCGGGAGCACGCTCAGGCAGAGGCGCCCTATCCTGAAGCGTGGCCAGACTTTCTGGCACAAGGGTAAGCCCCTGCAGGGTTTTGTGAACCCAGGCAACCAGCCCAGCGAGGCCGCGGAGGGTAGGAAACCGCCAGGAGCGGCTGGTCCCCGGTAGGCCCGGCTACCGTATAGACTATAATAGAAGGGCAAGCACGGACTGTGAGATTGCCACTCCATTAGTAAAGGACCAAGGGGTTGCAAGGAACCCTAGAGGCGGGGGTACTGAAGAACTCCTTGGGAGTTAGAAAAGGGGTTTCAACACCACGGCGTGCAGGGAAAGAGCGGAGAACGTCCGAGGAGGATCGAGGCGGGCTCCAAGCTCTGAAGAATCCCTGGCTGTACCTGTTTGTGTTGACTCTTTGGTGGTTTTCCTTTTTTGGACTAATTCAAGAGATACCTTGTTAGGTGGCCGACCTAGATAGGCAGCCACCACCTGGAGGACCGGGCGAGGGTGTAAGGGCGGCGGAGCCCTCATCGACGTGGGACCTTGAGAGTCAAGGAGTCCCACTTTTGGACTGGCACATGCCAGACAGATAACACTGAACCGGATTACAATCAAAGTCGTGGCAGGTGAACCGGACACGTGCAGCCCTCAGGTGAGCGACCCTTAGCTACTGGGAAGAGTCCCAACGCGGGAGGCGGAGGGTATGGCGAAGTCGTGCCCTCCTCCACACAATGGAAGTTGCTTCTTTTCCTCCCATAGGAGTAATTTTGTATTTTGAGAAGAGAAGGAGAAATGTATCAAGGGGCTTTGCAGAACTGGTAAATGAGGCTGCCTGCCTGATACGCAGGGAAAATAAAAATCGGGAAATATTTTTATTAATACAATTTGTCAACAGTGATATAATTAAATCCCACTCTCCGCAGACACCAGTGACTAATCATCTTATACCCTGTCCACAGGGAAGAGGGCAGGGGAATGCAGGATGCCATATCACAAATGTGTGTATAAAGTAACAGAGGGTATCATCTACACTCGGCATATGAAAGACAATAACATGAAGTTAAAACAATAACAAGACATTATAAGAAAAAAATTAGAAATCTCAAAGATGCTACTTCATTGATGACATGAGTAAAGCACACCCTTAATGAGTTTTTTAAAAGTGCTCTGTTGAATAGGTTTGACTTGAATGCATGTTGTCATGAGCTCAAACACTGACCCAGGTCTTTACTGTACAAAAATCATCCTTAAAAAAAGGTGGGAGAGCAGAGTGGAGTTGAACACAGCCTTTAAAGTTAATATTATAGCATTTTTTTTTAATTTTAAAAACGTTTTGGGGGAAAAAGCATCTAACTCATTGAACCTCATTGTCTGAAAAACAAAAAAGGCAAAATGACAAGAACATACTGACATCTGCTGGCATTTTATAAACACATTGCATTAGAGATAAGGGTTTAATACAGTTAGTATGTTTTTTATAGTCTCATGTCATAACTGGCAGCCAGGATTCAGCAAATTAATGCTGACCATTATGTTAACTTGGATATAATGAAGAAAAAGAAAGACTGATGGCTTGCAAAACCCTGGTGTGTATGCCATTGCTGCAGACGGTCTGCATAATTATATGTATTTTCCCCTATATGGGATCTCTAGGATATTACAGAGAATTATATTTGTCTGGTCTCTGTAAAAATGGTCTGTGGTGAAGTAGAGATTCTAAACATTCTTTCCTTAATTTTCTATACCAGACAATGGCCAACATTATCCAATTTTGGCTCTGAGAATTCACCTTCTAATCCCCACCAAGGCAAAACTTACAGGGAGACGTACTGTTTCACAGCACTAAATAGCCATTTAAAATGTCCATATATACAAGTGTGCCTACTGAAGGATAGGGCTCTGCATGTGTGCGCTACATATAGTGAATATTACATACACAGCACTTTACAAAATATTAAAGGAACAGATTCTCCCAACATCCATCAGATAAGTTACCATAGGTATACGAGTTTACATCAAATGAGGATCTGACCCATAATACTTGCCGCAAACATCTACAACATTATTTCAAATTTTAAATGTGCAAGAGTTAGAAACAAAAGTTATTGGACCTACAGAAACTGTAATATAGGCCCTATCTGAATAGGTATTTTTTATGTACTTCTAAATTTACTGGTTAGAATGTGTGCTATACATTCACTTTATGCTTGCTATGGGAATCATAACTTAAGATTTCTTGACTTGCGTGTATTTTAATGAAAAGCTATGGTTGAGAATTTAAACACAAAATGGCAGAAATTCAAAATTATGATTCATGCTAAGCTCACAACTCAGCTGCATCCAGCATATATACTAGGACGTTAATTTAACAGTAGATATAGTACAAAAGATTATGCATGCACAGAGGCAAAGTTGTGCATGGGGGAAAGCATAGCTACAGTTCCTAATTATTGAGCATGTACGAATCAACTGTAATATATAAAGATGCATTAATGTTGCATCATCTCAATTGATTTTTTCCCTCAAATAAAAGGGATTTTTTTAAAAAATAGAAGACCGAATGTTGTACTGTTTAAAAGCCAGTACAAGTTTAGATATGAGACTTGTTTTAATCAATATGGAAAATGGGTTCAACCAGTCCTCTGTATCACCCATCATCATCATTAGTCCATAAGTAAACAGTATTATTTTTCAGGGGAACATGCAAGAAACCTTGTAGCAGACGGTTACAAAAATAGCCTTCACATATTGAAAATCTCTTCCTGAATCCCTATTAATTATTGGTTGGTTTGTGCCCTTAAATCTGAGCTTTAATAAAATTATTTTTCGTATTTCCTGTAAAACTTCAAATGCTTTTAATGCATAGAAATGTCTAATTTTTAAACAATAATAATATACTTTTGGCCTGAGTGATACCTTTTGACAAACAGTTTCACTAGCTTTACACTGTAAAAATAATAATTCAGTTCATCAGTTATGATGTCACTTAACAGACGGCCGTTCTTGAATTATATCAGAGAGTAAATAAGGGTACCTATTTTTTTCTACTTGGACTTTCAAATAACAACTTGAGTTACAATTCAGTAATGGGCATGGGAATGCTTAGGGAGGTTCTGTTGGTTTGTATGTTTTGTTTTCTTCCATTCTATTCTATTCAGAGGGCTGTGGCAAAATGATGTACAATCTTCTGAACAAGGCAGAGTTTTTCATCCAAGATACTGTATGTTTACTTTTTCTTTTAGTGATCCAAGTAGAAGGACAGTTCCTAATTAAGGTACACCAATACCAAAATGGTTCACAACGAGCAGGAGAGCAGAAGCCTGCACGAGCAATGCAAGGGCCCCAGCTCCGTAATAACAGCTCTTCTGAGTGCAGCTGACACTGAAGTTCCAATATTGTACCTCCAAGCTCTTGTCACTAATGAGCTTGTAGTAACAATATCAATACTTAGCACTTTTTGACTGCTACTTCTTGAAGCCCATCTGTCTTCATATACTAATCTGCATCTGTATTTATTAGACAGATTTTATTTTTAAAACATCTGAAAATATATACAGCAACATTCCTTAAGATACTCTACAAATGTTAATTAACTTCACAACACATTAGAGAGGTAGATAAATATTTTCATTTACACATGGAGAAACAGAGAAGCAAAAAAAAAAAAAAAAACCAGCAGAAGCCAGCTCTTCTGGCTCCCAGTTATATGCCTTTCCCACACAACTAACTTTCCTTCCTTCCACTTAGGAGACGTACAGTACCAACTACAGGAAGACTAGCTCCTAAAGCAAAGCAGGGGATGGTACACAGTTCTACAATGCCAAATAAATACTGGTCCACAGAAAAGGGCATAAAGAAAGACAGAGAACAGTGGTCATCAGCCCCTGCACACAGCAGATGGCATCAGCAGAACAGGAAGCCAAAAATCAGCAAGTAAATTATCAGAGACAGTCATGGGAACTGAAGATACACACTATGCTATGGAATCGCACAGCATTACCCAACTTGCCTGCTCAACTCAGAGCCAACATGTAAACAGATTTCAGGGGTTTCCATGCAGTCTTCCTGGATGATGCCTTTGCAGATGCTAACCATTCCTAGATGTAATGGCACTGCACTCTGAACACACAACATCTCTCATTGTTTGAGCACCATGTGTAAAAAGATAATCTATACCAAAATGTTAAGTTGCAACAGATAGGGATGCACTTGTCATTTCCACACTTGTTTTTAGTTCTGGTAAATTATTTCACTTCTGACATAAAATATCTATATTTGTATCTGCAAAATGATTCAAGAAATGTAAAGGATATTCTCTTCAGAATAATATTTGTAATTTGTAATTCATGCACCTTGCAAAATACTGTACACTTATATGAACTAGCTTACAACAACTATATGTCTAAGTGCATGGTTTAGTCCACCTGGCTCTCTAGCTCTGTTTTACCACCATCCAGACTTCTCCTGTCCTCACTGCCCATACACCACACCTAATAACTGCGATTACCACTCCATAATTCCTACTATCTTTACATACAGAGCCCAAATCCTACTAGTCTTTAAAAGTTAAGTGTACTTCTGAAATCCGCTAATTCCAACAGCCAGCCTTCTACCAAAGACAGATCCAAAAGGACCACTTTTGTAAACCAATAAAATTATTCCTTAATCAAGCTGACAGATGTCCATTTTGCCTCCTCCCCACCCACCCCTCCGCCCCCAACTTTATCCACTGACCCAGACATTTCCCAGAGTAGAATGTGGGGGGGTCCATGGAAAGTACATGCACACCAGGCTTTGGGATTGAGAGATTAAGGAGCACCAAGTAAAAGTTTTGCCTATAGCAGTGCAGATTTCTACAAGCAAGATGAACCTTGATTTTGTATTCTCACCTGAGAACTGCTTCAACTTGTAATAGAAGCACTCAGCAATGGTGCAGGATAGATGCAGAGGAACAGAATTAAAATAAACCTCATTCTTCAGTTTATTTTTTTCTGATTAATTTTAATGAGGGCAGGAACAGACATTACACTATAAGTGCTCAAAAACTGGTCTATACCCATAACAGAACAAATGTTTGCGACACAAAACTCGTTTATACCCGTAACAACAGAAATGTAGCACCACAGACTTGTTTAAAAGTGGTGGAACCCAGTCTAAGATCCCTGCCATCTCCTCCCAAAGTTTAGCTACCCTATGCCACTTACAGAAAACTGAATAATTTAGATCAATTCTACCACAGGATTTTTCAGTGTCTGTACCTCGCTCAGGAGAAAACCAAGCCAGCATCTACCTGAGCTGTGTCTAGTGCTAACTTGAGCTACTTTTCAACCTTCTCAAGTAAAACTGACATAGGAACCAAATGGACAACCTACATGCCTCCTGTAGTAGGGAATAACATGTCTAAACATCATTTAAAACAACCTTTTTGAAGTTCAGGGCCTTTTTTTTTAATCCTTTTCAGCACCAACCAAACAACTTGCACTACCTACATCTAATGGGAGATTAAGCTGCTATAAATCTGAAATTCCTTTGGCCTGGCCCATAAAATAATAGGAAACAAACATTAAATATAAAAGAGAACCCCCACAAAAAATAGCAGCTAATCCTCAGCATTTGGAACAAAATTGTGACTAAAGCAGTTTTGAAAACACTATAGTAGTCATTTTTACCATGGAAACAGCTGTGTAACACTCAACTGAAATTCTTTTTGACCAATAATCACCTTACCATACTAAAACACACATTTTCTAACGGTGGGGCAGAAGTATTTTAACTTAGGCAACTGAAATAAAATACTCAGGCCGCAAGCAGACATTACAATTAAGATATGATTAACCAGATGATCGTGTCTTAAGTAGTAAGCCGGCCTCACTTTCATGCAATTAACGGTGCAACAAAATATGGAATAATCCACGAAGGTATTACACAAAATATGTGTAATAACTTTGTGCCTGGTTTCCATCGCACCTGAAATTGAACGCATAGCCAGCACCCTTCAGGTGATCAGTGGTCCCATCTATGCAACAGCACCAGGGCTCTGGTGCACTCCAGAGACTAAGCACCAGACAGCTGATCAGTGCTCCTAGCTGCAGAAGGCCTCTGCTCCAAAGAACTCTCTTATGACTGGGAGCACCAGTCAGCATATTCCAGCTCCCCTTGCACAGGGGGTGGTTGGGATCTGATCCCTGATCTGACAACTGGCCTTCTGCCATGCATATGACATGCCCCCATTGTACTTTTAATTGAACACCTATCAGTGGCATCATTTACAGATAAGAGTAACACTCCAACAGTATTAAAATAGGTGCACATTTGACAATGCCTCACCAATAGTCTTAAATAGTTTGTTACATTTCTACAGGATTAGCATCATGTCCTTACAGGGATAAAGTAGAGAATTTATGAATTAAACATTTAACTCACATGCTCCTTAGCTTTGCTTTGCTACCATGCTTTACTTTTCACCCACCAGTGATTCTAAGTGCTGAAATATACTCTATTAAAGCTTATGACTAGGCTACTGGAAGAATAGTAGGCTATACCAATAGTATGTGTGCCATCATTTCACTATGGTTGATGACTTAATTAGTAACCCATAAACAACTAAAAAGTTATTTTTACATGAGAAACCAAAAAAAAGCACAGATAAATTCTATTCCTTCCATTTCAGTCAGTGGCAAAATAATCATTGTGCATGTCTAAATGAGACATTTACTATGGAGTAGACCAGTTAGCTCTGCAATAAATATCTAAGTCTTTATTTGTGCAGAGCTATTAGGCTGGAGTAAACTAAAACTCCACAGCAAAGTAGTACTTGTAAATTCAAGTAGTATCCTGCTGTGGAGTTTTTTACTTTTCATCAGTGCATGTGTAGACATGGCTAGCTAGGGCACGAGGGTGCTTCAGTGCAGGGGCTACCTGACAGCTAGGCCCAGCCAGCCCCTCCACAGCATGCTGAACTTGGTTGGAGCAGCCCCAGGCCGGCAGTCTGACCCCCTGGGTCCTCTGCCAGCCACAGCTACTCTGACCTAGCTCAGCGTGCTACATGCGTACAGCACCCCGGGAGCAATGAACTCTGGCATGATAAGCACCAGAGTTTACTTCATCCCATTAATATGTGCATGTAGACACACCCATTGACTTCAATGGGAAATCACTTGTTTCCACCGTCTCCTTGAAGAATAAGTATATTTCTTCTTAGAAATTTGGATTATTACACTTTAAAATATAATGTCTAGAATTTATTGTGAAAGTAGATCTTCCTATGGCAGACCCATAAAGTAGTACTAATCACCTGTTGCTATCATTCATCCTTTTTAAAAGGGGAGAGACCACTACTACATTGTTTGCTGTTATAAAGTATAAGCCAAACACCCATTTATGCTTTGTCTCAAAGTTAGCAAGAATCATGCTTTGTGATTCTTTGTTTGGTTTCATTTCTTGGTTTTACATAAACTACCTCATAAATACAAGTTGGAAAATGCACCAAGCACACTAGAATTTCGCCTATGACAAGCTAATCATAACTTAAAACTCCCTAATGGATATTGTGCGTGTCTACACGTGCCCCTCTGAAGGCACTGTTACTGCACCATCATTTAGTACTTCCTCTTGGAAGTATTAAATGACAACACAGTAACAGCTTGTACTGCACTGTACAGGTGGTATATGGTTATTTTGAGCTGCCATGTCATCATAGTGACCTGCTATGCTGAGGGAGCGCATCACTACAGCGACTTAGCTGTGGCATCACAATTTTTGCTCACAGACGCTGCCGTAGCACATTGCTACGGTGACGTAACGTCACGTGTAGACATGCTGACTGTGAAACAAAGCTTTTGTCTCAGTCCAGTTCATAGCAATGGCTGAGATAATGTGTCAGCAATGGGGCAGTTAGGGATCTAATTTGCAAGTTACATAAGAAGCTGTAAATACAAGTTGATCATGGAGACAACACCACTAAATTCATTTCAAAAGATGGTCCCTAGAATTCTCAGTTAAGGTCAGTACAGACACTTCCAACAGTGCGTCCCACTAGCCTGTACAGCAGCATGAAAGCTTCAGGTTTACATGTTAGAGATGTGGGGATTTTGTACTGTTGTGTTTTTACTTTTAACTGGCTATTTTTATTCAGGTAGGATTTGCTGCTGTTAAGTATGTATTGACACGTGCCGCCTCTTAACAACTACACAATTGTGTAATGTGTAGATTTCCTAGTGAATACTGCTTGGTTGCTCCCAGATAAAATCCTCCTTATATTTATTTATTTCCAGATTATAGGAAATACATATAAGATAAAGGGAATAAATAAATAGTATACAGGTAACAACAATTTGCACAAAAACAAGCGTGACAGTAATGTTAAGCAATGATGCACTGAGGTCTCTTCCAATGTAAAGATTCTACCATGTGTATTAAGAATGCTGATTCAGTGTTCCTTCAACATTCCCATCCAAATCTATCAGTTCTAATAAACAAGCTAAATTATGGCTTCTTCAAGTCAGATTTCATGCATAAAGCACTTGGCAGGATTTACTCTGCAGGCATTAGTCTTCCCTTGCATTTCTTCACCCCATCCTCCCTCTCCATTATATCTTCCATTGTATTAGTTCTCCTGTAGTACAGCATGTTACATCTATGTTAAAGAGAGTCTAGGAGCCATATTCAAAGCCTGCTGTATTTTTGTAATTGTAGCACAAAAATTCTTTTATATGTCAAATTACTGAAAGGCCTCATGCTGACCTTTTCTCCCCACTTTTGCTCGACAACAGTTTTAGCGCAGCTGAACAGCTAGACAGCTACAGTACTAACAAAAAATAAAACAATTAATTGCTATTCTTACCTCAGAAGCTCCAGAGCCAACAGTGAGGAACAAATAGGAAAATCAGAGGTAGAAAAGGGCCACATTTAGGAAACATATATGCCACATGCACTATCATGCTGATATGGCATATCCACAAAAAATCTACTGTGTTGCTCAGTATAGAAATTCCATTTTGAAGTAATGGCTACTCACAAATGGACTACAGAGCAATCCAAGACAGTGTTAACATTTCTGCATTTCTCAAAAAAGAAAAAGGCATTTTGGGGGGGAAATAGAATTGGAAAACCTTTCATTTCTGTTTACTATGATGTGCATAACTGACATGTCATCCATAATAACCACATGGTTGAATTGAATAATAGAGGTTTTATCATGAAAATAGACTACTTATCTGACTTTTGAGGACAATGAGACAACACAATTGTCTCCCTGGAGCAAAAGAGGTATGTGTGTTAAAAAATAATGGTAAAAACTGCAATACTAGATGCATCTCCCTGTTTATTTTAATATTAGTCATCATTTTATTGTGTGCCACTAATCTATTGCTCTGTATCATATGCCTATCTTATTCCTAAATTAAGAATTAGCCGAAGTATATTTTGATTAAAAACTATTACAGAAAAAGTGTGCCATCCTGCAGAATAACTATTTTAACAATAGGAATAATGGGGGGTGGGGTAGGAAGGGGCAGCCATTGGGTGGGTGTGTTTTAATCAGAATCAGTCAATAGTAAACCTGGTACTCACTGCAGTTAAGATTATATGAGTGATTGTGATGATCTTGGTATATTTTTAAATTATCTCTACGAAGAGCTTCCTGAAATCCTACATAATTTCTTCAGGACACCAATCTTCTAAAAATACATAGATAGCAAAATAACCCTGAAAAAAAATAAGGCCCGAGTTTCCAAAGCATTTAGCTTCCTAGATTTTAAGATACATACCTAGCAGCATTTACAAAATGCCTACACTGATGTCAGTGGAAGTAGATTTTCAAAAGAATTTAGGCATTTCCTTTTAAGGTGCCTACCTGCGCATACATCTCCTTTGAGCTAATAAAAAGAGAGGAGGAAAATACTAGTATATGGACTAAATACCATAGAGAATGAACTAACTTTAACTTAACACATAGCAATAAAAGAAAACAAATGAAATTACAAAAGTATTTTGTTACTGAAATAAGTTTTGCTCACAAACCCTATATCAAGAAGACATTTGTCGAGTTTAGATAAATAATAACAAACATAGCTGTGTTAATGCCAACAGGTATGTTCAGAGAAGGGTTGATTTCTTAGGTGGCTTACTGAAAGTTAGGGCTGTCCAATTTCAGCACTGCTTGGGGCCACATGGGGTGCTGGTGTACAGGCCCCAGATAGACCGCACATCACATGGACCATATGCTGTGGGCATGGTCCCCTGACTCCTCCCATGCAGGCAGGTACCTACCCCCAGGCTGTAGTAAGAAAGGCAACTGCATGGGCCCTTAGGCCACCAGTTTGACAGCCCTACTAAAAGTAATGGACTGTAGCAGGAAAATGAAAGATGGCCTCAGTAGCAAAGCCAACATGACCTTACCACTTAACTTGTCCTGGGGACAAGGTGCACCGCTGCTACTTGTCCGCAAGGAACCAAATGTCCACATACATCTGGGCGCAACCAATGCTCAGAAATAGGTAACTCATATATGAACAGAGGTGTATTTGTGATGAAACGATAATTTTTTGCTACTAAACTTTGTTTCACAGTAATTTAAGATAATTTGGCTGACTAAACAATCCTCTGATGGGACTAAAAATATTTTGCTTTGGTATATATTGGTTTAATTCTAGAAACCAGTGTACTCCATGTCAAGAAAGGGCAGCTTTAACATGACCAGACACTAATGTCTAGTATCCTCTGCTGCATGCTAGATCTGAAGCTCTATGATCAGATTATGAATCATGCAACACTCTGGTGCAGCAAATGCAGAAAACGTTGGTGAGTTAAATTTTAAAAAGTTCTTTTTAAGCAGATACACTGTATGCCGCATTTCTTATTTTATGCATACATGATGTTTGCCCCACTTTCACATACTTTTTTTGTGTTGCAAACCACTGGCTAGGTTACAGAAGTCGCAAAACTGGAGTTTGTACTGAACAGATGACTACTGGTGACTGTCATTCAGGAAATGTTTGAGCTGCTATCAATTACCAGGGACTGACTGAACTTTTGAAACTTGTTTATAACACCCAAAAATATCATCATGGTGATTTTTATTTTCTCAATTCTGTGGGAGGCAATTCTCATGTGGGATTTTTTTTTTCCAATTAAACTAAATTTAAGCATTCATTTTTTAAGCAACAGCTACTGTGCATGCAGCAGATGATCTTTCAGTATGCAACAATATTATTCACTCACCAGTATGGTAAAAGATAATAAGGTCCCATTGCTGCACAATATTAAATATATGCAGTCATTGGGAACTGCAAAAAAAGAAAGAGGTATTCTGCATATGGACACCGCTTTCATGCTTGAGTGGGAAATAATTTTCTTCTTTTTTTCCCCACTCAAGCATTAAAGCAGTGCCCATATGTTCAAATTAAAGACA
The DNA here is from genome assembly GCF_001723895.1 of Crocodylus porosus. Lineage (NCBI taxonomy): Eukaryota > Metazoa > Chordata > Crocodylia > Crocodylidae > Crocodylus > Crocodylus porosus. Next base: position 9,239,141 of record NW_017728923.1, on the reverse strand, counting down.
ACTTAAACAAAAATTATACAACTGGAATTATACCTATTAAAAGGTATAGTATTTACACACATACTAAAGCAACTTGTTCCCAGCTTGTAAATGTAAATTTGAGGGGTGAAGGGTGTTAAATTATCCTCACACACATATTCTGAAGGCTGAACAGAAAGCCAGGCTTCCTTTCTTAGAGCCTGACAGCACCCTGAGAGCAGGGTGAAGGAGGGAGCATACGCAAGTATTAAGACATCACACAATGGAAGCTTGCACATAAAAAACAATTTCTGGTCAAGGTATACACATTGACTTCTGCTGTGAAGATTTGATACCAAACTGACAGTCCCTTAACTGCTCTCAGAAGGTTCACATTAGCTTTTCACAAGAATCAGGCTCCTCTGCGTCCAAGTTTCTGCTTTGATATCAAATTTATCAGAGAATTTTAACATTAAATACAATTCCCACCTATTCCTTTTATGATTTGTGTATTCTTAGTGACAGTAATGGCAGTCTCCTTCATTCAATACATACATCTGGTATTAAAATTAGCGATCTAGTTTGCCTAAAGGTACGCATTAGTAGATTTTATATAGGCTAGTGAGCCTATCTGGCTTAACTAATTATTAATGCCGAAATGACAACCAAGGAGAGTAAGGGGAAGAATGGAAAAATATTAATATCATTGATTTAAGGCCAACGTTTTATTTAGGCTAACACTACTCCAATAACTAGTTTACTTGAAAAGTGAAAATAGAAATTGAAAGAAACCAGATTTTCTGAGAGAAGCAGGCTGGTGATCATTTAGGATAAATTCTAAACAATAATATGCATTTTGGAGTATTACACACATTCCAGCATCAACTGGGATTCTGTGACAGAAGAGGTATCTGGCAAGGAGGAAGTAAGTATTAGACAATGCTCCATTAGCAAATTCTGGTGCTCTGGGAAATAAATATGCAGGCAATTCACCCAATTCTCAAAGGCTAATTCAGAACTCTAAAATTTGTTACAAGAAGGACAAATTCATAGTATACCTTCCACATGTCTCTTTTTCCCTAAAGAACTTCAGCAATAGAATGTTAAATGTCTACATTTTTCTGTACTTCATTTCTCAGAGCTTCCAGAGACGAAAGGCAAGCTGGGCTAAAGATAACATTACTGCAGCCTTATAGCCAAAGGGAGGTCAATGTGTGAGTGGCCACCTGGTTACCCTTCATGACTATGGAGAGAAAATGCCGTTTCTAGTCACAGAGGCTGTTATTAAGAATCAAATAACTGGATATAGATGGGGGGTGAGGGGAGGAGGGAGGAGAAAGAAAGACACAAAATAACCTTAAAGCAAAAGATACTGTCATGGTTGTTAAAAATACAAAAAAGTACCTCTACCCACAGAAAACTGCAACAAATCCACACACAGAGTCATAGAACACTGAGTTGCACACTTTTCAACTCACAAATTTTGGGAAACGATATATGTGCACTGTAGTATTTTAATCTCAGCAAAAGTGTCATATACAGTGTGCTGTCTTCCTAAGACTATGCCTCATATACTATCTAGTTTGATATACAATCTGACATCCAAATACTTTATCCAAAAAATATTTTTTTCAATATGTTCTGCATGATTCCATTGACTACAACAGTAGACTGTCATTTCCAACTAAAATGCCTCCTCCTAACTCATCTCCCACACATTTTTACACTACCAAACTTTTCAAACAATACACATGTGGGTTGAAATGTTTTTTAATCTCAGGTCTGAGATTTCCGGGAAAGAGGAACAAAATTCACTTACTTATTTTTCAGTTATGGGAAAATGAAAAAAGAAAACAAGAACAACTAGGCTTTGAAATTTATCATGGGTATATACCTCAAAAAGAACTATCATTTTAAACAAGTTTAAAGATGTATTCAAGTTTAGGTTAACAACAAATGCAATTTTGATGTAACAAAAAGAAAAAACATTTTTGCCAACTGTTCTGTTAGCATACCCAGATCATTTCTTCTGGGTTCTTCTGAATTGTGCACTGGAGAGTAGATCCAAAGCACATGCACTAGGCAGCTTAAGAACTTACCATTTTTCAAAGCTTGCTACAACCTGCAACTCCAGGCCCTCTGGTCAGCACTTTGTAGTTTCTTCCAGTTTTTTCCAAGTGTTATTTGATCTTGAAGTGTTTACAGTTTAAAATTACCTGAAGTTCTTCAAGGCATATTATAAGGGGCACATGAAGATGCAGTATGATAATCTCAACTTTGTCTGAAGGATTAACATACCCTACTATTCCCTACTATATCTAAGGTGGAATGGTTCATTAAAGAAATTAAAGGGACGTTAACTACTTTGACAAACTGTGTTTACTCCTTCCTTGACTCTAAACTCTCCAACACACGCAGGAAATAAGATACAAACTTGGTCCTGCCCTAAAGAATGCCTAATATAATGCACTGTGTTAAGGTTGCATTGTTAAGCAAGTCAGTTTCACAGTTGAACTTGAATTCACATCTTACAATACAATATTGCTATGCAGGAATTGCACATTTTTATATGCATGTCTCCAAGGTTGCAGATATGTAATATTTTATTCCCTTTTTTGAGAAAGAGTATGTCATCACTTGAGAGTCTATTGTACAACATGTACACAAGGGAGAAGTTTCACAAAGCAGCATAAAGGAGAAGAATTAAGGATGGATCTTCAAAAACGTTTCATATTTGCTGACTGTTAATGCAGTGTTTTTACAGGTAAGCATGCAAGCCTTTTTTTTTTTTTAACTTTGATATAACCAAATAGTTCACATTTCAGAACAGAGCTTTTTCAGAAACTAATATATACTTTCTTTGAATAGTCACATGAATTCCACTTCTGTATAGTTCATTTTTAAATAAACAAATCTACAACTTAACTATAAGGACATTTAACAATACTTGCATGGCCAAAACCTAATTTTTGAAGTATGCCAGGCATATATTTGGCACTGGATGTTGCCTGCCATTAAACTAACTAAATTCCAAGCGTATAATGAAGCTGAAGTTGGTTCCCTATCCCCAGTTCCTTATTTGTGGTTCCTTTTTTATAAAGCTAATCCAGCTTCAGTCTCATTATTTGAGTCCTTCAGAACATTTATATGCATTTCAGTACTTCTGTTATGCACTACAGAGAAATCCCAGCATCCCAAAAGTATTTTCCCCGATGTTAAATGCAATTTCCTTTTGGATAATATTCATTATTCAACATATCAACTTTAAAAGATTCAAATTAAATTGTCTTATTTACAATAACCTATAATTTTGGATCTATTAAAATGTATCAAGACAGAATGCTCAAAAGGAAAAAAGTAGTACATATGATAAAATACTCTATAAACAGAAAAATGTTATTGTTATAAAAAGATGCATCCAGAAAAAAAATATGTTAACATGGATGAATTTAGGAACTTGGGGTGCAAAGTTAAAAAGAAAGCATTGGAAGGGATAACATAAAGAGTTATAAGGGAAACATCTAATTGGTTTAGCTTTACAAAACGCAATTTTCTAATCCTCATGTAAGTAATAACTTGAAGGAGGAGGAGAAAGAGGGGGACACCATAGGGGTGGGGCTGCTTTCACAGATACTTGTGCAGCATGGCAGGTCTTCCTGGTTTCTGGAGATATTTATAAGGGCCTTATCCAACTGATCTTGCACAGTCAATAGGAACTTGGCCACTGATTCCAGCGAGATTGAGGTCAAGATCAAAGAAAGACATTGCACCCACCATAATAAGTAAAGTGATTCTTGCCTCTTTCTACCTACTTTGTGCGCTCTTGTCTGCTACCACTTCAATTTCAGGTTCAGCAGCAGCAACACCAAAAACTTTCTTGCAGCACCCAGCAGAAAGGCAAGCTCCTAGGGCTCCCTTCACAACACCATGGAAATGGTTACTGAGCACAAAGTGCAAAAAAAGTGAAGCTGGTCATGTTTTACCATGGATAAGGTAAATAAAATGAAAGAGAAGATTTTTTCCTCCAGCTACCGATTTTTAAGTATACTAATTTTATCAGTGAATTGTAACCATAGCAGGTATAACTATTTCAGGCAAACCTAGCAATGGGTTGTTGGTATAATGACTATTTACATAAGTATCAGTTATTTCTTTTACTTCTGTCTCACACTAAGTCCTGGATCTTGCAATGGAACAGTCCAGAGAGGTAGACCCTGGTGAATACACAAGGCCCCACTGGGCTTACACTGATTCAGTTGCAGCACCAGAACCTGAGGGGACAAGTACAGAACCACTGGAAAACGAAGGAGAAAAAATTAGAGTGAACAGAATTACACTACTACAGTTTACTGTACATTCATGGAAGCTCTTGCTGGAAGAGGCCACCATGCAAAAAACTTTGCTGGATTAGAAAGCTGGTTGTATTTGGTAAGTTAATCATCAAATTCTTTTTCCAAGTTTAGCCCTTTTTCTGCCGTTGATTTGGACGATTCAATTTTTCCCCAACAAGAATTGCCAAACAACTATTTTAGGCTGCAACTCTTAAGGTAATTCTATCTGTGCAAATGGCCAGAACAAGACTAGTATACCAGTTAAATCTCACATGCACCTATTTTTGACAAACAAATACCCCAACACTGACCATCTCCTCTGTTCTCCAATACTGAGCGCAGTGGATTCAATACCTGAAGCCACTCACAGATGGAATTCTGATTAATTTCACCTGATGTGTCATACGTTAAGAGCTGGTGAGTTCAGGGTCTAATATTAGTATGGAGAGCCTCTCTTATGAAGTTACAATAGGATAGACATGCTCTACTTAGCACATTATCCCCACTGTACCTTTACCTAACTATCAAAACTAGATTTAAACTGTGGAAATCCCAGGCTTCCTCTGAAGCTAATCTGAAAAAAAGTCTTTAGCAAAAACCCTCTGAAGAGACTGTTTGAACTTCTCTTGTGTCCAACTGAAGAAAAGGTTCTTTCTATATAAAAACAATCATTTCTGAAGAAAAAGCAGACTCATCTTTTCTGCCATTTAAGCATACATTCACCTGTATTATATTGTAATTTAAACAGCTGTTATTATTACCAATGCAGAGGCCAAATGCCTTTTGTGCAGCAATTTTCTCAACCTGGGTGCCACAGTACCCTGTGATCCTTTGAGAGCCTTTCAAGAATACCACAGAGTGCCACACAATGCTGGGTTTACAAACATGATTCAGAAGATAGACACAGAGTTTTCAAATGGAAATCCATAGTTGTGGTCTTTCTGAGTTTTGTGCAAAAAAAAAACCTGCTCTATTTTTTTTTCGTATTACAGAAAAATAAGTGGGAAAACTAGGTGCTGGCATTATCCAAGGAGTACCTCAAGCCTATCCAGGTGTGCCTCATGTCTAAAAAGGCTGAGAACCACTGCTTTAGTGCATTTTTCCTGCCCTGAAGGAGGCATTTGTGTTTCCTAGGGCGGAAGCAGACGTAGAATGGTTTGCAAGCATGAAGCTCCCCAACTTTTCTCCCTCAATGGAAAGGGCACCACTCACTGTAACACTGCCTATACTGGGAAACTGGGAAAGGTAGAAAAAAATTGTGGCTAGTAGGAATGGCAACAGTAATAACAGGGAATAAAGAATACATACAAAATCAAAAAAAGGCAGAAAAGCCAGCGATGGGCAAGAAAGGATGTAGGGAATTAGGGAAGGAAGAGGGATCAGAATTTGAGAGAGAAAATGTGATGAAAAGAAGGGGATTAAAAGAAAGGAACCAAAAAAGTCCAGAGCAGTGAGGGGAGTGGACAGAACACAGATTAGGAGTAGTACATATATAGAGGCCTTGTCACAAGGAGACATGAAAACTGTTAAAAACAGAGAACCAATGCTTTTCTGAGGAACCTAGTACCTTTTCATTACTTTGTTGCGAGTTAGCAAGGCATGTAGGTATAAAATGAAGTCCCTGCACTGAGGGGCACAGAGCTATAATAATTCAAGCCAGCCAAGAATTTAACCCATCTATTTCAATATTTGCTCTCCTTATTAAAAAGGTTCGTATTTCATATTATGTAACAGTTATATGAACATAAGCATTAGGGAATCCAGTCTACTCAGTGACATCTGACTTCTCAAGCATTTCTTGTGTTACTATTCCCAGGAGTGCTGGCAAGTGCCATGGTTACAAAAGTATCAAAATGATGAACATGTGAATTAGCTACTATGTAATGCTAAATAATACCCTGTTGCCAATAAGTTAAATACTAGTAAAGTACACAAGCAGAAGCTTCATAGTACAAGTACTGCCCTCATTTCAGAAATACCAACATCCTTTTTTGATTTATGCAGCAGAAAAAATAAATTGTAATGGAAACTTGGTTTGCTGTAACTTTGAAACCTGGATTAAATGCTTACTTTCAGCTTGGTGTCTGGCTTCGTCTGTAACTAGGAACACTAAATATAAAGTGTTTCCTAAGTCAGTACCTCAGAAGTGTCAAAGTAAACAGAAATAGTAAACAAACAAGAATCCCATAATTAAAGTTCTTCTAAGTTGTTTGGTGTAGGTCTAATGACAGGTTTCTTCTAGATCCAATAAACTTGTCTACAGTTAAATTCAGTGGCCTAAGAGACAATAAAAATGCCCTTCATTTTTTTGTATTTAAGTTTTATAAGTCACTTTCACAATCCCCTGATGAGCCATATTTCCAGATCTCCAAAATACTATTTTCTTTATGAGAAGAGGAGCATCTTCACATCAGCGTGTGAACTGCTTACATGGGATAATGGACTTAGTTTTAGACTTCTATGCTCCCCCCTTCCAAACATTGACAAAAATCTCAGTCTCTACCACCAAATAACAGTTTTCACTTTAGCTTTTAAAGAGTGCAGAAACAATCATTTACCATTTGTCAATTGGTCCATAAAACCATCAGGAATAACATCTTCCATACCTACAAATATACCAGGACTAGACTGACAAAAAAGAAAAAGCAAAGTTTCTAAATCTCAGGGCATTGTCCTCTACAGCCATTATATTTTATAACTCAATTTACCTTGAAAGAGATGAGGTTTAGTTTCAGTTAAATCAGTCATGGGTAAATTGCTGCTTCATAATAAGATTATAATGACATGCTTTGCCACATTCATAAGCTGAACTAGTTAGATAAAAAGCGGCAGTTCTGTCTATTTTTTTGAAACATGCATGTTTGAACCACAAGAATCAAGCTTTACATGCAATTTGCTTCAACATCTGTGTGAATAATGTCACACTGGCAGCAACATCTCTGCTGCCCACTCTTACAAAGGAATTTTTGCAGTGTAAGAAGTGTGTCACTGTCATACCATAGCACTACATCCCTGTCAATCCCCACCCCAAAAACAGCGATCCTAGGCTAAATTGGAATTGATATAGCATCTTTTTATGCTGTGAAGTGACCATAAACAGACGAGTGCTTTTCCCAGCGCAGTGTGGAAGAGAAAACAAAATGATGAATAGTCTATTAAAAAAAAAAAAAAAGAAGCACGTATTGAAGACTTACAGGCAAGCAGAAGCTACATATCACCACTCTTTTAATCAGGAATTCGTCTGTAAGCAGACTAGACATGTTTGCCTTTTTTCTCCGAAGGAAAAAACCTAGAGAGATGATTTAGCCCGAAGCGCCCATCCTTTCCCTGCACGCCTCTCTAGGCTCCCCACAAGAAACAGCCAAAGCACCGCTGTGCAGCTAGGGGCCAGGTACACACCAGCACGCTTTTATGCCGCGGCTTAATCCATTCCCTCCCAGGCGCTCAGAAGCGCGCGAGCTCCCTCGCGACGCGCCTCCCCGGCCCCTGGCCTCCAGCCCCGGGCACGACCCGCCCGGCCCCGCGTCCCGTTACCTGAACCGCGTCTCGAGAACTTTTCTCGCCGCAAACAGAACTTGAGGCGAGCGGCAGCGAG
>NW_017728923.1:9214044-9230751 GCF_001723895.1 Crocodylus porosus | reverse complement strand
CCGCTCCCAGCCCCGCGGGGCTCCTCCGCGGCACATCGCTGCCCGTCGCGCGCAGAAACCATTTGGGGAGAGAGAGAGGGATGGAGTTTAAAATGGAGCTCGAGCCGCTGCTGTCGTTCCCCTAGCGAGACGGGTCCAACTTTTCCTGCCGAGGGGCTGGCACGGGGGGCTGCCTCCAGGGCAGGCCCTCCCGCAAGGCAGGACCAGCCGGCCGCGGGCTCGGCAGCCCGAGAGACCGAGCGCCCGCAGCACTTGACGGCGGTACCTCTGGCACCACCACCTCCGCCTTCCCCAGCCCAGCGCCAAGTCGGAGTCCGCCACTGACCTCGGGCCCGAGGGGCTACAGTCCGACAGCCGCTGGTCTTGAGAAAGTTTGAGGGATCATCATCGTCAGGATCTGTCAAAATGGCGATTTCCTTATTTATTTATTTCTTCAAACACAGCTATTACTTGGTATAATTACCAAATGTCTGTGTGGTGCCCAGTGCAGCATTCCAGCCACTTAAGTGTCCTCTTAATGCTTTTGGGGTTTCAGTTAACATGTACACTTGTATTAGCGCCACATGACAGCCTGAGGCTGTGATTTGTGTGTGGCCCTGGGTCAAAAAAGAAAAGTAGTAGTTCAGGTGTTTCAGATCCTCAGGGGATTTAATGAAGGAAACCTCTTCCTGAGTCTCTTAAAATGACACCACCAGAGGCCATGAGTAATATCTCTGGGTATTCTTCATCCGTGTAGAAACGCAACCAAGCACAGCCTTTTCACAAGCAGTTCACAGTTACAGGAAATATTGCATACTTGTATTACATACACCTGTGAGTAATCACAGGTGTAAATATGTATGACCCACTAACACAACCCTCAGGGCACTTAACATTACTGGATGGGTGGGAGAGTCCCAGGACAAGAGTAAGCCCAAGTCTGCTTATTAACTTTTTTGCAGGATGTGACCTTGGTAAACAAATCAGCACACAACCAGCTCCTTGTACTGTACTGGTTTACAACCCAGCCCACAAGCTTGATCCTGCAGTATCAGAACTCAGTGGAATTGCTCATGTGCATGCATTTACTGGAAAGCATAAGCACCTAAAATCAGGGTCTTCCTAGGACACAATTAATTAAAGTGTTATCATACATGTAAATTACAGTGTCAAATTACCAGTCTGAAGCCTTTAAAGACTCGCTTGTAAACTCATACAAAAATCAAAACACTGAAGTCTGTGAGAGGTTTAGAAGACAGAAAGATACAGGGCCGGAACTGTACTTTTATGCATTTCTTCTTTAAAGTGGTGCAAAAAATTTGGAGTGATTATTTGTTCTTATCATTGGACTATGAAAGACATCTAACAAATACTTATTTGTTATGGCCATGAAAAAGTGACAGTAGATTTACATGTATATTCAATTTTTTTCTAGCATTGGCATTGTTTTTGGTTGCTCCATCAATTTTTGTATCAATTTGAATATAAGTAACCAATTTTCCACATCACCTCTTCTGTCCCTTCTTATCAAATATTGCGGGATACTTTCATTGATTTACCATATGTCCAAATCTCTCTTAAAACCTCTGTATTTCTGTTAAGGCTGAACTGAAAGCTAAATTTCAGTACACAAAAAAGGTAGTAGCATTTGATGATAAATGTTCATGCAACATAAGCCAAATTCTGGTCCTACTGAAGTCTTGGGATGTTTGCCATTAGGTTCTTTGAGACCTGCTTCCAAGGTACGAAGAATCAAAGTTTTGCTTTTGACTTCAATCTGAGTAGCTATAAGCTCTCTGGGCCAGTAACTCACAGGTGTTTAGATCATGTCCACTTGTTAAGCTTACTATGTGCTCTTCTGCTCTGGGCAGGCCCTCTGCTAACTTGGGAAGCAGTGTGCTTCTTTATTAGCATCTCGGCAGCTTTGGGTGGTCTAATTAGCAATGCTGAATGACAGTGCCAGTTAGCCCACCCTAGTTTTAATTAGCCTGCCTGCGTGTCACTGCTTCCAAGAAGCAGCTTACTTGGAGGAGCATAGCTTATTTGATGGCACAGGTCTTAAATACCTGGAGACGTGAAGCGCTTTAATATATAGATCTGAGCCAATGCAGTCAAGGAAGGAAGGACAGTTTATTTAACACTTAGGACCCTGATTTTGGAGACCTAGGTTCAACTACATGCTCTACCTCAGATTTTTTGAATGGCCCTAAATGCCTTTAAAAATATGTTAATTTGTTTGTTGTTTAGCTTTTCATCTACAAAAGAGACATATTGGTATTTTTTATCAATAATGTTGTTGTGAAGAATGGATTAATAATTACTTTAAGGAATTCACACATTGTAGATAAAGGGCTAGTTAAATATACAGGATAGACAGAACGTTATTCTAACATGTCATGTAACAACATTGCTCATTCCACTATTATAAGCACACAGCAAAATGCACAAACTAGAAATCTATATGTAGCCCAAAACCCATAAGTGCTTAGGCAGACACTTTATTATAAGTCCACAAGTAGTCCCATTGGAGTCATTGCATAAGTGTTATATCTGTGCAAAGGTGTTTGAAGGATCAGGGCTGTTATCAACAACTACAACAAAGGAGGTTTTTAAAAAAGCAACTCTACAAAATTATTACATTTCTATTTTATATTAATGTTCACTCATTCCTTAAAATAATTTTTCTTCTATCCTAACCTTTATATTATATTTCAAGCACTTCACCTATAACAGCCTTGCACTTCCTAGAGGCCAACTTTGCTCAAATACCTCTCTGCAAAGTACCCCATGCCTAAAATTGTCACCTCCATTATCATTATCATTTAATATAGTAGCACCTAAAGACCCCAACAGAGAGCAGGGTCCTAATGTGCTAAGGGCTTTAGGATGAGACATTCAAAAAAACAAGAAAAGGTAGATGGAAAACAAAAAATGAGAAGAGATGCAGAGGATTCTTCAAGTGGTTATTGAAAGAGCGAAGAAAGGAACCAAGGTCTTCTGATTCCTGTTTCCATCTGCTGAAACATGTTGCCTCACCTATATTGTCCACATGTGATCTTCTTTATGTGTCGTAGATAGTAACCTCCTTAAGGCAGAGACCCTGTCATCTTTAAGTCTCTGTGAAATACAGGGTATGTTTAAAGCATTTTATAGATAATAATGATAGAAGTTTTACCCTTAGGTGATAATACAATGAAGTCATAAATCTGGGTTACTAACATCATAGTCATTTCCACAGTAACTGGTTACAAAGGAAAATCACAGAATTTGAATGTAATTGTCTAGTCATGCAGGGAGCCGAGATGGTTTAGAAAGGAGGCATTTTCAATTTAAAAGTAAATTATCAATAACAAGAGAACAAATAAGTAGCAGATAATGAGAAATTCTGTTGAAATGCAATGTTTTGAACAAATTCCCAGTCAGGGATTATCTCTTTATAGTTTTTTTTTTTACAGCCTCTTTTTCTGAAGAAAAGCCAATTTTCAGAATTTTGTCACAATCTGAGATATTTTTCTCTCCCAAGAAAGTACATTCTTACTTTATTATCCTCAAATCAAAGATTTTTTTAAAACTGCTAACAAATTAAATATGCTCACATATTTTACAATGAAAGTAAGTCCATGACACTTTGACATATATACCCTTTTAATGATGTTAAACACCTAGAAGTTGTACATCCTAGTCTTGTGTCTGTTTATTAATGCTGATTTGAGTCAACTATACAGGAAACTACATACCTGCTATCGTATAGACACACATAGATATGTTCATATATTTCACCTGAGGCAGCTACTACTGAGCATTGTAAACCATGACAAATTTATAATAAATTGGTAAAGAGTATAATAATATGGTAAAGAGTTTATATGACCAGCTCTTAAGATCTTGGTTCCATTTTAAAAATGGGGTAAAAACCTTGCTTCATTTAAGTCAACAGCAAAATCTGCGTTTATTTTAGTGGGACTATTTATTAATATGGGGCATTTCAGAAAATTAACAGGAAAATGGTTGAACACACTATATGTGTGCAACAAAGCAGGAAACTACACAGCAGTGGGGAACACTGATAGCAGCATTGTCAAGCATACCCATCATTTACATTATATAGACATGTGATACGGGTCAATGAAGTTCACTGCATGCAAACTGGTTTTATTTTGAAATTACGATTAGTTTCTGAAATGCCTTTGTATAGAATGTGCTAGCTAGTTTGTTAACATATTTTAGTTATTTTTATAGCTTCTATTATAAGCAACGGAAAAAAACAAAGGTTAGCCATATCAGCCATTTTCACGTCTAGATCTTGAAAGCTCATCCTGTCATAAGAATAATAACCTTTGATATCCTCTAGATTCACCAGCATGACTGCCATAGTTAGCAGGAATGGTCCAAATATATGAACAGAAGAATATAAAGTTGTTAATATGCCATCTTCCTTTGAAAAAAGGACAGGAAGCAGGCAGTCCCTGGAACTGCCTTCAAGTTCCCTAAGCAAAGAGAAGCTAGTCTTTCCAGTGATGCAGACAATCAAGAATCAGAAGTTTAGGTAAAGCTCATTCACAGCCTGGCTGCTATTTTGGTAGCACTGGCATGGGGTAGCCACCAAGCAAAATAAAGATTCTCATGAATCTATTTTTGGATTATTTAATATGGAACGGAAACCTAGCTCCATTTGTTTGTCTAGTACATCATAATCTACATGTGGTTAGATTAATCTAGATTTCAGATTACTTAATGAAAACTTTGCAAATGATGCAGAATCATTCACTGGGTGCAACTTACAACAGGCTGTATGCTGATTAAAGTCACAACAGGTATTGTGTTGGCAGTTGCTCAAAGTAATTAATACTGTATTTCCACATAAAATCATTAGCAGATATGCTTAATACAGAGCACCCGGCAAACAGGCATACATGTCAGGTGACACATCTTTAGAAAAAGTATATGGTGCTCTCTCATCAGAATTAGCTATTGATGAATACTGTGATTTATGTAAGGCAAACAGGTAAGCAATGATTGTTAAGGTAGAAGAAAAGAAGCTGTTGACATCAGAAGTAGTTGAACAAGAAAATAGATCTGTAATATATAGAAGATGAATGGGATGGGCAGGCAGAGCTATTTCTGGAACAAAATTGTTTTGAACAGAGCAGATTAAATAATTATGGAGATATAGTCATAAAAGTGAAAATTTAGATTTTACAAGAGAAAAGTGTAAAAATTATTTCAAGCCTTTAAAATGTAAAGTCCACACATAAGCATTATAAGATTACTATAAATAGTATGCATTTATGTACAATACCTTAAACATTTATAATGTGTTTGTAGCAGAGAATACCTATAATATCCTCAACCACTGTAAATGCATTTACTTTATCTTAGGGGCTGGTCATTTTATTACCAATGGGTAAATGAACATATAATCCATTTACAGTGAAATATGCAACCTTAAAGAATGTAAATGCATTTGTGGTAGTGTTATAGTGCTGAAGTGTTATACAAATTCTGTGCTATAACCAGTTAATGAATCATCTGCAGGGTAAATATGCATTACTGTACACTTTACTAATAGTAACAATAACAAATGTATGATTTATAGGCACAAACATATAAATGCATACTTTATAATCCATTGATAGGTAATCCTTAAAATTAAACTTTACATGAAAGTCAAGTCTGAAATGAAAGAAGTAAGGAAAGTAAGGGAAAGATGGTACTTTGATTTTTCAAATTTAAGTCAAGATGTAGAAACTTTATAATGGTGCCAGCAGAGAGACAGGAAATAAACTTCCTACCATACTCACTTTATTATGCCAAACAGAAAAGGAAGGGGATTAGGTGACTATTTTTTTAAACTGGGCAAACTTCAAAAGGGTTATAAAAAGAAGGAATGGGACAGCAGAAGGGAAAAGGGAAGCATAAATGGAGTAAAAGGAAGAAAGACAAAAAAATGAAGAACTGTTCTAAGATAGCTCATAGACTGTTGAACATATTTTGTTGAAGATTCTACATTATGAACAATTATATGTAGTGTAGCTGAAGGTTTTTTTTCTTAATTATTCAGAATGTAGAATCATAGGAATCATAGGAATCCACAACAATGTCACAAGCTTAAAAGTGGGTATGCAACTCAAAAAAATTCTGAATCACTGCTCAAGATCGTGGTTTCAACTGGAAGTTAAGGCCCATAGCTGAATCTGACAACCTTGAGACACCTTGAAGGATCCTGATTTTTTTCAAGTGGGTAGCTATTTAGCTTTCTTTGAAAACCAGGTCATTTCAAGGTGTCTCAGTCTGGACATGCAAAATGCACAGATGTAGTTGGGCAGCTGTATGCTGGAATTGTCCAGTCACATGGGGCAGCACACACTGCCACCATGAAAAAAAATGGTGGCAGCTATTTTTGTGCCCCACAGGGTAGCAACTAGGCTCTCCCCACCCCTTCCAGCTGTGCTAGTGTTAAAATCACTAGTCACTCTGGGAAATTTTTGAATAAAAAAGCTGAAATTCCTAAGTGCTAGAAAAGTAAGGAGCAAATGAGTTTAGCAATTTTAGGAAAAGTTATTTCTAACTTCTGGCTTTGTGGACTAACTTTAAATTAGCTCACCTAGAGTTTTTTTTCCTTTGCTGATGCAATTTTCACCATTCTTATTTATGAAATAAAGTTTATTATTAATAACAATTTTAGTAAAAGTTCTCCCCTTAGAACACTTTGTTTCTGGACACCCCACCATATGGTTCCGGTAGCTTACAGTCACTAGAAAGCCACATTTAAAAAGGTAATTTTGACATATTCCAATTAATTTATTATGTCTTGAGTAATACTGCTGATACAATTTTCTGTAGAATTCTGTACCATTCTAGTGTGTTTATTTTTTGGTTTGCTCATTAATTTGTATAATGCTTTTTGCAGTGTTGGCCTAGTAGTTTAAGCAATATTTTGCTTTTGGATAGTATTGTCTTCCTCACTGCTCAGAAGGTTAGAGTTGTTGATTCTGGGTAGTAATGATATTTTGGAGTGGACTATGCTTTCAATTGGCTTTAATTTTTCACCCTCTAGTGCTTTGTGGAGGAGGGAGTATTTGCAGCTTTGCCTGAGATGACACCAGAAACTGAACTGTTGAATGGTCTTTTTGATATGCTACTTCAGAGGAGGCACTGACCCATTTCTGCTCTGTAGCTGTTGTTGCTCGATTTGGGTTCTATTTAGGAAAAGAATGGGAGACTTTTCTTGGGGTTTGTCTTATGGATGTAACTGTCTAGATTTCACACCTATATAGTAAAATTAGTTGAATTATTGTACTATGTAGATTTAGCAGTAATTTTATTTGAAAATTGTATTAATTTTTTTAAAAGTAAAGAACAACCATGAAGTTTATGTTTTAATGTTTTCATAGCCATTCTGAAACAACCTAATGCAGGGTGGTCAAACATACAGCCTGTGAACTGGATCCAGACTATGGAGTCACTCAGTCCAACTCACCAGGCTACCAGTGGGCCACCAGAAGTTGTGGGGAATGGTTTGCTGCAGAATCCAAGCCTGGGTCCCAGTGGGCAGAGCAGTCAGTGGCAAGACGGTGAGTGAGGACTGATACAGTCTCAGTTGCCTTCCAGCTCCTTTGCCTGTCACCATTGCAATGGCCTAGCTCCTCAGCCACAGGCCCAGCAGCCTCCCTTGTGGCAACTACTACAATCATACTCCACAGGGCTTTGGCCCCAGGGTCTAGGCCAGAGCTGGAGTTGCTACTGCTTCATGCCCAGTCTGCATTGAGCCCCATGGTCCATATCCAGCCTGGGGTGTAGGAAATTTTGACACCCCTGTCCTAATGTGCTTATTCTGAGGATCATTAATGATGGATATTGCAGCTTTTCTACTGACTGTTGGTACATTTTCTCTTGTGGTTGTAAAGGCTGGTGTTAGACTAGCAAGTCCTGCCACAGTGGCCACAGATGTACATGGCATTAGGGGCTACTGTACTGACAGGCTGTTTCCTTCGGTCACAATTTCTGTTGTAATTTGAGTAACCATTTCTCGTTGTGATACTGTACACCATGATTGAGAAGGGAGCACCACTTTGTCCTGTCTCTTGCTAAAGCCTCCCAAAGGTTTGAATCAATTCCAAATGCCTTCATGGCCTGCTTGCAGTCATCATTGATACGCAATTTCAGGCATCCTACTCTTCTCTCTCCACCTGCAATTTGCCCATACAGGATACACCCAGTTTCCATATTCCTATAATAAAACTTCAGTCTGTTCTCATTCTTTAGGAGGTTATTATTATTAAAAGACATCATGGTTTTTCCCATCTCTGTTTCCATTTCTGTGTTGACTTATGAAACCCATGTTCTGTAATAGGTTTCTAGGACATGTTAAAATTGCTTTGAACTATATGTTGAAGAAATGCCTGGATGATCAGGTCAACTATTTTGCAAATCCTGGAATTGTAATTTTTTCCAATATGTCTAATTGGCCATTGCCAGTGAAAAGGATCAACCTGGTTTTATTGCCCTTTTTTGTAGAATGACCTTGGCTATTATTATCATCTTACACTTGCAGAGTGGTTGATAAATTAAGTATTGTCATATCTTTGCACCTTTTCCATTTTGGAGCTACCTGTATTTTGGTGACAGATTAATTCAAAAGTGTTTTAATATATGAAGTAGGCAAACACTAAAATGTTTTAGTTTTTAAATGAACATTCAGCAGGAAACCAAACTGGAACTCTGGAGACTTCCATCCACTCTAAGCTCTGCTATTGGGTTGCTGTTAGCCCTGGACAAGATGTGCTCCTCCCTCTTTGCTCTTGTTTCCACATTTCTAAAAGTATAGGTAATGATTCTGACATCCTTTGTAAAGCACTGTAAAAGATATTATATAATTCATTTACAAAGATGTGGTCTGATAGTTCATTTCTTAGGGAGGAATACAATTTAGCTTGCATAATGTTGAAAAAATGTTCAGGATGATACACAATATTTTCTGCTACTGTCATCATTAATACAGGTGTCCTGCTAATGGTGTGGGTTGAAAGCTTACCCCCTTTTCCTATTGGGCTAATTAATCCATCTGAGGGAAATATCTGAATTGCTTAAACAATTTTAGAAGGGCTTCTAGGATGCACTCAGTGCTTTGATGTTAATAGATTATCTGGGTTACATGGTCCCCTGAGTCTGAGTTTCTGAAGGTTTTCCTTCAGTCTTGTATTGCTGTAAAAGTGTCTGGAGGGATGAAAGGATTGACAGGTTTTTCCATGTCTTCAAATATAATTTTTTTTTTTAATTATTCTGTTTTGTTCTCGACTAACCTTTCCATTTTATATCCATTTACTTAGGCATTAGAAGTGCTCTCTTCCAGTTTTACTACTACACTTTTTTGTTGTCTGAGAGAATAGGCATCCACCATATCTTTCATTTCAGCTCAGTATTCCTCCTTTGATTCTTTATTTTGTAGAGAGCTAATTTATGATTCTGTAGTGTATACTTATTTATCTATTCACCAAATCTGAAGTCCTAATTATTTTTTTTTAAATTACCCAAGTAGAAAGACAGACATCTTGGGTGACTACATCTTGGGTGCAAACTGCTAGACTGCCAGTGGTTCAAGGCATTACTTTCTATATCGCCCTTGTAGTTGATTAAATATTAGTTTTTAAAATTATGGCTTGCCCCTGAGTCTAGCAGTGTGTTTTGGCACTATTCCAGAATTGAATATAGCAAGTCCTGGAGTGTAGACCTACGCAATTGGCAGCCTCTTACCAAACATGATACTTGATTCTATGTTTGACAACAGTGAAGGGATTAAAACAGCTTTATCAACAGAAAAGCTATTGTTTAGTCAAGACAGTGAGAAACATTTCCTGGAAATAATTAAATATTTTCCAAAATATTTGGTTATTAATCCACATTGCTCCAGATGGATATTCAGGCTGAATAATAGTGGCTCATATAGAAAAGTTAGTAAAAGTTCTCACAGGAGGTGAGAGGCTTTATACTAGCTATGAACTAACTGCCCAGAGAAGTTTTCCATCTATTGACTCTTCTGTGAAATCCTATGAAATATGAACTTTCACTTCTACCCAGAAGAACTCTTACAATCTTTTCTCCAAGGCCTAATGAAAGATATTTGTGCCCAAAAGCTTGCAAGTAAAGACATATTTTTGCCAAAATCTTGTTGGTCTAATAAAAGATATCATCTCTACTATAAGTGCTTGATTGCCTTTGTCCTCTAGACCAATATCGCTACAACCTGGATACCTAAAATGTCTATTATAATCTATTATTTTTATCTAGTGTGGTCATGTCTTTTTCCTCATCTAGTGAATATATATGAGAAATGGGTGTAAATTCATTAAAAGGAATTGTAATTTACTGATTTCCTGGATTACACTATTTCAGTTAAACCCTTGGTTCATAAATCAATTGCAAAAAGATAAAAAGACAAGCTCATAAATTGTGCATGCCTGTCAAAAATCAGTAGTTAAACTGAAAAGTTGGGGACATGAAGCTTTTTATTGCTAGGCCACAAATTCATATCCAACGAAGATCACTAATGGGCAAATTATATTAGCATCTGAAGGCTCTTTAGTAAAATCAGTTTGTACATTCAGCGTAGTTCCTCTGATTGAGGTGTGAGGTCAAGATCACCCACATTGATTTTCTAGACTAGCTCTCTTTCAGTGTGTATCACTTAAAGTTCGAAGGACATCACTGATAGCTATTGGGGGTTGAAAGAAGTGGGGAAGAGTTTTGTGAAATTCTGTAATGGGAGTTCAAGTTTCTTGCGTGTGGAAGAATTTAGTGTAGCTTTATTTGCTTCTGTGACCTGTGCAAAACATCCTGACTTTTAAGATAGCTGATAGCTATCTTAATAGTTAATATTTTATAAACAGAAACCTATATACACTATCCATGATTTGTTTTTCAAAGGTATGCCCTGTGATACTGTGGACTCTACACATTCCCAATACTGTACCTGAATTATAGACTATTAGAGGTACTGGCTCTCCAGGGTTGTTCATCCAATCCCCTTTGCAAACAATTTTTATGGCAAGAATAGGATTTCTTAGGGTGATATCTTTTATAGGACTAACTAGGCACATCTACATGAGACCTTTACTGCAGAGTTGCCTAATTATCTCCACAGTAAAATGTTACTATCTATACATCTGATGCTATTAGGATGGAGTAAACTAATTAACTCCACAATAGGATAGTACTCCCAAACACAAGTACTATCCTATAACAGAGTTGTTTACTCCACTGCAATGCACATGTAGACTTTAATGAGGCTGGCTAGGGCATGAGGGTGCTTCAGTGTGAGGGCTGCCTGTTGGCTAGTGCTGCACTGAATTGCCCTTGTGCCCCAGCCAGTCCCTTAGCAGCATGTTGAGCTGGATCAGAGCAACCCCGAGCTGGCAGGCTGATCCTGAGGGCCCCCTGCTAGCCAGGGCTGCTCTGACTTGGCTTAACATTCTGCAATCCCAGGCAAACAGCACACCTGGGAGCAATAAATTCCAATGCAAACTGCACCAGAGTTTATTCAATTGCATTAATAGCATGTGTAAATGTGCCCACTTTGTAGTAGAATTAGACCAGCTCTAACTTTGAGAGACAGTATCACTCTTACGCTACCATAACATGGAAATCCTTGCTTCTTGCATAATTTCTAGACCAACACAGCTTCAGCCTTACTCTTACATTACTATAGCAAGAAAAGTAATTTCATGAACATAAATATTTTAAGCATATCATCATGCAAAACATCCCACAAAAATAGATGAACATTTTGGTATTTCCAAGCATTTGATAACTTCACTTCGCTAATTCCTTTACCTTTTAATGTATTTTCCTATGTGTATGTAGTGGTCTTTTGTTTTGTTTTTTTTTAAGATGAAAATGAAGAAATTCCATCATGCACTGGATAGGCTGGGAATTGGGATCTCTGATTCTAGTCCTAGATCTGGGAGGGGAAACTATGTAAGTAATAAGAGGAGGAGAGTGACAGTTAAGTTAGGGATACACAAGATTGGCCCACACCTATAGGGGGCAGATTAGAAAAGCAAAGGTGGTGACCGAATTGAGGCTAGCAACTGAAATCAAGGACAATAAGAAGTCCTTCTATAGGCATGTAGGTAACAGGAGGAAAACCATGGAAATGTGGAAGCACTGCTCAATGCATCTGGACAGCTGATCACTGACACCAAGGAGAAAGCTGAGCTCCTGAACAAGTACTTCCCATCTGCATTCCACCAGTCTGAGAGTGATAGCCTGATGAATGCAAATATGACACAAAATTGTCACAGATGGAATGATCACCTACCAACAGTCAACGCAGAGCTAGTGAAAGAACAGGTAGAGAGGCTAGATATCTATAGGTCAGCAGGACTGGATGAATTCCATCTGAGAATGCTGAACAAACTAGCAAAAGTCATTGCAGGACTGCTAGCAAACCTCTTTGAGAATTCGTGGCACCCAGAAGACTAGAAGATAGCCAGTGTTGTGCCCATCTTTAAAAATGGGAGGAGAGAGGACCCAGGGAACTACATGCCAATCAGCCTGACCTCTATCCCAGGAAAAATCCTTGAAAGAATTCTCAAGGACTCCATATGTGATAAGCTAGTGGAAGGCAAAATTCTGAATGATAGCCAATATGGCTGTCACAGGTAGGTCACGTCTGACTAGCTTCATCTCCTACAACCAGGTTACTTACCACCTAGATAAGGGAGATGAGGTCGACATCATTTACTAGGACTTAAGAAAGGCCTTTGACTTAGTGTCCATGAGGCTCTCAAGACAAAACTGGGCTCAACAATTCAATGGTCAGATAGGTGGGAAACTGGCTGTGGGGTCGGACCTAGAGAGTACTAATAGACAGATCTGTGTCAACGTGGTGGAAAGTAGCCAGTGGGGTCCCCCTCCAGGTTCAGTACTTGGACAAGTACTTTTTAATAACTACATAAATGATCTGGATGTGGGGGTGAAAAGCACACTGGCAAAGTTCACTGATGACACTAAGCTTTGGGGAAGTGCAGCCATGCCTCAGGGTAGGCTGATGATCCAGGTAGACCTAGAGAAATCAGTTAGATCAGCAGACCAGAACCAGATGCTGTTCAACACCGAGAAGTGTAAAGTGCTTCATCTGGGGAGGAAAAATCCTCAACAAACTTACAGGTCCAGTGGTGCTATGCTAGCTAGCATCACATCCAAAAGGGACCTGGGGGTCACAACTGACCATAAAATAAATATGAGCCACCAGCGTGATGCTACACTTAGCAGAGCAAACAATACACTGACATCTCAAGCAGAACTAAAGAAGTTATTCTCCCACTCTGCTCTGCATTGGTGTAGCCGCAGCTGGAGTACTGCATCTAGTTCTGGGCATGACACTTCAAGAAGGATGTGGAGAAGCTTAAGAGAGTCCACAGAAGAGCCATTCATATGATTAGAAGTTTGAAGAGCAAGCCATAGGAGGAAAGGCTGACAGACATGGGACTCTTCAGCCTAGAAAAGAGAAGACTTCAGGGGGATTTGGTGACAGATTACAAATATATTGAGAGTGTATCAGGGGCTAGGTGAACAACTATTCATCAAAACACCCCAGGGGAAAACTAGGAGCAGCAGCAGGAAGATTCAGACTAGATATAAGGAAAAACTTCTTTACCGTTTGTGTGACCAGACTCTGGAATAGATTTGTAGCTGGGATGGTGCAGGCACCTACTATGGAGATCTTCAAAAGAAGACTGGATGCACATCTTGTTGAAGTTATTTGAACCCAGCATTCTTTGCTGCCTAGAGCAGGGGGGCTGGATCTGATGGTCTTATGAGGTCCCTTCCAGCCCTGAACTTCAGTTAATCTGTGGATCATTTGTGATAGCTTTATTATTTGTATTTATGTAGTGTTCTATGAATTTTAAAGTTTTTTGTGAAGGAGTATTCCAGTTTTTCAGAGTTTTACAAAGCACACATATTTAGCATAATTTTCTGAAAGGTTATTATGGTCTATTGGACAAGAATTGTTTTACCATATTAAAGGATTAATGTTCCTTTGTGCTCTGTACTAAAAGTAACCTTACATAATCTCAGTTTTAATCCTTGTAAAATGGTTGGAATATATACGTACTTACCTGCTTTGGTAAGAGTAATGAAGTAGTAAGGGACAAGTCAGTCACTTAAGAGTAATGAAACCAGGTTTAGCAGAGGTGGTGCAATGCATATACTTTTTAAGGTTCAATGGAAGCCTAAAATTCATAGCTGTTGTGCTGCAAGCCCTGTGCCTTTTTCCATGGCCAAAGGCAATTTTGTACAATATCTATATATTATATAAATTAATTTTATTTTAATTTATACATATTATATTGTTAACGGGGTTTTCTCGGGGCCAGTCTGTTATTGGCCCACCCAACTGTTTCTGGGCCAACCGCCTGCCTCCTCATCTGCCGTGCTTTGATGATACATAATTATGGTGTTAATTAGGTGGGAGGCTAACCATTCTTGCCCCAATGCCAGGGGACACTACCTACAACTCCATTCCTCTCCTACACCACAGCCCATGCCTCACAGACGGCATCCAGATGACCCAGTGCTCCCAGCCTACAGCTTAGCCCTCATTGTCAGGCCTCAGACACATGCACATTCATGCCACCCTCCTCTCACTAGGGCCTCTCACACTCCACCCCCTTTCACAGGGTCTCTTTCACGCATCTTGCTCCCTCCCGGAGCAGGCCCCTTTGGCCAGAGGCTTTATCTAGCTCATCCCTTGGGTGGCAGACGTACCATCTTTTGGGCATCTCCTGCAACCCTCGCTGGGCTAGTGGCCAGCCAATTACCCGACCAAGTCCAAGCTTGCCCTGGCCCCTCCCGGGGAAACTCTATATAATACTCACACACACAAACTGGGCTCCCAGCCCTCTGGTTTCTCCCTCACTGAGGCTTCTCTTCTCTGCCCCCTCACTAGGGCCATGGGACTTCCCTCCCTGGTGGGGGCTCATAGCCATGCCTGGCCCCATCTGGGTCTTACACCCTCCTTGGGCTCAGGTGGCCGTAGCCATGACTGGCCCCCTTGTACCCACAGTATTGTGGGGGCTGGGGGTTAAGGCACCCCAACCCACCTTTCACTGGGGTGGTAACTGACCTGGTATTTCCTGGGGACTCCCACATGACTGGGAGCCCCACCAGGCTACCCACTCCCATCAGAGTGCAGTTTTAGGTCATGCCTAGGACCAGGAGCCTCCAAACCACCCCCTTAAGCTCCTGCCTTTACCTCCAGGATGTTGTGTTCAGCCTTACAGCCAGGCGAAGTTTCTGCCTGGCCTGCCAGCAGCAGGTGGCCAGAGTTCTAAAATGACCACCATAATCAAGCACTGTTGGCTGTTTGGCTCAGGCCTTAAAGTGGCAGGCACCACCAGTGCCCTGCCACATATATAAATTAAATCTCTTACTCTGGAGGCCAGATTGTTACAGTCTACAAGGGAAGAAAACAAATGAAAATGATGGTCTGAAGGCTTTTCAAGTTGGAAGAGGCAATAATGCATAAACCATAAAGTGAAGATGATGACAAAAGATTATTACAAAAAATTAATCTTCTGCAGCAAAATTTAGGTTCAACTAGTAGTATATCAGAGTTGTAGATAACAGGAGAAGAAATAAACCACTTTTTTTATTAATGTGCTTTAGGATTCACTCCTTAACAGATAAGGGGCACATCCAGACAAGTGCACATGTGTCTCAAAGGAGTTTGAGATGCCACAAGACATATGCCAGGAACAAAAAAAAAAATCCACACCCTGCATATTTGCAGTGCAGGCTCAAAATGTGGAACTTGGAAATCCAAGTACCAAAATAAACCAAAGGTTACAAAAGTGGGGAAGGTCACAGTCCCCGATCATGCCTTGAGGCAACCTGGGATTTGGTCCCCCAAAAGAGGTACTCTGGTTTCTAGCCAGAGCATCTCTATTATGCTCTTGTTGCCCCAGACACTGTCACAGGTAAGTTAGGGATGTAGGGGCAGGCAGGTTTATGGGTGTGGGGAATGGTGGGGGATGTGGAGAGTGGAAGGGGTGTGTCAGTGTGACAGGGGGCAAATGCAGGGTCAGGTATCAACCTTAGTCTGCCCACCTGTGTATATGGGGCAGTCCATCCTGCCATGACTTTGCTGGAATAATAAACTGGTGGTAAATGTGGAAGGCTGCCCATTTTGCACCCCAATGCCAGAGGTGCTATCCACAGCTCCGTACTTTCCTGCCAGCCCCATTCCTAGGGCTTATATGTGCCCAGAGCCCTGTCTCCTTCCAGTCAGCTCACCAGGTGCAGGTGCTAGCTAATTCCCTCATTAGCCTGCTGCCAAGGTAACCTACAGCTGTGGAGCACTGCCTAGCTCTTAGGGCTCTCTAGCTAGGCTACTTCTGCTCTTAAAGGAGCAGGCACACCTTAGTGGTCTGTGACAGTCAGGGGGTGTGGGGAGTGGCAGGGGATGTTGTGGGGTGTTGTGGGATGTTGATGGTAGGGAGAGGTCAGGGGTGGCAGGAGTAGAGGAGGATATCACGGGTGAGGGGAGTGGCAGGAGTATGTGCAGTCTGTGGTCTGTGGGTGGGTTTGTGGAGGGGCGTGACCAGGGGCATGCCTGCCCCCATACGCACCCCCCATAGTTTCATAGTTTCATAGTAGCTAGAGTCGGAAGGGACCTAGGTAGATCATCTAGTCCAACCCCCTGCCTTGGCAGGAAATAGCACCGGG
>NW_017728923.1:9195083-9214033 GCF_001723895.1 Crocodylus porosus | reverse complement strand
GTGTGCCAGGATAATTTTTTCAAAGAGCTTACCCGGGATTGAGGTAAGACTAACTGGCCTGTAATTTCCCGGGTCCTCTTTTTTTCCCTTTTTTTCCTAGTGCTGGTGACAGCAAGCAGCATGGCTGTGGACCAGCTGCAGGCACAGCTGGCAGTGATGCAGCACTGTGTGATGCAGCTTTGTACATGCTGCACAGATCCGGCCCAGCCTGCTAGAGTATGGTCCCCCACTCCTGTCCAAAGCTGTATAGTAGTGGGCTGGGCTGGGTCCATTCAGCATGTACAAAACCCAGGCCACAGGCCACAGGCACACTGCCTGCTCCCACCAGTGCTGTGGGGGGCCAGACATGCAGCGGTCCCCACTTGAGCCCCTCCACAAACCATGTGGTGGGACCAGAGCCAGTGCAGCCCACTAGCATGCCTTTGCACTGAACCAGAAAGGGAGGCTCTGGAAGGTGCAACTCCTATGCAAAGGTGCACTGGCTGCATGGCCCGGGCCAGGTCGGGCCAGTAGGGTATATTTTCCATGAGGCTCAAGCAGCAGTGCATGGCCACAGCCATGGTGCATTGCCACCTGAGCCTCATGGAAAACATACCCCACCAACCCAACCTGGCCCACGCCTGCCCAGGCTGCGCAGCTTTTATACCTGTGCATAGGAGCTGTGTGTCCTAGAGCCATGACTCCTGGTCTGGGGCAAAGGTGTACTAGTGAGCTGTGCCACACTGGGTCCCACTGCATGCCCCCTCCCTGCACACACCATGGATCCAACAGTGCTGCTTCTGGAGGTAAGACCCAGCCTGGTGCAACAGGCAGTTCCTGTGAGTGGCGCCGGCCCCTGGGTCACAGCCCAAGCAGTCTAGAGCTGACTAAAGGTGCACAGTGCTGTGTGGTGCCAAGCCACACTGCACACGATATGGCAGAACCAACGCCAGGTGCCAGGCAGCCAGAGATGAGCCACGTTGCCCCCTGCTGTTCCATGCTGCACGGGGGGAAGGGGCTGTGCCACGAGGCCCCAAGTGCCCTGATGGCCACTGCTGCTGGTGAACTACAGGCTGTGCAGGGGCACTGGGTCCGTGTTGGGGGGTGTGGGTGGGGGGTTGGAGTGGTGTGGGGGGCCCAAACTCTTGACCTTCTGTGGTTTGCAGTTTAGCCTAATCTGAGTAGATTTTCATAGGGACAATGGAAGTCATCTCTCTGAGCTAAGAAATGTCCCCTTGCCAACTTTAATTATTTTATTCCAAGCCCAGAAGTCGCTATGGTTATTCTTCACAAAACCAATTTAACATAAAAATATTATGCTATCTTAAACAGTAGTAGTTATTCTTTCAGCTTTATCTACTTGTCTATATATAGACAATGCTGTTTGGTAAGGAAGTAGTGTGTTAAAGCAGTTAATTACAAATGATTATGGTCACACTAGGCCAAAGTCTTTTGGTGCTGCAACACCCTCCAAAGGTTTTCTTCTAACATTTTTATAGCATTCAAGGAATATATTGGAATATATATATATATATAAAAAAGATGGTTAAGATGGTTTTGTAATTCAGCTTTGTGAATTGCCTTTATGCAAATTAGGGACATATGTTAATTGGAGAACTGCTTGAAATATTGTAAGGGATTAAACAATTATGTTTTTACTGAACTGGGTTAATAAAAAACATTATATGCTCTCCTCCAGTCTACTAAACAGACTTAATTATGAGTTAAGGGGAATTATGAGTTAATGAAACTATAGTTGTGTTTAAACTGAAGACAAAAAACTGCTTGTGGTAGGCTAAATGAAACCAAGAATAACATGGATATCAATGTATCCAGCACCTAGGTGTTTTTGAAAATCCCAGCTGATGTCAATCTGCATATTTAGACAGAAAATACCTTTAAAAACCACTAGCAATTAAGAGCCTAAATCTTGTAGATTTGTAATGAACTTTGTTTTCCAAGTGCCCATGCTTTTGAAGATGAGAATTGGGCTTCTAAACCACTTATACTTTCAAAATTGCATTCATAGACAGAGTCAAATTTTTGACAAGTGGGAGAAACAGTTGTAATTTTTTTAATTGATAAAAAGATGCACCGTTTCTTAATTAACATTAGTACCTTAACTATATTCTAGCAGTTCTCCAATTAACGCATGGGTTTTATTTGATTGGAATAGGACTAATTGCAGAATAAGATAATACTCACTGGGCATGTCTACACACCATTTTATGTGCAGTGCCTACTGCACTTTAAATGTAGTACTTCCAAAAGGAAGTACTAAATAAATGCACAGTAGGTTGCCCTACTGCACATTAGTGTGGTTGCATGCTTTTTTCATGATGGTTAAGGTACAAATACTACTGTGCATTAGCATAATAACATGTTTTTTGCCATAATGCTGTAATGCAGTCAATTAGTCTACTGTTCATTAAAAATCTCATGTAGATGCTGGGTGTATCTACATGTTCACTTTACTGAGGAGTAGACTAATTAGCTCTGCAGTAAAGAGTCACTGTTTAAACATGTGCCAGTATTAAGGCACAGTAAACCAATTAATTCCACCATGAGATAGTGCTGTCCCTGACAGCACTATCTGGACAGCACTATCTTACAACAGGGTCATTTACTGTGCTGAAAGACATGTATAGATGGTAACAGGATGTGGGGCCAGGCTCCTGCTTGCTGCCTAGTCATATGGCAGTCGTATGGTCAACACCCCCATGTCCCAGCCAGCCACTCTGCCACCCAATACCACCACCTGGCATGCAGGGCTGACCCCCTATGCCTGCTGCCAGCCTGGCTTTGCTTCCCCTTGGCTCAAATTGCTGCTGTCCTGGGCACACATGTAGATGCTGTACACATGAGCAGTTTACTCCAGCTCAAACAGTTCCAGAGTTTATTGCTTTGTCTTAATTTCACATGTAGCCGCACCCGTTATGAGTATGTTTAGTCCAGTCCTATGTTTGAAAATAAGTCGTTCTGAAAAGATAAGGGTTTTTGTTTGTTTCTTTGGTTTTTTACCCTTTCTATGACTCTGCTCGCTGTAAATTGTTCCAAGATGTAGAGTTTCAAACTGATGGGGCAGGATACCACACTTACCTTCCAGGGTAAAGATTTTTGCCTCTTACTTGTGGACAGGCTCACCTACATGATGTATACATACAGATATCCATACCTATGCATTTATGAATACACATACACATGGAGATAAGATTCATATATAGAACAGAAATGAAGTTTCAGATAACAAAAAATGAGAATGATAAATGTTATTCAAATATAAGATGAGATCCTAAAGCTCAATTCTATAGAAAATTTCAAAACAGTGAACAGAGTAAGAAAATCAGGATCTGAAACCATTAAATAGGGACTCTGGCTTTAACACCAAGTCTGTGATAAGGATATAATACTAATCCATTCTTTAAAATTGACTGGTCTGCTCCTTGGAACACCCAAAATATTTATTGTACAGTTGAGACTTGGATGTACTGCTTCATCACATACAGGTCCCACACACATTGCATTCAGCCATCTTTTTTTCTCAGTGGGCATGTCTCCATGTTCATTAATGTGCCATAGTTACTATGCATTAAGTTTAGTACTTGGATAATCAAGTACTATATCAGTGTGCAGTAACTCACGCTTACTGCACAGTGGTACCAGCCCATGGCTTTTTAGTAACACTTACTGTGCAGTAGCCTAATAATACTGCACAGTAACACGTTAGCATAGGTTTTTCCCAGCATGCTACTGAACAGCAAGCACCTCATGTAGATGCACCAACTGTCTGGCACGAAGCATAGGTCAGGCAAACCGAGGGCTTAGCTTTTAGTGAGTAAAGAAATGTATGCATTGTGGACGCGTCCGTCCATCTCCTGGGCTGCAAAAGTCCCATTAGGTTCCCTGGCAACGTAGAGTACTCACTCAGGGGCTGCACACGTCCAACTCGCCTGCCACGACTTTGATAATTCTCCAGTTCAGTGTATTGTCTGACACGTGCACGTCCAAAAATGAGACTTCAAGCTGCACAGGGTCCGTCGCTGTTAAGGGATCCTCCACCCCTACACCCTCGCCCGGGCCTCCATGTGGGTCCACCACTTGTGAGTCGCTTCAATCTTCCAACTCTCCCCTTTTGGGGAACGCAAAGCTTAACTAAAAATAGCAAAAGTAGAACCCCAAATATCGCTCCCATCTGGAGCCGTGGACTTTGGGCTCTTGTGTTTGCTCTTATCAGAGTCCGCCTTTCCTGCTCTGTGGTCCCCTTTTCCTTCTCTTAGAAGGGAGCCTTCTGCCCCACCTGGGGCCCCATCCCTTCCAGGACTACCCAGTTCCTCACTGCTAAGGCCATGCTAGCCAGTCCGACTGTGCCCCCTCCCCCTGCTGGGGCCAGCCACTCCCAGCCCTACGAGTCTGGCTTTAGCATCTGGGGTTGCAGCCCCAAATCGCAGAGTCTCTCGGGGCCTTACCCCTGCCCCAAAACGTATGAGCGCAGCGAGTGCTGGCGTGCATCCGCCGCTCTGGGCTCTCCCCGGCTTCCGGCTCCCGTCCCGGCTTTTCCGGTTCCGCGCCCCGGCTCCTTGGTTCCAGCGTTTCCTTTATACCGCCCGTGTCATTCCCCCACCTGTAACAGGTAAGTGAGTGTCCCGCCCTCCGGGGCAGCGGGCAGCCTGTTACTGTGGGTGTTCCCACCTCATGCGTCTCGGGGCTTGTCAGCTCCTCCGCTCCCGCACATGCATCCCTACCAGAAAAATATTCTGTCCAGCTTCAGTACCAAATCTCTAATCCTGATACCAAATCTCAATAGTCAGAAAGATACATTTGATTGAGTATTAAAATGATAAAAAGATTCATAATTTTAGCATTTATTATTTATAATTAAGTATCCATGCGAGTCTCTGGAGATGCCTCCTTTAAAGCTGTTCTCCTGATTAAATCTCTCCTCTTACCAGTTTTTCTTGTCTTTTATAATATTAAAACCTAACTAACCTGTCTTTACTCTCACTTTTTTCTACTTCCTTGTTTCCTACACAATTTCCAGTTCTGATGCCTGTCCAGAGTCTTTGTTTTACCATGTTTTATTCCTTTTATCATACTCCCTAAACTTGGAGCAACCTCTGATTGCTTACATGCCATATCCACCATTTCCTACCTAAGGCCCACATATTTTGTGATGCCTTCTACTAAATGTTTCCATCACCATCTTCTGCCTGTTTTGTATTCCCATTAATAGGATGTGTCTCTGAATTACATAATGAGACACAGAGTTAATTTCATAACTCTGGCACTCTAGAGTAGTGCCCAAAGACTGGAAAAAGGCCAATGTGGTGCCTATCTTCAAGAAAGAGAAGAAAGTGCATCTGGCAAACTATAGGCCCATCAGCCTGACTTCTATCCTGGAAAAGATCTTAGAAAAGTTTATTAAAGAGGCCATCCTTAATGGATTGGCCGATGCCAACATCCTGAGGGATAGCCATAATGGGTTTGTTGTGGGTAGGTCTCGCTTGACCAATCTCATTTCCTTTTATGACCAGGTGACCTATCACCTGGACAAGGGAGAAGAGATTGATGTCATATACCTTGACTTCAAAAAAGCCTTCGCTCTGATATCCCATGATCACCTCTTGGTGAAACTGGCCAATTGTGGCCTTGGGTCCACCATGATCCACTGGTTGGGAAATTGGCTCTGTGGTCGGACCCAGAGGGTGGTAATTGATGGAAGTCAATCATCATGGTGCCTGGTGACCAGTTGGGTCCCCCAAAGCTCTGTCCTTGGACCCATATTTTTCAACCTCTTGATGGAATGATGTGGACATTGGAGTCAGAAGTGGACTGGCCAAAACCTGTCTGCCATAGGGGAAAAAATGTTTTGTCTAATGGTTATCCTTCAATCTACAGGAGTCCCCTGTGTTTCAGTGGTAGAATCCTTGTCTACCATACAACAGACCTGGGTTTGATCCTCAGATGCTTATATAACTACAGCCACCAAGGTACCAAACATTTGGACTCAGTCTGGTCTTTGGATTCTGTCTCAGTGTTGTAAAAGGAGGATGGAAGGTCTGGGCAGCCTCCACTCCTCTAAAAAATTCCTGCCCAGCATATGCATTGAAAGTTTGTGTGGCCCTCATGCATACACCATGATCCAGGAGGACTGACAGTTGTCACCATCTTCAATCTATGTGTTCAGTTCCATAATGGAAAGTTCTTTAAACCTCACAGTTACCACAACTTGATAATGCAGTTAAGGGTTTTGTGGTAAACTTCCAGTGAATGGCTCACAAGGCTCATAAAACTCCCTAAAATTATATTTTTTCCTATGGAATTGACAAAATAGATTTAAATGAAATATGAGTTCAGTATACAGATAATCTCCTGCCTGTAGAATCATATCTTCTACCTCCATACCAAAACTCGAAGTGGAGAGCTCTGTGGCAATCTCCTCTATCATTACACATAAGGTGAATGTTAGGTTATTTGCATTTGTTTTTCATCTATTACGTAATATTGATTTTTAAAAAATCCAACTATTTAGATTCAGCAAATCTTCAAAACTCAGAGAAGCCAAGACACCTAAACTAAAGAAGAATTGGTCTGGTAAATCAACACCAAAACTACTTACAACATTTGTATTCAATTTAAAGCTCTTATTTAAAAAAAGGGAAAATCCTCATTTGCAAACTTGCAATCTTGCCTTTTTTATTTTGATCTTATAAATGAAAATATATGGGTTTTAAATGTTGATTTCCCTCTCTCCCCCTATGCTCCCCAGCCGAGTCTGTGTACACCACCTATTTCCACATATAAATCTTAGAAAAAGGGCAGGGTTTATAATTGTTAATTCCTAGATTGCTGGAATTTACCATTTTTCCTTAAGGCAGACTGACATCGTCTAGGGACAGTTCTGCCTAATATGCTTAATGTTAAACAGAACAGTTTAGAGTGTAACAGCTTAAGGGTATGTTTGTGCTCTCACACTGCACTTACATACCATAACTCTACTAATTTCAGTTAAATTAATTCTTATTTACAGCTACTTTACACAGTTTAAGAGCAATCAGAATCAAGCCAGAAGTGCTCTGAACAGCTAACCAACACACAACCAATTTAAAATGGTAATAAAAACTATCACGTTATAAGGACACACATATTTGCTTTTAAGTAGTTTACCACAAGGGTAAGCTTTGCTTTAATAAAAAAGCCAGAAGTGAAACTGCTGTAAATGTAAAGGATTTAAAATCTAATATATTTTACTACAGCAGTGGTTCCCATACTCTGACAGACTGCATACCACCAGTTTAAAATGATACAGCCTTCAGTACCACCAGCAATTTTTTCATACATATAGGTAACACACTATGTATTAAAATAACGTCAGAACCTTTAGTAATCATAAAATGTTTTATCGGTTACAACAGCTGTATAAAACAATTGTAAATTGAAACAAAGATAGTGTAAACTTACCTGTCTAGAGATGCTTTTGGGATGTCTTTAGTAGGAGGGTGAACTTGCTTGACAGAGCACAGTATTTGAATATCTGGTGGGGGCCTGTGGGTGTGTATGTAGGGTTTGGAGCTCAGGGATCCCCACACATCCTGGCAGGATGTGAGGTACTGTGGGACAAGAATGAGGTTTGGGAGGGCTGTGGCTTGGGAGGGAGGGACAGAGAGACACACGCAGACAGACAAATACACAGTGCCATAGGCAGCAGAAGGGAGTGCTAACGGGGCTCAGCCCGCCCTCCCCAAACATGAGGCAGAAGATATAGCTAGAAGGCAGCAGCCACAGGCTGCTGCAGCAGGGAGGAGGGGCAGGCACACTAACATACCCTGCACACTTGCAGCCAGGATCACAGCTAGCCCAGCTGCAGACAGGCAAGTTTCTTTTAATCAGGCCTGGGGGTGGCAGATCAAGAGTGGTGTAGGGGCAAGGTGAATCATTCACCCATGCCCCACTCCGTCCTGCACTGCAGAGATTGCTCCATGACCTGGCCTGACCAGGGCCCCATTCACAGTGAATCGGCCCCCAGCCAGGCTGGGTCGTGGGGCAATCAGAGCCCAGCAGCTCCTCCAGAGCTAGCGCAGTGCTGGGGAATGAAGGGGTGGGGGTACACGTGAGCCCCCAATCTTTGCACAGAGCAGGGTTAGCCACAGCTGGGCTCAGCCTCTGCTCCCTTCATCCACGGCTTGTTGCCACTACTGCTTTGAATGCAGCGCGGTGCACTGCCATATGCCTCACTGCCTGGCCCACCCAGCAGCAGGATGCATATGCTGCTGCATCACTTTCAAAGCAGAGGTGACAGCAAAGTGCAGACACAGGGGGAAGAGGCTAAGCCCAGCTGTGGCCCACCCTTGCCCTGTGCAAAGATTGGGGGCCCACGTGTTCCCTCCTTTGCTCCCCAGCACTGCACCTGCCCTGGAGGAGCCACTGGGCTGCGCTGGACTCTTCCTGGGTCTGACTCGAGGTGGATGCAGGGTCCTGGGGGCTCCATCATCTCTGGCCTGGCAGTGCAGCTGAGGCCTGCCCTTCTTTTCCTCACACCCCTTTCCCTCAACACACTCACCTGCTAAGTGCTGCTCCACACACAGCACCATTCCTGACTGAGTGGAGCAGCCTGCAGTTGGGCACCTGTGTGTGTGCACCCCTCCCCCAACCTTCTGTGTACCACTCACAGGTCGTCTGCGTACCACTGGTGGTAAAAGTACCACAGCTTGGGAACTGATATGCTACAGCAGGTAAATATAATGGGAAGATTATTTCATGCTACTCAATAAGAAGACAAAAAAAATAAAGACTTAGATGTTGTCCCAGGTCATACAAAACATCATTTAAAGGCTATCAATAGGTTGCAGTTGCTAGAGTGATGCAAACATGACTTACACCGAAGATGCACAAGGCATCTAGCTTCATGAAAGCACCCTGATAATCAATGACAAAGGAGTCACCTCAGAAAAGTTTTCATTACCCAGTGAGGCAGCTTCAGCACTCTGTTTATCTATTCATGTGTGTCCACCATATAGAGAAGTCTTTGGAAAATTAAGAATCACTCAAATTATACCATACTGAGAAAAATTATTGCATTATACTGTATTTTTAAAGGATAAAACTAAAAGATGGTTAAAACAATGCTGAAATTTATTGAAGATCAAATCATGTTTAATTCAGATTATCAATAAACAATGTGTCACCCCATCAATTCTATCCTCTCTCTGCTGGTTAAGAGAATTCTAAGAGATCTAATTTAATGTATGCGGATCCCTGTTTCTTGGCTCATAAATGAAGAAGGGAACATGGCTTAATAGTATTCTGAGCATGAAGATCCATGATTCAATCTCTGCTTGGTGCAGCCTTTTGAGTACCTACTCCCTCCCAAAGAATCTCTATTTTAGAATCTGCAAAACCATGCCTCCACTTGAGATGTAGAAACAGAATACTAAAGAAAATTTATGAATTTTATGTTTTTTATCTGAATGAAATATACAATCTAGGCTCCTGATCCTGTCAATAACCAACTATTAGAACTTTAACACAATTTAGCTGTCATGTAAACTTGATCTGTAATATCAGTACTTTAAAAATAAGCTTGTGTATGTTTATGACCGTCTTTGAAGATGAAGAAACTAAGGCAATGATGTAAGGCAAAATTCTCAGGATCAAACAGAAGACCAACAGAACAGTTGGGGATAGATCTTTTAAATGCCAGTAATTGGCCTATCCACTGGAAATCTATACCTCCCCTTGTACAATATAGTGACAGGATATTCTTTAGGCTCCCAAAATGGAGGTGAAGTCATTGCTATGTCTTATGCGATTTTGAAGGGTTGTTTGCTTACTTATTTTCTCTACTCCCCCCTGTTCACAGTGGAAACATATGATCTGTAGGTCAGAAAGAACCATTATGCTATTATAATCTAACTGATTGCATAACACAGACCATACAATTTTAGTCAGTAATTCTTTCATCAACCTCATAACTTCCATCCAAAGTAGAGTAACCATTTAGAAAAAACATGGCGTCTTAACTGTAAAGCTTCAGTGCATAGAATCCTAGAACACAAGGCTGGAAGAGACCTCTGGAGGTCACACATAAATGAAGACTATACCATATCTCAAGATAAAGTATTCCAATGTTTAAAATGTATACTGAATTTCCAGTTTGAAGTTCTCTTTCCTAGTAGTAAGTTAAATTTGGATTAAAGTCACACATTTAAGAAGATTTATCCATCTTTTTGCAATAGCATGTATATACTTTTAAATCCCTTTAAATTTACCAAAATCCTTTAGGAATGCATTTTGTGTAGTAGAGATTTAGGGACCTCAAAATACTATTAATTATTATCATAGAGAAATAGTGCTAGAAGGGGCCTCCATAGATCATTTAGTCCAACCCTTTGCCTGAGGCAGGATCTTCCCTATCCAAAATTTCCTATACAAATCCATTGTCTAACTTCTTACAAACAGCACAGTCAACCTTGACACAACACAAGACATAACACCCTAATCTACCACAGGTAAAGCAGGGGGACCCTGGCAGCCAATATACTGCTTCTGTAAAGGTTGTTAATATAAGTTCAAGAGATCCCAGAAAGAGGGCTATGCCCCCTGCTGCAGAGGAAGGCAAAAACTCCTACATGCCATCCTGATCTTACCATGGGGTAAAATTCCTTCTTGACCCCAGATATGGTGATCAGTCTGATCCTGAGTGGAGGAGCAAGACCATCTAGTCAGGAACCTCTGGGTTTTAGTCCCGACAGGAGCATTGGCACACCCCCATCAAAATCCCTAGCCTTGGCTGCAGCTAACACTCAGTGCTTCTGAGGAAGTCTTAAAAAAATCTGATTCATGTAGCAGTGGAGGAAAGGAGTGGGGAGGAAAATTCCTTACAACTTCCCTAGGAAGTTTGTTTCACTGCCGCAGTGTTCTAACTGTGAAGAAGCTCTTCCTGATATCCAATCTAAACCTACTTTGCTGCAACCTCAAGCCATTAGTCTGCATCCTACTCTCTGTAGCATGAGATATAGAAGGTGTTTTACCTTTTCTTTATGGCAGCCCTTCAAGTATTAGAAGACTGCTGTCATGTCCCTGCTTAAGCACCTTTTTTTGCAAGCTGAGCATGCCTAGTAGGGCTATGCAAAATTTCACCGTCTGCTTCAATTCAACACTGTTTTGACTCATTTAGAGCTCAAAACAGTTAAATTGAATCATAACAAAGGGCTTTGAAACAGCCTTGAAACAAAACAAGGCTAGTCAAAATGTTCTGAAATTTTCAAAACGTTTCAAGTTTTGAAACAGCCAGCAGCAAGGTGGTTGGAGAACCAGAGCTGCGCTCCTAGCAGCAGCTGGAAGTGCAGCCCTGGCTCACCCTGTCTCCTGCTGCTGGGCTGAATTAAACCTATTACAGCACAGGGGAAGGGAACTGAGCCCAGGTCCAGTTCCTCTCCCAAGCGCTGCAGTCAAACTGGGGAAAGGAACTGAGCCTGATCACTCAGTTCCCCTCTCCAGCACTAGGATCGGGCTGGGGAGTGGGAAGTCAGCCCAGCTGGGCTGAGTTCCTTTCCTCAGCATGATGGTTGGACTGGGGAAACAAACTCATCCCAGATGGGCTGAGTTAATTTCCCCAGCCCAATCGTAGGGCTGGGCTTGGGAACTCAGCCCAGCTAGGCTGAGTTCATTTCCCCCGCCCAAGAGTCAGGCGAAACAGTGAGGCTGTTTCAATGTTTCGATGAAGTGAAATGGAACAGCTGTTTTGACTCTAACTGAAATTCAAAACAAAACACTGTTCCGTCCAAACCTTGAAACTGAAGTCAAAATGGAACACTTGCCATTTTGCACAGCCCTAATGTCTAGCTCCTGCAATATTAGACAAATTATTATATTGTAATAATTCATCCCTTCAATTATTGCAGCTGTGGGATGATGGAATTCTACAAGAATTCAGCTTATAGTTTAGCTTTAATTAGTGCATACTTAATTGATGTCACTAGATTCCGCTAAAGGGGAGTCCATCTCTGTCTGTGAAACCAAAGGGAATTTTCCCCACTGATTTAGAAAGAAACAGGCTTTGACTTCACTCCACCAAGTCACACTGCTGTTTTCTTTCTCAAAGTATTTTAAGATACTATTGTTTTCAAGGTGATTCTTCTGCTAGATACCTTTTCCCCACACTGTCTCTTGGAGGCAGTTCATCTTGGTTATTCTCTGGACTGCCAGTCCACCTACATCTACATATTATTCTGAGATGTGTGGGATATTTACAAGAATCTCCCATTTAGTAAATATAAAAATGTGTGGGAGAGGTTATAATAATGATGATTGATAATGATATTGATAATGATAATTAGGACAACTACCATTAGGAAGATGGTTCAATTTTTTGTTATTTTATTATTTTTGTTCCTGTTATAAATTTAAAATATTTTCTCTCTCTTTCTGTGTATCTATATATAATATGATTATACATAGAGACTCACAACCCTTTTCACTGTACATTTACTTTATATTGAAAAAGTAGGAGTTTGTCAAGATAGATATGTGTGCATTATGCAGCCATTCATCCATCCATCTATTTATTGTAACTAGGTCTGGACTGTCCCAAGAAGTTTGATAGAGACTAAAGGGGTTTAAGATTAAAATATATCTTATGTACATTTACAACATACTTACTATGAAAATAGCAGATTATTTTGTTCCAAGTATTAACAGAGGATAAATATGGACCTACACTTTTTTTCACCAGAATCACTGTATATTGCCTTCACCAAATTACCTTTGAAATAATAGATCAGAAGATTTTTAGAAACATAGAACATTAAGGTTTAAGGGTCTAAGGGACCTCAGGAGATCTTTTAGTTCAACCCCCTGCTCAAAACAGGACCGTGACCAACTAGATCATTCTAGCCAAAGCTTTGTCAAGCCAGACCTGAAAAAAATCTTAAAGGATGGAGATTCCACCACCTGTCTAGGTAACACATTCCAGTGCTTCATCACCCTCCTAGTGTGAAAGTCTCTCTTAATATCCAACCTGGACTCGATGATCTCCCGAGGTCCCTTCCAGCCCTGATGTCTATGAAAATAAAGTTCCCTTGCTGCAACTTGAAACCATTGCTCCTTGTTCTGTCATGTGCCACTACCAAGAACAGTTTAGCTCCATCCTCTTTTGAACCTCCCTTCATGTAGTTGAAGGCTGCTATCAAATCCCCCCTCAATTTTTTCTTCTCTAGACTAAATAAGCCCAGTTCCCTCAGTCTCTCCTCAGAAGCCATGTGCTCCAGCCCCCTAACCATTTTCATTGCCCTCCACTGGACTCTCTCCTACATGTCCACATCCATTCTGTAGTGTGGGGTCCAAAACTGGATGCAGTACTCCAGACGTGGCCTCTGGAGTACTGTAGAAAAAGTACTTACTTTTTACTAGAAAAAGAAAATAATTACCCGCAATAAAGTGCTACTAATCCTCCCAGAATGACTCCTGGATATCTAATGAGGCAGAAGGCATACTTCTATCATGCCTTTACTACCATCCGAAAAGAAAAAAGCCATCTACATTACTCTAGTTCATAATTTTCTCCCTACTTCTGGTTTTCTTAACTGATAGACCGAACTGTCCTCATTTAATCTATTGTATTCTGTCCATCTTGCAGTGGGCAAAGGTGTCTGTACTTCACCCACCTCAGTTAAGTGTGCACACTTGACTTAATATATGCATAAAATAGAAAATTCTGATTAAATGCTTTAAGCTGACCTACCTCTCCAAGACTACTTGTAGGTTATGATAACTTTGCCTAAGTCAACAGTTATCTGATTATGCAAAAGCTAAATAAACAACAGTATTTACTGTAGCAATTGCTGCATCACTAAATAAATACACATATTCTAAGAACTGTAGATCATATAAGCACAGCATTTAACTCACATTAATTGCTGGGCCATAGCAACAGCAATATTCCAGCTATCAATTTTATGACATTGCTCAGAGAAAAAAAGCCATATATCATTCCACCCAAAATACAAAGGTCAAATGATATTAATTAACGCAACTATACAATTCAGTGGACTTAAATGGGTATTCTTAAATAGCTCCTTGATTGAGAACTAATGCCTCATTAATCTTAAACATACCAACCTGAGAACATCAGTGAAGTCAAATAGAATAATGAGTGACATTATAGTGAACACAACTTATCACTTGCTGGAATACATTCATACATTAGAAAATCTTCCAAAATACTCAGTGAAATCTTTAGCAGAACTAAGAGAAATCGAAGCCAACAACTGCATTGAGAGCAGCTGAAAGTATATTGTTTATAAAGACTTGAAACTCTTTCTTATGGTTTATGCTTCCACACTGCAACTATGGAAAGAATTAAAAATTGATTTGTATAAACACAAGGTGAGTGTGGCATGATTCCCTTCTAGCAGTCTGTACTAGCAAACCTTTGCTTACTTATTATGCAT
Source organism: Crocodylus porosus (assembly GCF_001723895.1). Taxonomy (NCBI): domain Eukaryota; kingdom Metazoa; phylum Chordata; order Crocodylia; family Crocodylidae; genus Crocodylus; species Crocodylus porosus. The sequence goes on along the minus strand of NW_017728923.1, from coordinate 9,199,607 downwards.
AGAAAGAAGAAAAGCCTGGCAACACAAGAGGACCACTAGTTCACATGTTGGGCATGAAGTACAGTGTGTTCATTTTCATTTACAGAGCAAAGCCCTTTTAGACTTGTGTGCATTTCTAACAGGGTAGGAGAACAGCAAAACAGGTGCATGCAAAGGATGCTAGAATATACAGGGATAGTAGTCACAGACTACTGTGACTACCTGTATCTTGCAACAGAAATGCTTGGTATTAAAATAGAGCATTTAATTTCAATACTTTGATTCAGTGAAGTGCAGTGAAGGGGAATCTCTCATTGTCTACCCCTTAAGGTAGAATGGTTTACTACACTACACTACAGTGTGTGTGTGTGTGTGTGTGTGTGTGTGTGTGTGTGTATAAACTTTTTGGTTTGGTCCTAATCCAAAGACCACCAAAGTCAATTGCAAGACTCCCTTTGGACTTTGCTGGAATTGCAGCAGCCTCTAGTGAAGCTTACCAATTTTTTAAAAAGTATTTCACTTATTTATGTTTAGGTTATATACCTGACTGCCAAATATTAAGAACAATCATGTGATGGCCTTTATACCAAAGACCTCTACACTGAATGCATGAAGCCCAGCAGTTTGAGCTGAAGAGCCAGTATCTACAGCATGGATCTGTAGCTCAGTCTCATTGCTGTGGATCAGGTACAGAGAAGAATGACCACCAGTGAGTCACCTTTGCATCAGGCAGACTGATATCTTGCAGTGGCAGACATAGGTCAGGAAAACCAGATATAGCTGCAAATATACTGCATCCAGATACTACAAATGAAACATCTGTCTTCTTGCCACTTGTCAACACTAGAAATCATGAAGTTGCATCTGATTGCTTTTCTTTAAAATACAACAACAGGTATTCTGTAAGTTTTGCCTGTTGACTTATTTTCTTTGTTTCCTATGAACTGAGATGTTTTCCTAGCACAATACTGTTGCACAACTAGAACTTTTAAAAATAAAATGTGTTGTTCTAGGAGCATGCTCATTCTTTTGCATTAGCAGAAACTCAACATATTTCAAAATTATTCTCCTCTTTTAGTATAAACTATTGCTTCCACACATTTTAAAGGCCATGGTGTGTTCTTAGATGCAAAGGAAACAAGCAAAATTAAAAGCAGGCAATTTAAGTAAACACATTTATAGGATTTGGTTTTTCTATTTTTTTATGAATATATGGTCTATGTATTAACCTGCACATGTCAACATCAAAAGCATGCCTTTCCTTCCCCCTCAACAATAATGTGAGAGTAATTAAACTGAGAAATTCATAATCAGGGGTTTAGCATATCACACTCACACACACACACTCAAAAAGAAGAAATCACAATTCATTCTGTTTCCTTGTGCACATTTCCAGTTTATCCCCTGCTCATCTCCATTTTATACATTAACCTCTTAAATCTAGTAAAAAGGTTGTTATAACTAGCATAACTTTTGATTAACTTCTGATTATTGCTTGTGGTTGTGATACCTGCCTATATACCACCATGGTGTGTAAAGATTCAAACAATCAGACAAAACAGAAACCACCATGATTCCTATGATTCTGAACTCAGGAAACCATATACATAGTACATAAGTGAGAATCAACATAGACTCATAGATTCATAGACATTAGGGGTAGGAAGGGACCTTGTGAGATCATTGCCACAGGCAGGAAGTCAGCTGCGATCAAGTGATCCCAGCAAGAAAAATATCCAGATTTTTTTTTTTTTTAAAGAGTCTGCATACCGCATACTGTGTTTTATTTCAGAACATCAGCTTCTCCATAACTACATGCACAAAACTCTTTTGGGGAGAAAAAACAGTGTGCACTGTGGCTCAAAAATTCTTTTTTTTCTACCTGTAACTTGAAGTTTTGAAGAAAAGTCTTTACCAGTTCTACTGCAGCTATACTTCCAACCTCCAGAGTTTTGATGGCAACATCCACCTTGAACTACTTCAGTGTAAGGACTTGGGACAGTTCCAATACTTCATGGCTAGAGACAGGAATTGCACATAAACTGGTATAAACTGGTTCAAATATGTAACAAAACGTAAGTTCAGTATACCTAAACCACTTTCAAAATGACTGAAACCACTTTAAGATAAACCTGAATAGAGATACTATCAGATTTAACCAATTTAGTTTAAATCAGTTTACTGAATTTCTGTCCCAGAGCCCATCCAAATTCAAGTTAACTGACAGTCTTCCAGCATCCCAGGATGCTTTGTACCTCCCCTGTAAGCCCCCTTGCAGGGTGGGCAGGCTAACCTTGGGCCAAGCTGTCTGCTCCAGTAGGACAAGGGAGGCATGCTTTAGTACCACCCCGAGCTTCTGGCCTGGGCCACAGCAGGCATATGGCCACATTTCTGGAATCAAAAGTGAATGTTTATTCACTTGCTTATTGGTTCTATCTGTGCAGCTTAAACTAAGCTGTGAAGACTGAACTTATTCAGTCTTAGACTTTTTGTCTGTACTTAGCTGATGAGTCCTTTCCGGCAGGGCAGGCAGAAACTAATCTAACCTTGGGTTTATTTAGGAGATGAGAAGCTGAAGAGAATCACAGTTTACTGTGATAAGCCAGAGTCATCCTGTAATTCTTTCATACTTTGATCTTTGTTGCTGTCACTGAAGCCAAAGTAAAAAGTCCATGGGGCAATTTCTATTAAAAATAATAGAAGTCTTTTTACCAGGTGTAGCTAGTGAACTCAGATTGGTGTGGTGGGTGGAGCAGCACAAGGGAGTGGGGGAGGGGAGGGAGGTTTGCAGCCAGCTAGGAGCAGGGCAGTCTGCAGCCTTCCTGCTCCCAGCCAAACCCTTCCTCTCCTCCCTGCTCCCATGTGCCGCTCCACCCAACCCACCAGTCATGCCTGCTTTCCACTGATTTCAGTGAAGACATTTAACTGGGCCCAAGAATGCTAAATACTTAAAGGCATGATATAACAAAAATCAGCAATCAATTTATAAAAAGCTATAATTTCAAAAAACTTTAATCACTCCAGAAATTATACAGATTTCAGTTCAGGTCTCTCAATCAGCTTAAGTTAATGCTCCCTACAAGTTTCTGTATGAGATGGTCATATGTCTGTATGAGGTGTTCAGGGTATGAGGTCTTGTGAGAGACAGAATTAATTACCATATTTATTTTAATCTGAGATGAAGTTTCCTTTGCCAATCAGCATGGGAGGAAAAAAACCTTGCTGTGGATTTGAGTACTGGCCTGGAGCAGGCAGCAGGTCAGCTCTGGCTTTGGCCCTGGGCTCAAGGCTGAAGCTGGAGGTGAGCCACTGCCTACCTCAGGCCAGAATGGCTCATTTGGTGTTGGAGGGGACATATGGCAGGAAAGGCATGGCAGGAAACTATGTGGGGGATCCTGGAGCCTTCCCCCCACATACCTATGCCTGCCCCCTTCACCCACTCTCTCTCACCTCTTGCTCCCTACAGCTGCTCCCACCACCACTTACTTTCTGCTCTGATTCCAGTACCTACAGCCTCTACTTGGCCTGGGCAGGAGCTAGCACCATTTCTCCTTGGCCAAGCACCTGACTGACCCACAGCAGAGCTGTAGGAGAAGGTAAGGGTTGAGAGATGGGGTGGGTGAGGTAGGCATGTCAGGGGGGTGGACATCAGGGTTCAGGCACAAGCACAGATGGCTGAAGCTGGGGGGAGCAAAGGGTGGGGGAGGCAGGGAGTGGGGGTGAAGGAACAGTCATTAGGGTATGACGGCAAGTGGTTGGGAGAGCAAGGAGGGGAGCTGGCTTCAGAGGGAAGCATGGAGTGGAGGATTCAGGGGTAGGGGAGCAGGCACAGGCAGGGGGGCAAAGGGTGGGTGCAGGGGGTGGGGGGAAGACAAATATAGAGGGGCAGGCAGCAGAGGGGCATATGGTAGGGGGTGCACGGGAGGGGCAGACAGCAGGAGTGCAAGCATTGGAGAGCAAGTGGTAGGGGGGCAGGAAGGAAGGGCAAGGAGCAAGGTATCAAGGGGTGTGTGTTTGGCCCTGAACTCTCCATTGATTCCCCACCACAGTATTGGGGAGAATGAATTTAGGGAGACCTTCCACTAACTAGATTCTACACATGGAAAATTATAACAAAAATATAATTTTCTATGTACAGCTGTAAAATGATTTCAAGATTTGATCGCAATTAGTTGAGGGATTAAAAAAAATAGTCACAATTAATCATAATTTTAATCGCATAGCTAAAAACTCAAAATTATGTGCAAAAACCTCCAAAATTATGCAGGTGCCTTGTATGGTTGGGGGGTAAGTATGAAGTGTGTGTGTGTGGGGGTGGAATTTGTGAAGATGTAGGGCGCTGTGGGTCAGAAGTGAGAGGCAGCAGCAAGGCTGTGGCTTGGGAGTGAGAGGCAGACACACACACACACACACACACACACACACACACACACACACACACAGCCCAGTAGCTAAGTGTGTGTGGGGCATGGGGGAGGGAAGCAGCTACATGTCTCTGTCTGTGTCTATGCGTGCCCCTCCCCCCCACTGCAGTCTTCCAGAGCC
>NW_017728923.1:9189893-9194983 GCF_001723895.1 Crocodylus porosus | reverse complement strand
GTAGGGCGCTGTGGGTCAGAAGTGAGAGGCAGCAGCAAGGCTGAGCCTAGGGAGTGAGAGGCAGACACACACACACACACACACACACACACACACACACACACACACACACACACACACAGACAACACCACACCAGTAAGTCTGTGGAGAGGAAGGGGTGGGGGAAAAATCGAGGCCCCCATTGTGAGGGAGGGAGTGGTACGGGGCAGAGGAAGGTGCTGGGGTGAATGGGACACAGGGACAGGATGGGTTGTGGACTGGAGCTGTAGGCAGCTTGTCCAGGGGTGGCTCCCCACCACTGCATGCACCCCTAGAGGAGGAATAGGGGGTAAAGGCAGACTGCCTGCTGTGGGCTAGGGCTCTGCGCCCTGCTGCCTTTGCCCCAGGATCTATGTGATGCCACATTGTGCATCCCATTGCCGGGCAAGCAGGACATGAACAGCATTCCCAGTACGTGGCTCCTGGGGCAAAGGCAGCAGAGTACAGAGCCCCAGCCTGCAGCAGGCACTCTGCCTCTACCCCATACACAAATCTGAAGGGCACATGCCCCCAATGCCTCCCCCAGGGGTGCATGTGGTGGTGGGTAGCCATGCCTTCCCCCCCATACCTCCTGCAGCTCCATCCCATGACCCACCCTGTTCCCAGGGCCTCATTCACCCCATCTTCTGCCCCTGCTCCCTCACTGTGGAGGCCTTGATCTGCCCCTACCACACCTTCCATCTCCCTTTGCCCCTCCCCCTCCACAGACTTACTGGTATGACACTGCTTTACATGCAGCATGCTGGCTGTGGCTGCTCATGTGTGTCTGTATGCCCCACCCCCTGCCATGGTGGCAGCCACCCAGAGCCCACACCCAGGCTGCCCTGCAATCCTCCGTGCTGCCACTGTTGCCTGCTGGGCGGCCTGGAGGTGGCAGAGCGGAGCCTATGCTCAGGCTCCAAAACCACATGTGTGATTAATGCATTAATAAAATTAACTTAACCGATTAACGTGTTAATCGAGCACGTTAACTACAGTTAATTGGCAGCCCTATTTCCCTGTATAAAATCTCATCATTGGGAAGGGTCATCTTGGATTTGGGTAAATACAATTATATCTTTGTTACCCTATAGATTAACGGGGTATGGTACCAATAGATTGGGCATTATTACTTAACTAGCCAATTGCCTGTCAAGAATGATGGGTGGGTGGGGGAGGGAGCTGAAATGGAGTGTCACCACTTAATGCCCCATGCTGCTGCTGTTTTGCCTCTTGCAAAGAGTGGGGTGGGGGACCCTCTGTCCAGTCCTTGGTGTGGCTTTGGAATCATGGCGGTGCTCCCCCATGCTTCAAGCACTCTGATTGGCTGTTTCTGTCAGCCAATCAGAGTGCGAATAAAGCATTACAGACAGACAGCCTTAGACTTTTATAACATTAGATTTGGAAATTTTATTTATGAGGTAATCAATTAAATGGGAAGATACTCAAGAGTCTAAGAAGAGAAATTTTAAGCACTTAAAGAAATATTAAATGTAAACTTTAAGTCATATTTTGATTGAATTTATCAAAGCTTAAGTCATATGAACCATTCATCTAATTCAAGAGACTAAAAAATATAGACAGAATAGCAAAGCAACTAGAGAATCAAAAGAGAATCCATTTTAGTGTTGTAAATTCATCCTGGATGTCTGCCAGCCATGTTGTAGATGAGAAACCTGTTTCAAAATCATTTCAGTCTGGGACATCCCTTCTGCGTAGATTTGAGTGTTCCAGTTTCATTAAGCATTTCAATCATTTTCTTTTTTTTTTTTTTTAAAGAATCTGTTGTTGAAGCAGAAGAGTCATTTTATTTGACTCCATTTATTTTATACCAACAGAGTCTTCCCTAAATATTGCAGATTGTTATAGTGAGCAACAAAAAGGTTTTCAGCAGCTATTCATGCCAAAGGTGAACTCATTATTTACCTGGTCCCCATAGAAACATGAGCATTGGAGTGTTCTCTAGTGAGAGGGCTGCATATATCTACTGAACACTCAACTACTAGAGTTTTATTTAATGGAGAATTATATGAAACTGTAACAAGAGTCACTGGGGGAAAAATTATCCATGATGATGCTTCCCCATGAAGGGAAGCATTTTGTAAGATAAGAGATACAGGAATAATTCTGATGTTGCATACACCAGTATTACCCTGATATTATCCCCATGACTTAGTGAGTTACTCTTGGTGCATAATAGTATGACATGAGATCAGAACTGGAGAGATGAAAGGACTGATATTCCTGCCTTCATGCTGCCTATAGCAGAGGTATGCTTCACATCCACGACATATGTCCACACAAAAATGGCTGCATGAAAACATAGTTTTACTACACTGTGTGCATAGCTACATCTTATTGCTGTGAATGTATGCAAAAACTAGGTAATTGCACTGAAGTTTCCTGAATTTGTACATATAGTTATGAGTCATAAAAACAGAAAACACAAATTAGGCACTCAATTAGTACTTAAAATTGTATGCCTATCATATTAAAAATGACAAATGTTTGAAGAGAAATATCAAATGGATATTTAATATTATAGCTTCCATTTATTATGTGCTTAGGAAGAGAATATTAGCTGGCAGTGAAACCAGAACACTTTCACACATTTTTAATATTAAATGATCTAAGTAATTGTTGAATACATATGAGGAAAACCCCCCTGAAACTCTAAACATAAAAATGATAAGACTACAGTACACTGACCTTTGATAGAATAGGACACAGAAAGGAAATTATGGATGAACAGTGGGATAAAAGATATGCAATATAAATAAGAAATTTAATGTAGTTTCTGGATCTAATTCATGACATTATTATATTATATGTGAAGGAAAAGAGGTGGGAATTTGCTGTTTCTAATAAGTCTCATTTGCAAATATTAAAATATTAGCTGAAACCAAACCAAACCAAACCTAAACAAAACCAGGCACTTATAAATTCAAAATTGTATCAATACAAAATGCTGTGGCTACCATAGTACAACAGGAGGTAAATATCAAATGGTAGCTAGTGTCAACTATATTATACAGGAGGAAAGTATATAAACCCGAAAGTTCTTACAGTTTTCCTCAACTTCTCTAGTACCACTCTGGTAATATAATTAGTGAATGATGTATATGAAACATTATGAAACTTCCATGTAGTGTCAAAAGTAGTTTTAGTATAGACTTCTCCTGACATATTTCTATGACTGTGTGAATAGGATCATACTTACACAGTGTGCTTGTGTATGTGTACATGGGGTACAACAATAATCACAGATTAACTGTTGCTTGCAAATGTTCTTGAGAACAAAGAATCTAAATGATTCCAGATTATTCCTGTATGTACCAAAATAAAAATGCATCTAATAAACCTTCCAATAGACAAAGTACCAACAGTGACAGTGTTCAGTCTAGAATATACAAATCTACAACACAGCCCTACAGAATCCCATGAGAAAGTCCTAAAGTGCTATTCATCTCTGTGTGTGTGTTAAGTACTATTTATAAAATACCAAGGACAGCAGCATCTAGGTTCATCCTCAAACTCTAATGTAATGCATCTTTAATTTTATTATAAAAAAATGAATTGCACAGAAGAACAAGAGCATACTGCTTAAAAGGTATACAGAGCTCCCTCTAATGAAGACAGTGTCAAAGTTTTCATGTTCTTTAACAGGAGTTATGTGGAATTTCCACTTCAAGCTTCCAAATTTAATTAGTTCACTTGTATTTGCATCAGAAACCATTCTAAAAAAAGTTAAAAGCAATACCTTGTGACCAAGAAAGCAAGCCAGCCATATAGATAGATAGATACTAATATATCTATATAGATGTGTGTATCTATCTATCTCATATATACTAGATAAATGGTGCATAATTAGTGCACATGGTCATAGGTATCTGGTGCCTTTTGAGTCGGGGGGCATGTGCCCCCCCTGCACCAGTCAGCAACCAGGGGGTTAGGGGAGGGTGTTCCCCAGCGGCCAATCCTGCTGGCTGATTTCACTCACTGGAAAAGTGGCCACACTGCTTTCAGAACTCCCCCGGCCTTTTTTGCTGGCAGCCCCACTCTCCAGCTGGCACTCGTAGGGGGGGCACTGGTGCTCCCACCTGCCTACTGGCTAAACAGGGAGCACAGCCCGACAGGGGGTGCGCCCCCTTGCATCCCGTATGCTCTGTACCATGTGCAGGGGCGATGCAAACATGATTAAAGTAAATTATTCAGATCTAAGTTTTGAATAATAATACATTTGAGAAAAGTATAAATTGTTCACAGACAATTCAACAATAATAATGCAAGGTAATATCCATCTATAGTTAGTGCTAGCTACTCCCTCTTTCTGTTTAGCACAATACTTCAAAATTTGCATAGCATTCTGGTTTCCTGTCATTGATTTCAGTGGAAGCAGGACTGAACTCAGCATGGTGTAAAGACTATCACCTAACTTGTAGGTCTTCAAGAGGGGGCTAGATAGGCACCTGGCTGGGATTGTCTGACTCTGGTCCTTTTCCTGCCTGGGGCAGGGGGTTGGATACGATGATCCTTCAGGGTCCCTTCCGACTCTACAATCTTTGAATAATAAACAAGTTCACAATGATGATCGATGCTTCCCAGGGCCCCCACCATCATGGTATTTCCTATGGTTGTGTTTTTCTGGGTTTTTTTAGTGTAGGAAAATGTCATTGAATTAGACAGTAGGATAGAAGACGTCTGGGGAGACTGCCTCCATCCCAGGAGAGTTAAGAAGGGAAATCTGGGGTTCAATTTACTGAAGACACCTGCACTTTGATACTAATGAAGGGGTCTTTAAAGAGATGGTTGTCTCTCAGGAGAAACTTCCAGAGAATTAAGTTTTCATTTTTCCAGGAGCCCAGAGACTTGACTCTGGCAATTTCTGGAGATCAATTCCCCTATACCATGTGTTACTGTTTGCTTTTTCATATTTCCAAGTAGCCAGGTAAGGCACAGCAAATGGCCAAAGGGTAAGAATTCTGATAACTAACTTCTGTTCAGTTGATGTGGAAATCAGTAAAATAAAAATACGCCTCCCTGCTTTTCACCCAAGTTTGTGCTTGGGTTT
>NW_017728923.1:9162761-9189793 GCF_001723895.1 Crocodylus porosus | reverse complement strand
TTCTTCAGAAGATTCCCAGGTAATGTCTATGAATATGGGTCAAATGGATTTAAGTTAGGACCTATTCACACCAACATAATGACACTATACATTTGGGTTTCTAACTAATGGAATAAATTGCATTATTTTCATATGGCATGTGGATCATTGTTTTGTTTTCTTTCATACTTGACATTTAGGTTTTCTCCATTAATTTATTTTATGATTTATACATTATTGTAAACCTGCCAGCAATTTTACTGGATTAGGAACCAGTCACATTTTCTGATTTCCACCTTTCTGCAGAGAAATAACAGCACTTGTTTGGCAAAGGAACCTCATTTAAATCAATACAAACAATTTGAAATTAGAAATGTAAAGTCTCCATTGAAGGGCAGAGAGAAAGATAAAAGAGGGAACATGGCATGTCCATTTCTGCTAAAGCAGTTTTTAGAATAAAATGGCAATTGTCTAACCTCTGGAGGTACAATGTTTAGAAACCTAAAGGTGTAATACACAGAACAAGTTTCACAACAGTATACACACTATACTGACAGACTGTCATCTGGGTGCCATAATTACTGGAATCTGTTTGCAAGATGTTCTTTTTTTCAAAGACTCAAAGTTCTGAGTAAAAAAGAATGAAATCTGCAAAGTTCATATCTACATTTTCCTGATTTTGGTTGTATTTGGAAACAAACTTTGTGCTGAGTCCTATTTCTTCCTAAAAAAGAGTTTGATGTATCATCCACTGATAAGTTCATAGATCAATGAGGAGAAGCTATGTGATCTGTTAATGTATCATTACAACAATATAGATGTGTTAGCATGATGATGTAACCACAATGGTTCAGCAATTATGCAAGAGGCAAGGATTTATTTGGGTAATATCTTTTATTGGACCAACTGCATAGTTGGGATAGAGTTGGACAAGTTTTTGAATGCAAGACATTCTCCTTCATATACGCTTTGCACTGTTTATCAGAATATATATTCCAGATATGACTCAACAAGACAGAAATTACGGCACTTTCAGTACCAAAAGTTTTAAAGTTAACATCAGATTTTCTAATCAACCTCCTTTTATAATGTTATGCTTTGAGTAATGTAGCAGGAAAGTGCCTGATGTTGATGATGTATTGCGTTAATACATTATCAGTACCAGCTGTTGCTCTAACAATACGTTAGAAGGATGAAGTACTTAAATGATGTATTACTCAAAGGTGGTAATACATAGGAACAAAAGCAGATTCCATAAAGGATAATAGTGAGGATACATAGCACAGTATCAGCTGATTTATCATGAACATGCTTGGATGGCACCAGTAAAGCAGAATCTATAGTACTGCTGGAGTTTATCAGCATAATTATATTATTTGATTTATTAAGATGTAAAAGAAAGCATCCTTCTCTAAATATAGCATAGCTAAAATAAAAGAGAGTGCCTTTGAGGTTGTTGCTTATTTTAGTTGCTCTTTCTGGTTTCTCCAACACTTAGTTCATTATGTCTATTTTTCTTACATATTTTCATTATTGGAAGTTGCATTTTTTATGTTTTTAAATTCTTAGCTTCAGTAGCTAGATCTTCAGAATAAGGGTAACAATTCTAGAAAGACTACAATGATGGAATTGGTTTAGGTAAGTACCGGTGAAACCTATGTTAAAATCGTTTGTTTTTTTAAAACTAACTTAAAAATTGTAAAACTGATAAAATACAGGCATCCACTCCTGTCCCTGTCAGGGGCATGATATTAGGCTAGATGGACCATTGGTCTGACCCAGCATGGCACTTCTTATGTTCTTATGTTTTTAAATCATTTTTTGTCAGTTCAAATGGATTTTCAAAAAAATAGACTTTTTCACCTTATTACATTAAATAGAGAAGAAGATCGGAAGCACTTTCTTCCTGTGTTAGAAAAGAAAGCATTCAAGTAACCATCACTAAGTGCCATTAAGGCTGCCTATACACATGCTCTGACACATTCTAATAAGAATGATTAATCAAGTCTGCCAAGTATTCTAATTAGAATGCTGAAGCATTGCCCCAGGATCACATGTATTAAGCCACTGCACATTTAAAAATGGTCATGGGGCAGTTTAACTAAACCTCATTGAATGAGGTTTAGATAAAACATCCTGTGGCCATTTTTAAATGCATGGGGACTTAATACACATGACACTGCAGCATTTTAATTAAAACTGCTGCCTGGAAACTGCTCTAATTAACCCCACCCACCCATCTACTTCCAAGCATGTGTATAGGCAGCCTAAGTTCCTGGACATAGTTTTATGCTTACTGATTTTTTTGCTATGAAAAGCATTTCTCTACATTTACTATGCATATAAACTACAAGTGCTTGTTTTATAAGATGATACTATTACTTCCCAACATAACCATAGTTGGGTTTCTGGCCAATATCTGAAAGATACCTAAATGACAGTTAAATTAATTTCAATTGTGATCATACATCAACAGGAGATATTGGAATAATCCTATAAATTAGCATGGTCCTTTTGCAAACAATCTGAAGAAAGCATGTTTCCAGGAGAAAGCTCAAGACTTAACATCAAATCCTGCTGGGAAAAAAAAGCATATGCCACGTATTTTGCACTCTATGACTTAGTGTTGTACAAGGAATGTAACTGTTTATCTTTTCAGATTTTCAAACAGACATTTTACCTTAGAATTCTGAAAACGAACCAAGCTTACTAGATAAAACAAGGTTCTCTAAGTATTCTTTAAGTAAGCAACTATATCTACAGCTTAGCTGACACCCACATACTAACCAGCTATACTGCGTACTGTAATTAAATACCTAAGGTGAAACCTGCTTACCATCTACAAAGGTGTATACATTTGATGACTCAGTATGTTCCAGAAATTGAAGCTTGTAAGTAAAAAAATTCCCCAGTCATCTCACACTTTTAGCTGAATTGCAGGCTCAGAAGATATGACATTTTATAAATACATCCTGATTCTGTTCAATATTCCTAACAAATTGAAAGTATGCAAGTATTTAGGACAGGTATTTAAATAAACTTCAATGTGAAACCAATGTAACCAACATCACTCTTTCCTAGTAATCTCAAAAATGACTCATCTGAATGTCAGAATATGAAAAACTCAAGAGAAACAGAAAGAAAAACCATATTTACTCAAATCCAAGATGAGGTTCCCCCTCATTTAACATGGGATAAAAAGCCCCTCATCTTGGATTTGGGTACAAGGTGGTGGGAGGACAGGCATCTGCTGAAGCTCCAGCTCTGGCCCCAACCTGGGGTCAGGGCCAGAGCCACAGCTGCTTCCTGGCCCCTGCTACCTCTTCCCCTCTGCTTCTTCCCCCTGCAGCCTATGCCCCCTCTGCCCAGCGTGGTGGTTGTGGCAGCAGTGGCAGCTAGACCCTGGAGCCAGGCCAGAGGTACCATGCTGCTGTGGCTGCTACAGGGCTGGCTAGGGCCATGCTCTGTGCCACTGACTGCGGGGGAGCTGGAGTTCCCCTCCCACACAGGCTCTGCCCCCTACCAACTGCCCTGCCGTGGTCTCTTGTACTGCTTGCCTCCACGCCACTTCTTCCAGATTTGCTCATAAACTGACCTGCTGCTGTCTCCCCCTGCTACCACTGTTTTCCTTACTGCTGCAGTTGGGGGGAGGGACAGATATTTAAGGTGTCCTTCCAATAATTAGATTTTATACATGGAAATTATAACACACATAAAAAATGTCCATGTACAGAATCAAATTATTGTGGGGTGGTTTTACATTCAGGTGCATCTTGGATTTAGATAAATGCAGTAACTCACTCCTGCTATATGCCTGACCTATTAGCAAAAAGAACTAATGAAAGGTACCAATCCTAACAGTCCACAGAAGACCTGTATCCAAGATGGGAATTCCCACCCTTAAGATTCCAGAAAGAAAACATTGGGGAAAGGAGAGGAAACACAAGTGTTTTATGTAAATAAACCTCTAAAGGACTTCTATGAATGGTTGAAAATATTGCAGCATCTCTTGCCCTTCTAAAAAAAAAATCAGAGGAAAATGGGAGGAATCTTTTGTCAGTGTACTACAGTACTTCATTGCAAGCCAATACATTTGGGAAGGGTATTCCTTATTACCAAGATGGATGTTTGTTACAAAATAATATAGCTGCCTAAAGTAGAGAGAGCAATGACTCCACTTCTCTTCAAAGAGAAGCCTGCTTAAACTGTCCTTTGTGGTATCACAGCAACCAGGTACATATTGGTAAAATGTTATTTGCTTCACTGTATCCTCTTTTGCATATTTTAATTCAATTAGTTTCCCTCTCTCCCATTTCATATACTGGAAGGAAGATAAGGGGAGAAGTTGAAATTTTATCTGGCTTATTTTTTGCTTGTGTGTTTCACTTCTTTTATTTCGAAGTGAGGAGGAATTGAGTAAAATATATGTTAAAGGGATTGAAATTCTTAGGCAGTAGTACTACACAGGGAAATTGCAATTGTTTGATGACTTGAAATGAAGTAATGGCATTCTTAAAAGGCAGTGGGTATGCAAAGGGCAGTTTTGAGTGCACTTACCTAGAGAGCAAGGCTAAAGAGGGTCTTGCATTAAGTCAGCATCTATATTATTTTAGGTAATTTACAGACTGTCAATTTAAATAAAACATAGTGGACATAATACAGTATAATAGTCCTGGCCACTTCAGGCACAAAGATAAGACACCAGGAATGTGGTTTAAATAGGTCCCCACTTTGAGTCACTTGTCCAGGAGATATTCAATAGCAAGCCATCTTGTGCAGGTTATCCCTCCTTTGTATTTCATTTCAGCTGCTACAAAGCTGCTACCAGTTCCCCACTATTAACATACAACTGTAGGGACCCTTCAGCTGCGGGTTGGAGAAGCAGGGGTTCATCCTTGCTGTACTAGTCACTAGGAGTTCTAGCCCCACTCTTTACATTTTCCTTCAATCCACTTCCAACTTGTGTTTATTAGAGAACTGGACTCCCTATGGGATAATAACGATCAGTAGGCACCTGCCATGTACAAACTTGACAGCCTAACCTACCTATCATGTTCCCTGGGTGCTGAGTGGAAAACAAAAAAACTGCTCAGGCCAATTCGACAGAGAAGGAAAAATTCCCACTGAGCCTCAGCTAGCATGATGATTACAGTCAGGCACCAAAGACTTGGTTCTAGTATACTTCCAGGAAAACAAAATTGACTTCAGTATTGGTGAAGTGTTTAAAAATCCCTTCCTTTAAGTGCACAAGAGCCAAAAGACTTTATTTAGTCTGTTTCCCATCAACCAATCTGGAGCCCAGATGCAGAGGAACTCAAATGCCTTCAAGGATAGGCAGGGATTATGCTCTTTAGAAGGGCCAATATCGACATATGTCAACTTATAAATTATACATTACATTTCTTTTTAATTCTGCATGCTAATAGAATTATTATTTCCTGAAAATCTTCAAACTAGCTTCAAGTACATATACCTGGGAACTGTTTCTTGATTTTTTTCTTGCCAAGCAGAATGGAACTCACCTTGCCACTTTGATTTTTTGCTTATATAAAAATAAACATGGCAACATAAGCATGCGTTTGTGAAAAATTCACAGGTGCATTTAAAGGATACCTTTTATTCTCCAGTGATAGGCTAAATTCTTATAAATATATTACTAGATGCTTTGTTGTGAATTTTTATCGCTGGTTTACACAAAGTAGAGAATGGTGGTTCTCAAGCTTTTTCATCTTGAGGACCATTTTTAAGTGAGAGGTGCTTAAATAGAATGACTTTTCCCAGCTTCTTTATTTATCACCTGTTGTTCATAAAACCTTTTGTCATGTGGCATGGGAATGGAGGAGATGTGGCTTGTACCTCCCTGATTCAAGGGCTGTTAAAAGCTCGTGCAGCTATTACCGTTGATTAGGTCATTCGTCGAGGCTGTCCTAACTTGCACCATCCCTTTAATAACTTTTTGGAATACAGTAGAGGCATAGACTTTCTGTGGGACAGTTTCCCCTTACATCTTCTCCCTCTACTGGCCTGCAGCTAATCCACATCACTGTATCTTCAGTTCACTCCAGAATGCCTCTTATAAAATGCAGCTCTTTTGCAGAAGTGGCAGTGTTTGCTCGGTATGTGGCCCCATGCATCAAGGGTATTCCCTGCTTGGCTCTCACATTTGCCTTCCTTTATACCAGAAAAGCAAATAAAATACTGTACATAAAATGATGCATCTGACCCAAAATGCTTTATTCTGAATTTTGATATTTGATTGGTTTTATTCTCCTACAGGCAAGCTGAACTTAACATTTAACGTAAAAAATGAAATGTAATACTCCTTCTTAATAGCTGTTACTGTTTAAAGTTCAAAGGCATGCTCTATTTCAATTATAAAATGAAACATCACTTTGTTCAAACTAAAAACATCCATTGAAATATAAAGGTCCCTTTTTAAGCTTATTTTTGCTATTTTTAACAAAAAAGCTCCAAGGAATGTTGTATCAAATACACGCACCAATTTGGTTCACCAAATCAGGTTATGAAAAAGACCTGATTTCGAGTTAGCTTGATGAGGACAGTGCCTTAAAAGACTAAATAGTCTCTGATGGTTTACCACCTTGGTTTACCCTATTTCAAGAGAGAGAACAGCAAATTCCAGGCTATTTTTAACAATATATCTTTGTTACAAGTGCTTAGAAATTTTTTTTAATGTTAAGTAAACCTATGAGGCTTTAATGACTGGTTGGGATCATACATACCCTTTAAAAGCCTGATGCAAAGTCCATTACAGTAAATGAAAAATTCTTCCACTGATAACATGCGAGATAAATAAATTTAAAAAAAGCATAATGTAATTTAAGAAAAACATTACTATGAATTATGATATGCTGACCAGGAATTCTACAGGGCAGAATTGAAGTTACCCAGATGCCTTATCTGCTTATTTCCATATATTAATATATTTTAATTTATCATCAGTGTAATTTTAACTTTTAATGTCCTGCATTTGTAATATTTAGTTCTTATGTAACTCAATATTCCTTTAAACCTTAAGGTACTACTGTTCACCCTAATTCCATTTGGATTTACTGGGGGGGGGGGGGATTAAGTGCCCTGAAGTTTCCTGCCTGACACTAACTAGAGATAATTTATGTCAACATAATAATTAGATCAGTTGTGTCAAATTCACACTGAGCCCCAGACCACAGGGTCTCCCCCTGGGTTGCATCTGTTGGGTTGTGTTCAAGCAGCTGTGTGAGTCCTGGGGCAAGTGGCTGCACAGTCATGTTCAGACATCCTGGAACCAGGGGCATGTGTCAGTGAGAAGCCAAGGGTATGTGGCATTGCGAAGCTCTGCCCAGGCAGCACCATGGAGGTTGGCGGTGTGTGGCTGCACAGAGCAGCACAAAGCTGGAGCCAGGGACATTCAGCTGTGCAGACAGAGGCTATGGGTGGCACCCCCTGGCACTGCTCCACCATCCAAACATGGCTCTGCAGCTGCACATCCCCTAGCCCTCACAGACACATGTGCCCAGTTCCATGCTACCTGAATGTGGCTTCATGCTACTTCATACCCTTGGTTTCTTCTGCTGTATGCCCCAGACAGTGCCAACTGATCAGAGTTCCACACTGCCACCTGAATGGGGCTCTCTAGAGATGCATGCCCCCAGGTCTATGCCTCTGCCTGGCTGCACAGAGCTTTGGTCAGTCTACAGTGGCAGAGGTGTGGCAGTGTGGAGCTGAGAGTACATGCATCTAGTAGCCTACTGGACTATGAGAGGGGTGAATGAACCAGATCCAGGCCATGGGCTGTATGTCTGACATGCCTGAATTAGATACTGTAATCATTAAACACTATTTCCTTATAATTTGGTTTCTTCCAAGCTGAACTGTGTGAAGCATTTGAATGTATTTTAAATGCAGTGAAAGTTTGAATAGGTTTTTTTTATTCTATGCACCAGATAATTTAGGACAGTGTTTCCCAGGTTTTTCAGAGTTAGGGCACTCTTCCACAACTTTTTTGAATATGCTGGCTTCACCAGTTGAGAACCACTGATGTCTTCCAGTTGTTCTCAACCACATGACAACAATGCCAGGCAAAAATGCCCAGTGCATCTCATGCACAGCCAGTTCACAAAGGGCATGTGTATGTTTTTTTGCCTCATTCATGTTCTTTGATAACCCTAAAGCAAGCAGGAGCACCCATTCTTGCCAAATCATTCTCCAGTCTGACCATGAATATCCTCTCCTGGAAACAGGCATGTGGGACAAAAGGAATTATGCCACTCATCTCTATTTTGGGAGGATCATGGTTGGGGTGAGAATGGGAAGAGCTATAACACAAGCCAGTTATCCTGCCTTTTAGCATTATCAAAAACCCTAATGAAAGAGGAGTGTGCGCGCATGCTGCAGCCCTGCATGCAGGACAGTTTTACTTAGCTATTGCCACCATGACAATGACACCTGTGACACAGCATCCATGAGGGGGTCTCACAGCACCCCAATTGAGAACCACTGACTGAAGACAAACACAAGACAGTATGTTTTAACTTGTTACTAAAGTAATTAATAGATTCATGCATTTACAGCTAATTCCAGATCTCAAATTTAGGGAGGACATACCATATGTTTCATATATAATCAAAAAGTTGAATCCCTGATATAACCACAAAATGGAACTCTATTTTGTTTATGGAACTGTTTTAATGAGTGTTATAATGCAGGGGCTTCCAATGTTTTTTAGCCTAAGTACCCCCGGTGGAAGTACCCCTGGTGGCCAGATGCGGGGCAGGGGGCGAAGGGGGTAGCACACAGCTGAATGCCAAGCAAGGGAGTGGGGGGTACCATGTGGGCGGACACGGAGCAGCAAAGTGGGGATAGCACGCAGGTGGACACCACCGCCTCCCAGGAGCAGGGCCACGGCAGGGTGGGGAAGCTCACTGGGCTGCTATGTGCAAGCTTCTCCACCCGTGCCCTGCTCTGGGGAGGCAGTGATGTCCCAGCCCCATCCACCTGCACGTACCCACTAGTTAGTGCCCAAGTACCCCCAGGGGTATGTGTACCCCTGGTTGACAACACCTGTTTTAATGACTAGCAAAGAATTCATAACCTGAGGAGACTGGAATAAACTGAGTACAGCTGAATCCAAAGAAGTAGTCCTTACAGATCAGGAATGGAACATAAACATACCTGTTCAAGGAAGTATTGATTCAATGCATGAACGTATGCCAGACTGATCCCAAATATTAATGTAGCGCCATTAAAGACTTTGGCCTGTAGTGGCACATCATATCAGAACACAATAAAAAATGTTCAGTTTTATTTTCCATGCTTTAAAGGTGTATGATTTTATTTCTATATATGCACTTCAAGGCACTGCTGTCTTTTTCTATTACTGTGCATCGTTCCAAACTCAGCTTCCACTCTTGGAAAATAAAAATCCAGTATTTAGATAACAGAGCTGTGAGCACTAAATCTTAAACAACACAATGAGCACCATCATTCTTACCTGCCCTGAACAGCTATTTTTATCACAACCTTCTTCTTTACAGGATGCAATCCTGTAAAGTACCGAGCACTTTGGCCCCTGCAGCAAAGCAGGTTTGGCTGCAGAATTCAGAGCACCTTATAGGATCAAACCCACAATGACAAAGCTGACAAAGAGATACTTGAGAATGGTCTTACCAATATTGGGGTTGGCAGCATGAAACAGACTTACTTCACAACTGTGCTCACAATTGTGCTTTCAGTGGGCTAAGATCCAGACTCTGCTTGTTCTCAGTGACAAATTGTTATTTGCCTTCTAGACACGAATGAGGCTAAAATTGCTGCAACCACCTGCATGGACCTAGTGCTGCACTTCATTTGCTTGGCTCCCTAATGACTTAAGGCCCTCATTCCATTTGCAAATCCTTCCGTTTTATACAGTGGTGTAATGCCAGTGATCTTGGCAATATTACTCTAGATGAAAGAGTTACAAAGCAAGTTAGACACGGATCAGGCCCCAAATTACACTAACAAATATTTCCAATGTCTGTTGCCAATAATGTAAAAGTGTGTTATCATATTTAGTACTCTGTTATGACATAAAATTATAACAATTTATATATTACCTTACAACTTCTCCTTAGCTGACTACATAGGTGGCTAGATTTTGGAGAAATGCTTATTGCTAGGTGTGTTGTATACCTTTTTACAAACTGCATCATTTTCACCAGACATATTTACTCTCTTAAGGCATTTATACACATGATCTAGGAATGGTGGGGTGCTTTAATTAGAGCAGCTCTGAGAGCTGCTCTAATTAAAACACCCAGAGTGTCACATGCATCAGCGCCCCCACACTGAAAAATGGTGGTGGGGGTGCTTTAATTAAAGTCTGTCAAATGAGCTCTAGTTAAAGCATGCCTGCTGGCATTTTTCAGTGTGGGGACACTGATACACATGATGCTGGAGTCTGCTGGACTGCAGTAATTACCCTGTCTCTACTCAATTAATTGAGTCTACTCCAACGCACTGTAATTACAGCATGCCGGATCAGGTTCAGTACATGTGTATAAGCACCTGTAGGCTCTATGAATGGATTATTAGGTGAAAATCTGCTGCCTATGTCATAGGCAAATACCATATTGCACTAAAGTAAAGCAAATCTCACTATTCAATGCAGGTGTTGTATTTTTGGTACAATTTGTAGTGTCTCTGACTCTGCAGCAAATAAAAATTGGAAGTGATAATGAGCATTATTTAATATAATTTTATATGCATTTTACTCTCCATTTAATTTATTAGTGATTTCACAAAAACAGTTAGTATTTATACTGTGCCAAACTTCAGAAAGATTTCTCTGACACAAACTCAGATTTATATTAATTAGCTATAAATTTGCAGAAACTCTTGCACTACCTGATATCATTCACAAAAAATAAAAATAAAAATTAGCAAAGTAAACTGATTCCCTTAATACTGTATTTCCATCCTTCCATGCAGGTCTCAAGACTATACAAAGAGAATTATTTGATAGAGATGAGGACAGCATAAAATCCACAGAAATGTCCTTTAAATTAAACTTGTGGGATGATGTTGTCTGTTTCCTGTTAGACATCAACAAGAATTCAGTAAATACAAGAAAAGAAAAAAAAATAGAAATGAATAAAAGAAGCAGCAGGCAAGGCTCCAATAAAGCAAAGACCAAAATTATGTACTCCAATGGAACAGATGACTCCATAAATATTATATTAGATAATCAAATGCTAGAACCAGTCAGTCACATTGAACACCCTGGCACAGCTTTCACAAATCATAATGACAACCCTGCAATACTGCAGAGAATATCTTTAACGTGGATAGCATTTAGCAGAGAAAAAAAATTACTCATCACCTCAAAGGATCCCAATGAGGTTAAAAGGGAACCTTCTATAACACGTACATCATTCCCTTTCTGTTGCCTTGAACTAGGTCAATAATGCAGCTGAGTAGTCAGTCACTATATGTTTGAATTTTGAAGCTGTGAGGTATGCAAAGAGCCAAACTGTGCTCTATGTAATACCATTGTAAATCTAGAACCTCATGAATGAAACCAATGGAGTTACTTTGAATTTATACTAGCATAAGTGTCAGCAAAGTTTTTATCCAGAAGGAGTGATAAATTAAAGCAAAATTATAGTTAATTAAAAGGGTATCAATATAACTCTTCTGAAGCCTCAAGTTAGTAAACCTAATGAGCAATAACTTCGTGTATTTTTGATTTCAGGAACTTTCAGCTACCTAGTCAATCTTATATTTGACAACAAACTTTATGAGATCAATACAGAAAGTATCCAACAAAACACTTGTGATGAAGTTAAATTTTCTTATCTTCAGTTTCTACATAAATGTCTGTCACCCCAGTTCTTAATTGCTCTCTCTAGCCCCTCCTAGATCAAGGTAACAATTAAAAAAAATACATGGCATGCAGTAAACGTAATTCTTTGAAAAGATTATTGCAGGCATTTCTCATAAGGAAAAGAAATGCACTTCTGCTAAATGAAATGTAGAGAAAAATGAAGTCAGCCCTAACTACTTCCATTTATAAAAAAAGTTCTGTTGCCTTAGAAGCTCGTTATCCCCAGTGTGTTCCTTAGGGGGTTGCTTCCATCTTCCTTTCCAGCTAGCCATCATAAGAACAATACCAGCAATGAAAAATTACTGTTCTTATTTCAGTAGCGATATTTTCTAAGTTTTCATTGTCACTGAGAAAGGGAGAAAAGGGGAAGAGGAAGAAGAGTGTCTAAATATAAATATTGTAAACTAGAAATAATTTTATGGTGTAAAGATCTCAGGGTGAATTTTCTGGGACTTATGTGGTGGAGAGGGGCATTTGACTTTTCCAGCGATACTCTCCACCGTCAGGAGACAGGTCAGTCACCTCTCCTTTAAGGGGTTGGGCTAGGGCCTTTTGAAGATAGTACATAGAGAAGGAGGATGTACATCCTTTTATGTCCGATGCTTAACTGGCAGAGAGAGGTGGAAAAGGGAGTCATAGCTCACACCTTGCAGCTGTCTCTCTCTGCTCAGATGGAGTGAAGAATCAAGCTTTTAATTTTTAAGTGAAAGATTAAATTTGAAAACATGAAATCATAGAAGAATTAAACTACTTGCTTTCTGTGTGAATCTTACAATTCCCTGATATAAAAATCATACCTATGAATTTAATTATTTTCTCTTTGTTTTTTATGCTGAATATGATGTCAGATACATTAAGACATTATTTTTTCATGGAGAAATCCATGCATTATTAACATTAACATTACCAATGCAGATATACACTATAGTCAGGGTGTAAAAATTGGATTGAAGTGCTGCCAATGGACAATTAGAAACATTTTAGATGACCAAGCTTGCAATTTAAATTCATTTGAAGGCATTTCCTCTGCATGCTCTAAAGCAATTAAAGTCTGTTGCATATTCTCTCTTGGATGTAAATAGGACAGGCATTAGAATGCTTCTTATCTGAGCTACTAGAAGTTATAGTGATTTTCTGGTACAGTATAATCTTTCTACTTAGGGCCATGCAACTCTAGAACAGGGATGTCTACAATAGGGCTCCTCTGTTCAATTACCCGGATGTTAAGTTCAGCCTGAGGCAGACATCTGGAATGAAAATTTCAATAACAGTTTAATCAGAGTAGTACCTTTAAATTTTAGAGCCCTGAGAAGAGTTGTGGAGGAGTGGGAAATACTTACTTCACTTCATTGCACAGGCTGCAGTGATGGTGGCAGTGGTATGGGCTGCTGCTGCCTCAGCTCAAGTTCCCTCAGCCGAGGGTACGACAGCGGCAAAGGCTGCTTGGGGGCTGCCATTCTAGGACTGGTGCCTGGGGCTGATGCCCCAGTTATTTCTCTCTCTCTCTCTCTCTCCTGCAAATTTTGGAGCACTGGGAGGACTTGCAGGAAGAGGGGGAAGTACTGTATGCTACTGCACTGAAGTTTGGTAAAACTGGAAAAAACAAAAAGTATGGTCTTGCAGTAGAAAGGGTTGGGCAACTTAAACTGTAGGCACTAACAGCTCCATTTATAACTGTGTTCATTTCTGATGAAACATTAAAAACTAAAACTGAGAGCTATATTTGAATAAAATCTTCATTAAATCATTATTTGAATAGTCATTATAGACCAACCAAGGATGGGACCCCAGTGTGCTAAACCCTGTGAAAACATAGGACATGTCTAGACAACAACCTTCCCTTGCCCAGGAACGGCACTATGAAACATGCCATGCTACTCCACCTGCCCCATACTAATAACTCACTCACAATGCCCCATAAATGTCACTTTTGCTTTCATTCTAGGAGGCAGTCTGTGAGGAGCAGTGCAGCATCTGCAGCTTCCACTGGCTGGCACTATAAATTAGCTATGTAGACATAGTTTCAGAGTTGCAGATGGTTTGTCCCAAAATGCTTACAATCTGAATAGACAAACCAAGGGAAAGGGTAAACCATATAAGTATAGGGCATTCATACACATGCTTTTGGAGTGGGGTGGAGGGGCATTTTAATTAGAGCAGCTCTGAGAGCTGCTCTAATTAAAGCGCCCAGAGTATGTCATGTATCAGTGTCCCAATGCTAAAAAAAAAAAGTTGGCGGGGACACTTTGAAGCTCATCAAACAAGCTTCAGTTAAAGCGCTGCCTGCCTCCATTTTTCAGTGTGGGGACGCTGATACATGAGACGCTGGAGTCTGCTGGAGCGCGGAAATTCCCACGCTCCAGGAGACCCAATTAATCAAGTCTGCTCTGATGCACTGTAATCACAGTGCATCAGAGCAGCCTCGCTGCATGTAAAGAGATGCCCACAGCCAACAAAGTGATGGTGTGCATGTATTGATTTCCCTAATGTAGTTCTGGGGCCAGGAGTTACTGAGAAGAGGTGCGGCCTGGCTAGTTCCATTTTACTCTTTCCTCCTCACTGCAGCAGTCCTTGCTTTGACTACTTCTGCTTCTACCAACTGGGGTACCAGGTTTTCCTCCGTCTACGAATTACCACAGGCTATATGGAAGCACAATAAAGGCACCATCTGAATCCAAGTGGTCCTCATTTTATGGTGTGTTCTCTAAAAAGTTTCATTTAGACTAACTGGTAGATTCTTTCACTTAGAAGGATGCCATATAAATAACTTATTTTACAGTTATG
This sequence comes from Crocodylus porosus, assembly GCF_001723895.1. NCBI lineage: Eukaryota > Metazoa > Chordata > Crocodylia > Crocodylidae > Crocodylus > Crocodylus porosus. The sequence goes on along the minus strand of NW_017728923.1, from coordinate 9,175,164 downwards.
TTAGAACAGTAGTTCTCAATCTTTTTAGACTGAAGACAACCCTTGTTAGACTCAAGGCATTCCTCAGAAGATGTCAGGTCTTAGTTTTCATCCATTTTTTGACTAGGGAAAAATAATAGAGCAGTTCCATTGTTGCTAAGAACTCAGAAATACCACAACAGGTCAGAGTGTTGTTAACATTGTAGGTTCTTAGTGGAGATCTATGAGTGCCTGTAAACATGCAGGGATGCTGATGCATTAGATGCTGTGAGTGCTTTAAATAGAGTGGCTCTTGAAGCCACTCTAATTAAAGCGTCCCCTTCCCCCCCCCACTCCCCAGAGTATGTATAAAAATAGGTTTATCTTGTGAGTCGTGAATCATCTGTACCCACTCAACAATGCTAACATTGCATGATGCCCCACAGCATCCCTGAAAGCATCTCAAGGTACTCCAGGGTACTTTGGCACTGTGCTTGAGAATCATCCTGTTAGAGTGATGCTGTAGCCATGATGGTCCAGAAACTGTGTCTTGCATTCAAAAGCCTGTCTAACTCTATCCCAACCATGTTAATCCAACAGATTATGTGGTGGTAGGGGTGGTAGCACTATAAGCTGCAACCAGTGGGCTTTATATTCCCATCTTTCACTATTATTCCACTATTACTCCCAGCATGGGATTTGTGTAAAAAGGACCAGCATAAAAACAGGGCCAGTATCAACATTGTCACCTACCCCCAAGCTCTCTTCTCCACTGTATGTAAAGAGTAATTTTCTGCATACTTGGTTTACACCTGTGACACAGTAAAAACACAGTTTTCCTGCTGCATGTGGTTTTCCTCTTATCATGGTTGAATTATATTCATAAGAACACACGTGATTATTAGTTAGGGTAAGTAATATACCAATCAAAGACAATGGAATAACTAGAAGTCAAATTCAGTCTTTTGAGATGTATTGGTATGAATGGCAATCAATACATATGATGGCTGAAACCACCAAGGTCAGCTATTACAGATAAATAACACTTCTTACTGTCAACTGATTCCCGAAATACATAGGCTAGTTTTTGATACCTCTACCTACGCGTGTCATTTTTACAATCTAATCGTTTTAAAATAGCATAAAATTGTCTCTAACAAAGGCAGCTGACAATAGCAGCTGGCCATCTTCAAGAATTCACTGAAATGGAGAACAACAGTTTTTTTTAAGAGAATTTTTTGATGCAATAAAAAAATTGAGAATGGATGAACGTAGTGTAAAGCAGATAGTGCTTTTGCATTTTTTTGTGCCAAATGTAGCGATTCTCTGATAAGAATGATTGATTATGTCTGAGTGAGTTTGCTTAATATTTGCTATGGACAGAGTCTTGACTGAAACTCAATCAATCACTTTTAACAGGAAATCAGGACTAATGCACTAAAACAATATCTGTTACATACTCAGTTCATCTATCACAATCCTCTTGTGCAACACTGTGGAGGAGTTACTGTCTTGTGAATTGTGAGATGGCATGACAAAATGAACTCTTGAATCTGCTGTTTAAAAAGAACACCTATATTCTTTGCACATTGTCCAAATAGTGTTTGCAATGTTTTGATTATATCAGTAATGCCATCTCCTACCCAAATTACAACTGCCTATGACCAGGCAGGAAATTTTATTATACAGCAAATGCAATCAAATTATTTGGCTTATAGGTCATCTATCCAAAGGCTTGAAAATAAAAAAAAAAAAATCTCTCTCAATTTGGAAAACAAAAACCCTATATAATATGGCCCATAAGCTATAGATGCAACATGTGTGAGTGCACTAGGGAAGCTGTGCTTTTTAAGTGAAACAGTTGTGGAAGAAGACAAAACAATTACATTCAGGTCTCTCTTTATCTGAATGTATTTTTTGCAAATATGCAATGACCTTATTTATAGCAGTAGTTTGCCTTTGTATGAGAAAAATTTGATCTTATGTGAAGAGGCATACAACATGGCTATGCAGTGATGCAAGTGTATACCAGTCCAATATCAGATTGGTACCGATATAGAGAAAATTGTCTATATCAGATATTGGCCCAATGAGGCTGATAATTTCACTGATAAACACCTGTACTGAAGGGATGTGGGGGTGGGTGCAGATCAACACCCCCCACAGTGAGAGAGGGGACAGGGGCAGGCGCTGGCGCTGCCAAGCTGGGGGGGGGGGGACAGGCAGGCATGGGACAGAGGCACAGTTCATGGGGTGGAGGTAGCTCCTGCCACTGCCTGTACCCTGGGAAGGTGGGGGCAGCAGGAACGTGTGCCCTGGATCTGTGTGGCACAGGGCAGGCTGCTGCTGGGGGTGAAGCTGGCGCCAGTACTCCATGGGACTTTTCTTGCTGGGGGCTGGACTCAAGCGGGCTCTAATGGTGCTGGGAGGAGGCTGCAGCCATGCCAAATTTTGCCACAGCCCTGCTCCCAGCCCCTCACTGCCACCTAGTGCAGCCCTGGCTGAACGACCCGCCTCCACCCAAGCAATGGGAAAAGTATTATGGGATTACTGTTTGAATTTGTCATGGTTTGGGAAGGCAGAAGGGTGAGGCTGGTACATATCCCTATTAATTATATGTAATAATGGATTTGCTTTATACAAATTTGCTTTATGCAAGGTTTTTTTGGAACGCAACCCTCACATAAAGAGAGACCCGAGTGTACTTATTGACACTTACCCATTAGAATAGAAAGAGAAAGAGAAAAAGAAGAAAATAAACCTCTTATAGTACCATAGAAAAAATCATCCAAATGCAGCTATCCTTCCATTTAAATCTAATGTACACCTACACTTCACATTGAACACTTAAGCTTAAGAAAATGAGCTGTGATAACATTTTAAGAAGAGAGTTTCTAAAGTACACACTTCAGACAAGAGCTCATTCCCACTAGGAACCTAGGGGAGTTAGGTGCCTAAATGCGAGGTGTGACTTGAAAATCTTTTAAGTGGTTACTAGTTAAGTAAAACTAATTATCTGCATGTGAACAAAAAACCAATCAAATGGATGGCAACCACTGATCTAGTGGAGTTCCTTTATCACAAAGTACATTTGTCTTCTAAATTAGTTTTCATGTATTATAAATAATGTATTTAGTAGTTTATTCAATTGCTTTTTTCTTCCACCCTGTAGAATGCCCATTATGAAAAAGGGACTCTTTAAAGCTGCAATATTTTTCAAATGATACACAAGATTTCCAAAGGTTGTGTGTGATGATGTAACATCTAGAGCAGGGCTGTCCAAATGACCAGGATGCCATACAGGCTACACCAGCAGTAGCCATGCTCCCCCAGGCCGCATACTGTGTGCCCACGGGCACTTCCCCTCATTCCACTCCAAACACAGGTGGGTGCCCCCCTAACACTGCACCCTGTGCATGCAGGCAGGCATCCCTCTTCTGCTGCACTGCATGCGGTGCTCCACCTCACCTCTGATGGTCTGGTCACAGGCTCCCACACTGCACCATGCTGCGTGGGCACTCCAGGCCTCTGGGTCCCCTGGCACTGCAGACTGTCACAATGTGATATGCTGTCCTGCATGCATCAGAGGGATGAAGGGGGAGTTACAAAACCTTGCTGCTGCTGCAGCTGAAGAGATAAGGGTGCATGTTAATCCTCCATAGGCTGCATGCAGCCTGTGGACCACCATTTGGGAGAGCCCTGATCTAGAGTATGAAACAGAATGGAAACCTGAATTTGGAGAAATGTGCAGATATATATTCCGCTGTCCTAGCATTTCCTCTCAAACCACCACAGGAACTCAACAGAAAGACCTTTATTTAAGGACAATATGGAATCTTGCAGAGACATGGAGATTTAGAAGGCTACAATTACCTTCGCTAGTTGGACAACACAAGAATCCTGAGGCAGCAAAGATGCAAAGAAAACAGCAAACATGCTGTGCAGAAAAGATCACAACCAGTCCAGTTTTTTAATTATTATTACAGGTTGCTTTTTACTCATCTTCTTCAAAACATAGCCTTTTGGTTGGAAATTGAGAACTGAATAGTCTTCACTGATTTATGTGTTCCAAATAATTATGACTAGAGGGTGCATCCACACATGCTGCTATGGCACTGTTTTTACTGTGCCGTCATTTAGTACTTCCTTTTGGAAGTACTAAAAGATGGTGCAGTAACAGCCTATACTACAATGCAGTTATTTTTAGGCACTACATCACCATAGCAATGTACTATAACAAGGGAGCACATCACTATGGCAGCATAGCTGCAGCATCATGGTTTTTGCCTGTGGACCCTACAATGCCATAGCGCATTGCTACAGCAATATAGCATCACATGTAGATGTGCCCAGAGTGTAGCTGAAGGTCATCAGGCTGTAACAATCCTTAATAGACAAGGAATAGTCCAAATATTCCAATGCCCCCTCCCCCCCCCCAAAGTGCTTATCCAGCAAGAGCATGCAGTTAATCTCTCCCATGTTTTTGTAAAAAAAAAAAAAGGCCTATGGAAAAAGTTAGATTTTTGTCATATAGAAATAAGTAGCCAATATGCCATCATTCCAAGTCTCTAAAATGCCTATATGGCTTTGGGGTTTTTGCAGTGATAAAAAAGGTCACATGTAGAGTATTTTCATTTTCTGTGCCATCCTTTTAGTAAAACAATAACCAGGACCATAGCACAACTAGTTCCTATCTTTACCTTTCCCAAAGTTATCCTTACCTTATGGTGGGCTATACATAGCCAGCCACCTACAAGGCAGTCATTGAAATCAGAGCTGCGAGTGATACAATGATACTCATGGATTAATGAGTTCAAGGGGCCTGGATGAAACAGCCTCAGATTCTCAGTAGCTGTGAGTGTTTGTTGTAGGTGCTGGTGACTCTGTGGAACAGGATAATCAAAGCCTTTCCCAGCCATTACAAAATAAATTCTCCCTTAAGAGTCATATTTCTCTGATTTCAAAGAAGCTCATACACTTTTGTGGGACTGTGCTAGGCAGTAAGGCGATCCAGTAGGTAGGGATTTTACTCATAATTTTCCTTTTTTTATTTCGTACTACTCTTCATAAAAATTGCCCAGAAGAATTTAAGCCTGACTTATTTCATGCCATAGTGATAATGGCGGTTTCATAATGACTTTTGTTTTCCATCTGCTTCTCTCCTGCACAACATTTTGTCAACAGCTTATCAACTCCATTGATCCAAAAAGTTCAGGAAATAATTTGTTGTTGTGAATAGTCTTGACCATTGTTTTGCATGAGTTGATTGATTATGCAATATGAATGTACTTCTGAGCTTATGAACAGTGACATATTTGGAGGAGAAGAGTTTAATGGGGAGCTCTGATATCTTACACATCTTCAGTTTGGCACTGCTGTAGCTGTAGCTTAGCTTCAAATCTGTACTGTAGTTATCTATAAAACATCAGAAACTCAATTATTAGTTTAAATGTTGATGGCACTGGAAACAAGTCCTATTTTAATTTACTGATGAGATAAAACAGGGGCACATTTATGCAGAGCACTTGACTTGATATTAGAACAAAATTACTGGGCAGTAAGCATCACTGTCTACATGTGCATTTGCTTACTGTGCAGCAATTTGATCCAATTGTGAGTAAATTTGCTACCTGTAAATACAAGTAGCAAATTTACTCAGGAGTAATTACTGTGCAGTATAGTATGTGTAGATGGCTGACCAGGAGCAAATGTGCTCCCAGTCAGCCACAGGTGAGAGATTGCTCTCTGTCCCTGGAAGCTGTCTGCTACCAGGATAGGCTTCACCACTAGAGGCTGGGTGGGGACAATGTCCCCCTGGCCTGGCAACAGGGAGCTGCCAGCCCCCACTCCATGATTGCAATCACATAGAGGGGGATGGGAGACTCTTATCTCCCAACCCCAGCTCTGGGATTGCAGAGAAGAATCTTCCAGCTCCTGCTCTGCAATTGCAATCACAAAGTGGAGGCTGGGAGCTCCCTGCTGTCAGGGCAAGGGGGCATTGTCTCAGCCTAGGATCTGGTGTCAGAGAGCAATCTCCTAGTCCCTGCCAGAAGACAGGGGTCTCCTGGCCCCCTTCTCCCTGCCAGCCCCTAGGTTAGCACTCAGGGAGGGCCTAGAGTTTCCCCCCTCTGCTGCAAGGACCCGGTGAAGACCCGACCAGGGTGGAAGCAGACTGCTGTCATGAGCATCTGCTTCCATTTCCCTACACATGTAAACACCTGCTTGGAGTGGGTACATACCAGGGTACATTACTCTAGAGTAAACCTGGAGCATTTGCATGTGTAGATATGTCCAGGGGGTAGTAATTTTTTTATACTGCATCACCAACAATATTCTGCTAACATCTAACATTTGACACTTTAGTAAAAATCAAGTTGCCATATGTCATACACTCCATCCTGCTTTAGAGAAAACTCATGGCTCCATTAACTGAAAGCAGGCTGTACGTCCATACGTTTGTTTTATTGGATGCATCTACACATGCATTTGATCTGAGATTAGCTTACTTGCAAGTAAACTACTCATGTGTAAACACTCCCGGGCAGGTGTCTACTCATGCAAGGATGAGGGAGAAGACTTGCTGTTCCTTGCAGAAAACTGATCCCACTACCTGTGGCCCTGCAATGGGACCCTGATGCCCAGGGGCTGGCAGGGAGCATTGGGCCAGGAGACAGCAGTCTACTGGCTAGATCTGGGACATTGCTCACTGCCCCTGGCAGGATCTCCCAGTCCCCCACTCCCTGATTGCGATGGCAAAGCAGGGGCTCAGAAATAAGGATCTCCCAGTCCCCACTCCCTAATTGCAATCTCAGAGTGGGAGGCTTGGAGCTCCCTGCTACGAGGGCAGACGAATGTAGTCTCCACCTAGGCTCCAGTGCCAGAGCCTGCCATGGCAGTAGGAAGCTCTCAGGGTAGGGAGCAATCTCCCTCCCCCTGGTGGCTGCAAGGGTAATACATAGGGGGTGCATGCAGGTGCACATGCACCCCCTGAGCATGGCGGTGCACCCCCTGCAAGAAGGTGCCACTGACACCGTCAGTGGTGCCTGCGGGTAGCCACTGCTTGCCATCCTGCCACTGACACTGCCAGTGGTGTCTGTGGATAGTCCATGATTGCTGCTAGCCACCACCAACACTTCTGGTGGCACCTGAGGTTTGTAGCTGACCCCTGGTCAGCACTTGCTACCCCTTTCCCCTCCACCACCACCAGTGCCAGAGGTGTCTACGGTAGCTTCCTGCTCCCTGCTGCCATGCTCCCACTGCCACCAGTGCAGTCATGCCCCCTCAGCCACTGGGGGCACACACTTTTCATGGGTAGCCAGCTGACCAGGAGTAGACTTGCTCCCAGTCATGTGTCTACATTAGTGCTACTTTGCAGTAACTACCTGCGAATAAAAATGCTACTTGCATTTGCAAATAGCAAATTTATTCATGATTAGTGAGGTTTACTGTACTGTAAGCATGTGCACATGTAGACACACATGCTTACTGTGCAGTAAACTATGCTACTTAGCAGTAAAGCATCTTGTGGAGATGCGCCCACTGTGTTGAGCACTGATTACACAATGGCTTATTATTAGGATTTTTTCCCCCCATGATGCAATGATAATTTCCCCCCTCTCCTGGTAATTAGACCAAGGCCATCAATTCATGTCCTATAACCTCCAGAAAGCCATCAAAAAACAAGTACTTTGAAATGCACTGGCTTAGAGTGAAAGACTGAGATTTTTCTCAGTTCAACCTCATTTAAATCTTTGGGCTTTTTATATCTGCACAGACTTTGGCCATTACAGTCAGGTTAGAATCAGTTGCCTGCAGGTAAAATCTCTGTCAGAAGACTGACAATGCAGTAGTTAGAAAAGAAGTTTTACATCTCTAGGTAATTCAATGAGCTAAACATAGTCCATAAAATTAGTATTACAAATTATTCAATTTTAGGTTCTATAGAGTTGGGAACACTATACTTCAATTTGCTTTTGCTGCAAGCAGACATGAAATTTTCCACAGATATAGTCAAAATCTGTGTTGTTTAGCGGATGCCATCAAATGACCAATACTAAAGTTGGAATTTATATTTTTAGTCAGTAAACAACTTTTTCAATTCTGACCAAAATCTGCCTGAAGTCAAGTGTCAGATATCCTGTCAAATCAGATTAACCTAACATCTAATCGAAATATCATCACATAGTTTTGTAAGATTGGTAGCCTCAGGAAAATCTCACATTAACAATAGGTGGCATGGATTTGAAGTACGTAGGTAGATAGAAAGAAAATGCAGCATATCTTGCTGAATATACAATCTGTGTCTTCCTTTCCTGAACATTTAAGTTGCACAAATTCATACAAAACTATATGGAAAAAATATAGTTGGATTACACAATAAAATTCTATTACATATAATGATACATCATATAATTGGTAATTTCTCACTGCACAGCATTATGAGACCAAAAAGATAAAAGATATTGCTCATCAAGTGTCAACCTAAAAATACAACATGAAATTAAAATACCAGTGCTCCTGTAATCAAGGCAAATGCAGTACAAAAAAGAAATAAACATTTACAGCTTGAAGAATGTCGGTGAGTAAGATTTTAAAATCAGTAAAGACAATAAATTACATGAATCTCAAATTAAAACCAATATTTTTTCTACCATTGAAAATGATCAATGTAACATTCCTTTGTTGCCTCTCATGAAATTAGAAAATTAACTGAATTCATTCTATTGTTTTTAAGATATAAAACTGAGTTGTTATAAAATACATGCTTTTATTCATGTCAGTATAATATCATCTCTCTCCTCTTCCCTCCCTTCCACATATGCATACATTATTCAGCATGTTATAGACCATCTGGAACTTGCTCCTGAAATAGCCCAGCTTTGATGACCTTCCAGATATGCTGCAAAAGCCATTTGTTTGACAGGGTTTGGGGGGAAGGTTGAGGGTAGGTCCCTGGGAGGGTTAAGCAGGCTATTTATTGCTGTGATTTAATGCCTGACTGCATTAATTGATTATTTGTATGTGACTATTTTCTGATGCTGAGTTGCCAACATGTTTTAATTTAAGTCTAATTAACTAATATGTTCACTAAACCTTTTTATTAGTTATATGTAAATGAATAAATGATCTGATAAATAATCAATGCCCTTGGTCTGTATCACTGACCATTAAAGTCAGTATCAAGGCTCGTATCAATGGCAATGGAGGAGGCCAAAACAAGTTCTTTGCCACTTCAACTCTTCTTGTGTATTTTCAAATTACAACCCTCTCTCAGATGCTTGATCTGGTTAAATAACAAACAAAGACGACGACAATACTGAATCTAATTCAAGTTTTGATCATTTGCTCAGATCTAGACTACATATAGATATTCAGTTTCTCCTTAGGGGAGTCATTGCTCTCTCAGGAACAACCATGAGTGTACAAATATTCAGGATGTTTTTTCCTCCTGAAGAAAAAAGGGCTGCCCGGGGAAAAATGATTAATACAAGTGAATTACACAACTGGAATGTCCAATGCAGTAATATAACCCTGCACACCACTAATAAGGCCTCCTGTATGAGTGCAATCTGGGAAAGAATCAGTTTGAATTCCTTAGGTATATAACCAAAAACACACATACTTACCAAACATGTAAGTGCAATGTTAAAAACATATTAACTCTATTTATAATGTCTTCTAAAAAGGATCGAAAATGGCATAACCAAAACGTGATCACATGTTGCAATGCAGCACATCTTTAACATGTATTTATTGTGTGTGTGTGTGTGTGTATAAATTTAAAGGGAGCCCATTGATTTCAAAAATGAACTTTTGTTGTATAAGACAAAGCCTAAGATCAATTGTACATGTCTGAATATTCTGAACTGCTGATTTCCATTGGGATTCTGTTATCCAGATACCTAGGTGTTCATTCAGTCCACTTTTTGCCTAGTCAGATTCACTCCCTGATGTTACTGCATAAACTAACTTTTAGGTTGGGATTTTCAAAGGAATAAGTACACAGATCCTACTGACAAAATTCAAAGTAAAATAGTTGTCTAATTGTAGGAGCTAAAAATGTCAGAATTAATGGTAAAATTTACATGCCGGTCAAAGCAGAATTATAATGTTATAAATGAGATCACTGTAGCACTTGTGATTACAGTATTCAAAAATGACCCAAAGTTATTTCGGGTGCCCAGCTTCAAAAGTGCCAGATGCTATCTGAAGATCAGGCATTTTACTGGGTACTGAAGACCTGAAACACTTGAAATTTCTAGCCACTTATGATATGTAGACCAGCCTGTGACATAACAAAGATGTATTTGTGATTTTTAATTATAGATCTATTTAAAACCCTTGTCTATTGGTAAATCTCGCAAAATCTAAGCTTTAAAATCATCTTCTGTTTATATGCAGAGTGGTGATGAATGTAGCTGCAGGGGAAAATTCAAAACTACAGTATCCTTTCCTAGCTTTAAAGACATAGTCTTATACTTAGCAGTCTCATGTGGTTTGAGGGGTCTAGGGTCTTTTCCCCCCTATATTTTAAGCAATGGAAGCAGAGTCCAAGAAAGAAAAAAAAGAGGATAATTACCAGAATAGCTTCTTTTGCTTCTACATATTCCATTTCAATCCCTTAAACTACGAAATTTCACCTTCAAGAATGAGTATTATCCAGAGGGGTATGATGCTACATAATACCTTGTAACAATGTCCAATTCCAGCTGTGTAATTCACTTATTTGCCTTCAGGGTTATATTTTCAATGCAAGTCATGGAGTTTGAGCCATACAGCTCCCATGTAGCTGAATCTTTGCACAGTCCTTTGAAAATGTATTTCATTGATTTTTAAGGAATCCTGCAATTTCTCCATGCAGCTGGTTTGACAGCTTGTGACTCTGTGAACACATACTCATGATTTTTAAATACAGCCAGAAATCTCTTTATTGGTTTCAGGGGCAGAAAGATCACTTGCTAGAGGTCAAAATTTTCAAGAGTGAGCCAAGTTTTGGGTGATCACCTTGAAGCACCCTATTTATTAGGAAGTGTTGGAGCCCCTTATTTTTCAGGGGATGCTCATAAGGAACAAGTTGGGCAGCCAAAATTATCCTGAAACATCCTAAAGCATTAGTCACTTTTGAAAATATTAGTCACAATCTTTTTTGTGAAGTTAGCTGCTTCTGTCAACTTCTATTAGCTCCACAACCTGGAATGCTTGACCCCAAAGGCAAGAGGTATTTAGCCTGAATGACCTACTCTCCGAATAGTGCTCAGTAGTTACTTGCTTGGAAATGCAAGCACTTCTAAGGGTGGCATTTCTTAGAGCAGCACTATAGGGATGAGTACTTGAAGCATCCATGGAACAAGCAACTGTTTTTTGTGAGGATAATGCTGGCACTATGAGACTGTCATTTTATCTTTACTGTAGAGTATGTTTGAAGAAAACAGCAGTGGTCATTCATTAGTGTTGTGCGCCATTTATTTTGGACATATTACATCTAAGGAAGTTACTGCCCTTATAGCACTGGTCACTGGTGAAAGGACTAATAGCAGCTTGATGTTGCTCTTGAGCTAAGCAGTAATCATTTGTTAAGTTGCCCAAGGGCTATTCAGTTAGTTATTCTGAACTGCTGCTAGACATCCTGATGCAAAATTTCAACATTTTATACTACTACTAATGGTGATGATGATGAAACCCAGTCTGAATATAGGTACATTACTTACGCTTTAATATATTAAAAAAACAGAGGAGAAAGATGAAGGGGTTGATTACAGGAACACTGCTCCATTTACCATGTTCTGTTAATACACGGTAATTCATTTGTAAGAGTATGCAGATAGTTACATAAAATGCCTCTGATTGCCTGGTTAAATTGTGCGCTTCCATTTAACCATTTGTAAATTGAGGGGGGGAGAAAAAGTTTTGCTTTATGAGCAGTAGTTGGGATTCTCCACTAAAAAGGTGGTTCAAAAGAATTTCTGAATTTAGAACCTGCAAGAATTTGCAAATATCTTTAAATATACCCAAATGTAGCAGGCGCAAAACACCTTAATGTGCACATTTTTCACAGATGATTATGCCTGCATGAACATACTAACACAAGCTCATCTAAAACTGTATGTAGCTAATGTAGAATAATATGTAATTAAGCATAGTTTATCAGAGAGGCAGATACGGAAAAGCATCATTTTCCCCCTCAAACTTCTATAGCTTTTATCTGTAAGAATCTTCTTCTGTTGAAGATATATACATTGGATTCATAGTATAAATGTTTCTGATACAGTGAGGCTTTCATTCCTTGCCTTTTAAAATAATTGGTCTAGATTTTAATGATCATTAACATATCTTATTGTAGCATACAGGACTCTTTATAGCAAAAGACTTGCTTCAGATAATTAGGGCCTTTAATTCTTTCATAGATTTCATAGATTTCATAGACATTTGGGCTGGAAGGGACCTC
>NW_017728923.1:9159986-9161716 GCF_001723895.1 Crocodylus porosus | reverse complement strand
GACGCAAAGTACCTATTTAATAGGTTGGCTTTTTCCTGGGCGTCAGTTGTCAGTTGCCCCATCTGGTTTAGCAGGGGTCCAACACTGGCCTTGCTTTTTCCTTTACTGAAACTTATTTCACATTATAATTTACATCAAAAATGCAAAAGCATGCTATATATGGTATGAACTCAGTTAAAGTTGAATTTAAAATAAGCTGAATAAGCTGAGTGAGAGGGGCTTCTATTAGGCACTTGAGTCAGTATTAAACTGAATTAAAATTTTAATAATATTCAACCTTTTGTTCCTATGAAGAATATACAGGATAATAACATTGATAGAGACTAAGCATTCTGTGAGACTCAACCTTCTATGACTCTTCAACTAAGAAAGTGGCCTAGGTTATCAGTAGGCTGTGAAATCCAGAAGACAAAACAATAAGGATAAATATTCTAAATTTATTTTTTCAGCTCCACTGAGAGCAGGCCTGGCATTTCAAATGCAGCATGCTGGGTTCTGTGTTCTGCATACATTTCAGAAGCATCTGAACAGCACAACATTTTATAACACTTGTGGAACAAAGCTAAAAAAAGCAGCACATCAAAACTGGATGCAAAACATAATCATTCTCCTACATACAGAATTCCCAAATTCTCTCAATTCTTTTGAACTTTTATCCAGTATATGTTCTGAAATTATATTATGTCTAACTCTGGCTAAAAGAAAGGGTCACTATAATCTGAAAGTCCCAGGTCTTAGCAACAGTATGGTATTAGGAACTAGTAGGAAACAAATGGAGGTGAATGAGAAGAAAAAAACCTATAAGGGGGAACTGAACCTTCAAAGAGACCTGGTGAGAGTCAGTTGTTAGATATGCAGTGGCTCACATTACAAAATGTTCATCATTTTGTGTTGAAACAAGTAGACCTGCATCTGATTTTTTTTTGCTCCAAATGATTACTGAACAATACATGGTTTCAGGAGTAATACGAATTAAGAAAATACCCTAACTAGCAGAATGAACCAGCTAAAAAGCCCCATCAGATTGTAAACTTTGGAAATATGGAGGACAATATTTAAACAATTCTTCACTCTACCTGCAAGTAAAAAGGATGCCATGAAAAAGAACAGCTCTGCCAAATTCATGTTTTCAACTGATCTTGAGAAAATTATTAGTGAAAGTATATTACAGAAATTCATAGAGTACTGTGTTACATCTAAAAATGAAACATAAGGCACAGTTATCTTTAAATAGAAATTACAAATGAAAGGGCCACAGAAAAGTTTGTGAATTATTTAAGATTAAAGATGCAAGGGGACCTGAGTCCCTGGTAGCAAACCAGATCATACTTGGAGTCCAAGAAATGGAAGATACCAAATTTACCAAGAAAAAAAATCCCTCAGCTCCTGGAAGTCTTACAATGCTGGGCCATGGTGGGAAATCCTGAATATTAAACAAAAAGCCACTGGGGCCATAAGGGTCCCAAACTAGTTTAAAGATATGCCACAGCACATGGAACTCATATGCTACAGTAAATACCACAAGTGTTACCTGTCAGCTCCATGTTCTTGGGGACCCCTGACACAGGACACAGACTGTCTGACTCACAAAGAATCGCGCCCCCCCCCTCCCCTACCTAAACAGAAGCTGATTAAGATGCAGTGAGAGACACACCTAAAACCCTCCAGATAAGGGTGACAAAAGTGAAACAACTGCCCTAAGTCTCATTTGCATCTGAGATGGGAACAGA
>NW_017728923.1:9154462-9159886 GCF_001723895.1 Crocodylus porosus | reverse complement strand
TAGAATTACCAAGACCCTAGCCCTAATAAATGAGCACACCCGAAAGTAGCAGGCAAATCTGGTAACACAAGGCAAGACAATGCCCAGGCTAAGAAGTGAAATGAATGAACTGCCACCTCACAACAGTGGTGTTGTCTCGAAGGAAACCTGAAGAAGACCACAGGACACTATGGCTGCAAGCAGACATTGCCTTTGTGCGGCTATAAAAAATGTTATGGCAGCACAAAGCAGAAGTAAATAGATATCTGTGCACTTTGTTGCACCACAACTGCCAAATTTGTGGCCATGACAATAGGACCGGACCCGGAGGGGACCGCCTGAACCGCCCTCCCCCTCCCCCCGTGCCAGATGGACCGTCACTTCACTCCGAGAGGATTCTTTGACAATGGATGACCCCGCTCCATACGAAGAGGACCCCCGTGTTGAGACTCTATATGGACTGAGGCACTTCCTCCGAACCACTTTCACCACCACTGAGGACCATTGTAAGGGGTTTGTGTGCATCTATCTTCTTTCTCTTTCAGCATCGTGAACCGCCTCCCTCCCCTTCCCCCTTCCCCCCCATCCCCCACGCCCGGGCTTAGTTGGCTAACATTGTATCTTCTATAACCTAGTTGCATTCCCTTCCTCACCCCCATCCCTTTATTGTTAGTCCCTCGCTCGGGCGATCTGTATTTCTCTATCAGCTTTGTCATCTTTTTTCTGGATTCCCAATCCTAAACATTTACTAATAAAAGTCAATTTGTGCCATTGTTTGGCAGTGGATGTATATTTGTATTAAGATGGAAGACTGAAGGCATCCTGGAACTGCTCATGTTCTTCAGTCACTCTGAGCAGGTGAACCTGGAGCATAAGGGGCCTGATCCTGTGTGGGACATAGAGAAAAATCCCAGAGCATGCAGGATCAGGCCCCTGAAGTCCCAGAAGTGCCTGTCCAGGATTCCCTGTTTCCCAACATGTGCTCCAGGAATCCCCAAATGCAGCTCCCCATTTGCAGAAGCACACTGCACCACAAGTGTTGTCTCTCAGGATTGGGCCACTGGAGTGGCAAGGGCCTGATCCTGCAGGACAACAGGTGACATATGTTTCACCCAGTAAAGTGGATCAGCTGTGGCAAGACACATCCCAGCACAGCTGATCTGCTTCATTTAGCAATGTCTGCTTATAGCTTAAGACATGCCTCCACTGCCTCTTATTGTGCTCATGAGTACTGTCAGGAAAACATACTTAACCCACTCACTTCCACTTCACATGGGCAAAAAACTGATGTATGTATTGTTGCCACTATTAAGATGACACTGGGCACATGCCAGTAGGTACTCCTGAGCCTGAGAGTAGGAAAATGCTGACAACAGCCTGACTTAGCCTTTAAGAAACTTACTGTCATCTTCCCAACAGTGCAGGCACATTCTACTGTACAAGCAGAATGATAAACACGCAGGATAGAATTTGAAAAAGTCAATGGGACTTGTGTTCCCAATTCACTTAGGCACTGTAAAAATTTTATTCCATGCTAAACATTTTGAGGATACAATTCCTGAGCATAATTCTTTAGCTACCACAAAATAAAGAAATGTAGTAACACTGCCACTTGCTCTTCTAGAATGTAGATATTCTCCATTCAGAAAGTTATTTTCTAATTTCGTAAGCATTTTTAAAGAATCAAGTTGGAAATTTCCTTATCTAGCTTGCTTACCATCTTTAAATCACTGGCCATATTCAGTCTTTTTTTTTAAACAACATTAGGGTAAGGTATCACTTGATGAGGCTTTTTTTGTGCTTTGCTTTTTTGTATTTTCAGGTGTACCAGTTACTTTTCTTTCAATAGCTGTGTTGCAGCTTGTACAGAAGTTCTGCATAAATATTTTTTACTCTTTCAGAAGTTCCACCCTCTGTGTGTATTGTAGATCCCTATACCTTGGTTTTATTCTGGAACACAAACTCAGGAAGACAATAATTCTGCCTCCAGACAGGAGAGGAAGCAGATTTCAACATGCAAAATATGGATGAATTCCATACTCATTTTCATTTGGAACTCCTTACAAAGTAAGTATTATAAGGTAGTTTTGATCAGATTTTTTTCTACGGAAACGATTTTTGACAGAAAATTCTTGGTGAAGACATATTTTTCATCCTAAGTGCCCTCTTTCTTTGGAAAAAAAATAATTAATTTGTCAAAATTCTGAAAAAAATAGTTGGATTTGTCTTTGCCACCATGTCTCTTGGGAGTTCTAGTGCAGTAGTTTCCTCATATCTCATTTTAGGGCTATCCTGCAAAACTGCCCTTTCCATCTATGTACAAAGGCCATGGGGTTTGCTTACTGTGAAGGGAGTACCACACTCTCTCATGGGAGATATATTTTGGTTAGGAAGCATAGCCTAAATAGGAGAAATTCCAGGAACTACTCTAGCAGCCTTCTTGATTCAAATATTTAAGATTTTTGGCTCCAGATCAACTTTTTCTAATGCTTTCCACAAGAAAGAACCCATTTCTCAACTAATTCTGCACCCAAGCCTATTAAGGATCCCAGATAATACTATCATAATAAATGGTTCTATGCTCACTTATTAGCAGGGATCCAGGTTTTCTGTTTCCCAAGGAGAGTTCCAGCCTCACCAGGGCAGTACAGAGCTTGCAGCAGCAAGCCCCTTTGCTGCATGGGGCTGCTCTTCCCTGCACCACCACGTCCCACCCCTTGGGCTGTGGGTGGCCCAGGGAACCTGAGCTCTCAGGACACACCCATTCCCCTACCCCCACCCTGTTCACAGAGCTGGGGGGCACAGGCCCCCCCTGCCCCGGGAGTGCTTGCAGTGTTGGGGATCTGGCCTCACCCCACCAGAGCCTGCAGCAGGCAGGCACCAGGTGCGGAGCTGGGCTCTGCTCCACTGCAGCAGATGCTGTCTTCTGGCAGGAGGTCCCTGGCCCCATAGTTCTGGCAGGGCTGAGGAGGCAGGAAGATATGGGTGGGGGATGAGGATGGGCCTGGACCTTTCATTTTAATCATGGATTTTGAGGTATTTAATCAGAGAGTTTGCATGTTTTGTTTTGTTTTTTTAATCAGGGAAAGCCAAAATCCATTCTTATTAGCAGTTTTAATGGAGAGGCCAAGGACTGATGTGCAACTAAATGCCTTCTACAGTTGTCCTACAAGTCACTCAAACAAGTCTGGGATTAGGGCAGTCATAGGCCAATCCAATGCACTTTCTGCGCTTCCTTGGCCTGTGGACAAATAAAATCAGTTCAATTCCCAGTGCAGATAATCTGGTACTTTTTTGTAAGCATCACCTTTGCTCTTAAAAATAAATAATAAAAGCTAATTAGCTAGGAAGCAAATTCTTCAAGAACTAATATCACTAGATTTTGTTTTTCACAAACTAGTTAAGTTTCTGTGTTTTTTGCCTACAATCTTCTGTTCATCTTCCATTTAGTTTTCTCTTCTTCCCTCACCCCACCTGCCTTCCTCCCTCCATCTGTAATGCTTACATATAAAGCTTAGCTAGAGGCAGTAGCAGCTCAAACTAATGCAAAGAGTTGAGTAGGATGCTGCAGTCATATCAAGAAATCAATGATATATTGAAGCACTTTTTAATTAGACCACTGTGGTCTTGAACTAGCCTGGAGTCACAAAGATTATGTAATTGCTTGTGGCATTCTTGATATGTGCTTCACTCATACTTAAAAGGAAGATTATCGACTCCACAGATAAGTTATGAGAACTGATGAGGTCTTGCCGAGTGCACAAACTCTTCTTTGCACAACAAAACAATGGAATTTTATGACCCACTTCTCTTTACTTTGAAGAGAATAAACTCTTAATTAGTGGCTATGCTAATAAGAAAAAATGAAGAGGTATCTAATAAAAAGGAATATTTTTTCAGTTTAACTTTGATTTAAAGACCAACTCTATTGCAAGAAGAACCTTATTTATAAAGACTTATCCCTTATAACTCATTTGCCTAATTACAGACCTAGGAATTAAATTTGCACAACTATCTGCATATATTAGGAGCGTACGAAAAACAAGGGAAATCATCCTAGGCTTCTATAATGGCCAATTGATTTCCATGAGTTGAGGATTTGACTCTGAGAATTAAGTTTATATAAGGATGTCATTCATTTTATTAGTCACTTCCACTTAAGAAATAATCAATAGCACCTTCCTTTTCCTGATAACAAGACACTAGGTCTCATGGAAAATGACATGTTTAAATAACATTAAAATGGTTCTGAGGAATTTCAGTTGTATTTTCATTCATCTATATACATTTTTTTCATAACAGATTTATTTACAACAAAGAATTTTCATCATGTTCCAGAGCCTCTTGAAACTTAAAATGCAATTTTAGATCTGTGGAATTTAAATGAGTGATGACATTTGCTTGACAAGATTTTGCCCTGGATACAAATGGAAAGAAAAGTTGCCCATCAACAGGCTCCTGGAAAGTGCCAGATTTTTATAAGCATTTAGACTTCCACGGAACATAGGTGCCTAAGCCCTTTTGGAAATTCCAGTAGACATCTCCCTTCAAACGGAAGTGTATAAATATGTTTAAAAATGGCCGTTGATAATAGCTTAACTGATTATTAAGAAACCCTTAAAAATGGCCCAATTGGGGAAAGAAGGTTAAGTTGTGGTTTATCCTGTTCTTTTAGATATACCAGGAAGTTAGACCAAGAAAGGACAAGAAAGAATGAGTTTGGCCAGTGACCCCCAGATCTGTCACAGGGACTTAACCCATTTGCAAACAAAAATATTTTTAAAATAAATTCAGTCCTTCCATATAAAATGAACAAATATATTAGAAGTAACAGGAGAAAGAAAAGAAAGAAAGGGGAAAAAAGTGGTTACTGTATAAAGTAATCAGGCATGAAGTAGGTAAATATGCCAAAAAGAAGTAACCTCTTTACAGAAATCTACTTAATGCACATGGAGGGGAAGTAAAAAAACGCAGACTGCTCATGGTTCCCAGTGCCATTTTCAGTTTTTTCATGATAAGACCCTGCTACTGATTGGTGGAGAGGGATGTCCTTCATGTAGCCCACCCCACACCACTGATTGGTGGATGGGATGGGGTTGCATAAAAGGCAGCCCTCTCAGCCAATCAGCAGTAGAAAGGTGGGTGGGCAGCTCCCATCTTGGCTGCTCCTCTTCATACCAGCGGTTTCCCCCCTGAACACCAGCAGGCTGTCAAACTGGGCCACAGCAGCCACTGGCTCCCACTGGGGAACCAGCATTTTATCATCATAGAAGTCGGGTCGGAGGGACCTTGTAGATCTTCAAGTCCGACCCCCTGCCTGGGCAGGAGAAAAACTGGGCTCAAATGATTCCAGCCAGGTAGGCATCAAGCCTCCTCTTAAAGATGCCGAGGGTAGGAGCCAGCACCACCTCCCTTGGAAGATGGTTCCAGATCCTAGCTGCCCTA
>NW_017728923.1:9123062-9153987 GCF_001723895.1 Crocodylus porosus | reverse complement strand
ATCCCTTTCTGCCTCCGTGCTCTCAAGAAGGGAGTTTCCCATCTTATAAGTGTGCTGCTGGTTACTACTGCCCAAGAGCAGCACCCTGCACTTGTCAGTATTGAAACGCATCCTGTTTTTGTTAGCCCACCCCTGTAATCTGTCCAGGTCTTGCTGCAGTCTTTCCCTCCCTACTAACGTGCTCACCTCACCCCAAATTTTGGTATTATCAGTGAATTTAAACAGGTGCTTTTCACCCCATCATCCAAATCACTGATAAAGAAATTGAACAGAGCAGACCCAAGGACTGAGCCCTGGGGGATTCCACTGCCCACTTCTCCCCAGGTCAAATATGATCCATCCACCACCACCCTCTGAGTATGACTCTTCAGCCAATCTTCAATCCATCTGACTGTGTAGGCATCAATGCCAAAGTTGCCTATTTTTAATGAGGATGGGGTGGGAGGCAGTGTCAAAGGCCTTGCTGAAATCAAGAAAGACTATGTCCATGGTGACACCTGCATCCATTGCTTTTGTGACCTGATCATAAAAGGCAGTCAGGTTGGTCTGACGTGACCTGCCCCTAATGAAACCATGCTGGTTGCCCTTGAGCATCATCCCTGAAGCCAGCCCATCGCAGATGTGCTCCTTGATGATCTTCTCATAGAGTTTCCCTAGGACTGAGGTAAGACTGACTTATTTTTAGTAAGGGTTTATTTTTTCGGTGATTCCCTGCAAAGTTGTAAGGAATGCCAGTTTTCATGGTGATTTCAGAAACTGACTTTTTTCAGTTTCTGTGAAAATCATGAAATTGCAAATTGAGTCGATGTCTACCTATTCATAGTAAAATGTACTTAGCTTTAAAGTATTTTAAGGAGTAGCGTTTAAAATTAAGTGTTGATATGAGATCAGGTTGGAAAACTGTGATGCAGTTGCTTGGAAACTGAGGCAAAGCACACCAAGCCAACCTTGCATTTCAAGCCTGTGGAAAGCTTGATCATTAACTCTAATACACTGCTATTTGCATTAATACATCATTTGGCAACTGACTGACTTTCTGAAGGCACTCACCTACTTTTCCAAATTATAAATAAATGTATGTCTACAAATCTGTCTTGCTGCAAATATCATCTTTTATTTTCCACACAGTATGAGTTCCGTTCTGTGGCATTAAAATATTGTTGAAGCACAGGTACATACAGTTAGTAGATGATGTTAACAGGCTACTTGCTGCTCTGACAGCCAAAAAAGTATGGAAGAAGAGGTTGGTTTTTTTCCCCTTAATTAAGATTAATAAACTGAGTTCCAAAACAGCTGTAGAGAAGTTGCAATCCATGCTATTAGGTTTAATACTGACCTTTTGTAAGGATAAAATATATTTTCTATATATTAAGAGAAAATATCAATTGTGTTTTTCAGCATTAAAACAGTATTTTCTCATTAATATTAAGGACAACTTGTAACTCTAAGTTGTCTCCTTTCTGTTATTCTGCTAGCATAAAAGTGTCATGAAGGGAGTGGGACTGAATGGAAACAGAAGTATATGGAAGAATATTAGAATCATAGAAAATTAGGGTTGGAACGGACTTCTGCAGATCATCTAGTCCAACCCCCTGCTGAAAGCAGGATGATCCCCAACTAGCTTATCCCAGCCAAGGCTTTGTCTACATGTGTCTTAAAGACCTCCAAGGATGGAGATCTATAACCTGTGACTAATCTGTTCCAGTTCTTTACTACCCTCCTGATGAGAAAATTCTTCCTAATATCTAATCTAAACTTCCCTTACTGCAACTTGAGATCATTGTTCCTTGTTCTGAACAGTCTAGCTCAGGGATGGGCAAAATGCCAGATCTGGCCAGTGGGCAAACTCCATTTCCCAGTAGCACCTGCCCAGGTCAGTGTGGCCAGTTTCTGTGGACTCTGGCAGCAGTGGGGCTGTGACAGTGCAGGGCCAGGGTTTCCATGACCGGCCCCAGCAGCACTGGCAGAGTGCACAGGTGGGCAAGAAACTGCTCTTAGATCAGGGCTGGGATCTTGTGGCAGTGACAGTGTGGTCTGGAGCCAGGGAAGAGCCATGATCCATTGCCTGCATGAGGTGTACGAGCAATGGATCACATTTCTGCTGCGGCTCTGGACCATGCTGTCACTGCTGCAAGATCCTGGCCAAGGAGCAGCTCACCACCCGTCTGCATGCCCTGCCACCACTGCTGGGACTGGACTCCACGGAAACCCTGGCCCATTCTGTCATAGCTCCGCTGCTGCTGGGGTCTCCATGGCAACTAGCTGCAGCAATGCAGCCTGGGACTGCTGAGAAATGGAGTCCACTGCAGGCCCAATCCAGCCCATGGGGTGGAATTTGCCTACCCCCGATTTAGCTCCATCCTCTTTGTAACCTCCCTTCAGGTAATTGAAAGCTGCTATTAAATCCCTCCTCAGTCTTCTCTTCTCCAAACAAAATAAGCTAGATTCCCTCAGCTTCTCGTCATAAGTCATGCACTGTAGCCCCCTCACCATTTTTTGTTGCTCTCTGCTGGACTCTTTCCAATTTGCCAATATCCTTTCTGTAGTATGTGTATAGGGATGGGGACGATAACTGGCTACAGTACTCCAAATGCAGCCTTAAGATGTGGTACTCCAGATGCGGTCTCACCAGTGCTGAATAGAGGGGAAGAATCACTTCCCTTGATCTGCTGGCAATACTCCTACCAATGCTGCCCAGTATGGCACGAGCCTTCTTTGCAACAAGGACACACTGCTGGCTCATATTCAGCTTATTGTACACTGTATACCTCAGGTCCTTTTCTGCAGAGCTGCTACTTAGCCAGTCAGTCCCCAGCCTGTACCAATGCATGGTACTATTCTGTCCTCAATGCAGGACTTTGCACTGGTCCTTGTTGAACCTCATGAGATTTCTTTTGGTCCAATCCTCCAATTGTCTAGCTTTCTGAATCCTAGCCCTACTCTCCAGAATATCTACTATTCCTCCCAGCTTGCTGTCATCTTTACACTTGCTGAGGGTGCACTCCATCCCATCTTCCAGGTCATTGATGAAGACACTGAAAAAAAGAGGTCCTTGAACTGAGCCCTGGGTCACTCCACTTGATATCAGCTGCCAGCTAGACATAGAGCCATTGATTACTACCCTTTGAGCCTAATGATCTGGCCAATTTTCTGGCTGGATACAGCCAGATCCACCTTACAGTCCATTCATCCAACCCATACTTCCTTAACTTGCTTGTGGTATATCTTGCTGAAGTCAAGATATACCACATCCACTAGTCTCCCTGCATCCACAGAGCCAGTCATCTCATCAATCAGGTTGGTCAGGCTTGAGTTGCCCTTGGTGAATCCATGCTGACTGTTCTTAATCACTTTCTTGTCCTCCAAGTACTTATAAATGGATTAATGCTTCATGATTTTTCCAGGGACTGAAGTGAGGCTGACCAGTCTATAGTTCCTCAGATCCTCCTTCTTCCCTTTCTTTGTCCTTTTAAAAGATATTTGTCCTCTTCCAATCATCTGGGACTTCTCCCAATCACCTTGAGTTTTTGAAGAAAATGGCCATGGACTCTGCCATCATATTAGCCAACTTCCTCACCACCTCGGGCACATTGCATCCGGTCCCATGGATTTGTACACATCCAACTTTTCTAAATAGATCCTAACCTATTCCTTCACCATAATCGACTGCTCACCTCCTCTGCAAACTATGCTGCAGCCTGGGAACTGATCTTTCCTGTGAAGACTGATGTAAAACAGGCATTGAGTACTTCAGCCTTTTCTGCATCATCTGTCACTAGGTTGCATCCCCCATTTAGTAAAGGACCCATATTTTCCCTGATCTTCCTCCTGTTGCTGACATACTTTTAAAAACCTTTCTTGTTATACTTCACATCCCTTGCTAGCTGCAACTCCAATTGTGCTTTGTCCTTCTTGATTTCATTCCTGCATGTTCAACCAATATTCTTATACTTCTCCCTAGTTATTTATCCAAGTTTCCAGTTCTTGTAAGCTTCCCTTTGCTTTTAGCTCACTGAAGAGTTCCTTGCTAAGCCAGACTGGTTCTTTGCCATACCTGCTAGGCTTCCTGCATATTGGGATAGTTCATCCCTGTGTCCTATAAAGGTTTAAAACAATAGTAACAATACAGCCAGCTCTCCTGGACTCCCTTCCCCCTCATACTGGCTTCCCAGGAAATCCTGCTCATCAGTTCTCTGAGTGAGTTGAAATCTGATTTTCTGAAGTCCAGGTCCTTACTCTGCTGCTCTCCTTCCTGTTGTCTTTGAGCAGCATTGAATCATCCTGCAATCACAGGAAAGTAATAGGTTGGAATATAGATGCCTTTCTTTGTGCAGGAGAAACTCCATGTATGTCATGTGTGTCAGTGGAGAGCTCAATCTCCTTGCCTTTATCTTGCCACCACTAATTCTTGATTTCCCTAATCCTTTGAACTTCAGGCTTAAGGAGATTGTTTGTCTCCTACTGAAATGAAGTGTCATCTTGCCAAACAGAATAAGCCCCTCTCTTCTGGTAAAAGAAAAACTTGGATCTTGATGTCACTCACATCTAGAGTGCTGGTGTCTATAGGTGTATAGCCAATGGAGTCAGCATAGGACAGAGTACAGCTGTTTTCAGATTATTGGATGAAATGATTGATATGATCTTTGTTGCCCATCAGGTCCAAGAAAAGTGTGGAAAATACTGGCCAGATTTGGATTCCCTGAAAAACACACCAATTTCATGAGGCTTCTCTACAACCAGGTGACTATGACAGTATTTTTTAGCAGATCAGAGACAGATCCATTTATCACCTGAACTGGGGTCAAGCAAGGATGTATCATTGCCCCAATTCTGTTCTCCATTTTTTTTTACCATGATCCTGGTTATTGTTAAGAACAACCTCCCTGTCAGAATCAACACTGAATACTGAATGCATGGATGACTCTTCATTCTGAGACTTTTTTACTCAAAGATGTGGGAGGGTGGGGATCCGCAGGGCTCGGTCCTCAGGCCTGCACTGTTCAACATCTTCATCAGCACCTTGGACAAGGGGGTAAAAAGCACCTTGTTCAAATTCACAGATGACACTAAGATGTGGGGGGAAGCGGGCACATTAGAAGGGAGGAATGGGCTGCAATTGGACCTGGACAGGTTACAGGGGTGGGTGGATGAGAACAGGATGGGTTTCAACACTGATAAGTGCAAAGTGATGCACCTGGGGGGGAAGAACCAGCACCATACCTACAAGCTGGGGAACTCCCTTCTCATCAGTACAGAGGCAGAAAAGGATCTTGGTGCCATTATTGATGCCAAAATGAACATGAGCCGATTGTGTGGGGATGCGGTCAGGAAGGCCAACTGCACCTTGTCATGCATCCACAGATGCATCTCAAGCAGGTCCAAGGAGGCAATCCTCCCCGCCTATGTGACACTGGTCAGGCCACAGTTGGAGTACTGCATCCAGTTCTGGGTGCTGCACTTCAGGAGGGATGTGGACAACATGGACAGTCCAGAGGAGGGCCACTTGCATGGTCAGCAAATCAGTCATGGGAGCAGCAGGACAGGCCCTATAAGGACAGGGTGCAGGACCTGAACCTGTTCATCCTCCACAAAAGAAGGCTGAGGAGGGATCTATTGGCCATTTACAAACTAGTCAGGGGGGACCAGCAGGCACTGGGGGAGTCCCTGTTCCTCCGAGCACTCCCAGGTGTGACAAGAAATAACGGTCACAAGCTGGCAGAGGGTAGGTTTAGGTAGATATCAGGAGGCGCTACTTCACGGTCAGGGCAGCTAGGATCTGGAACCAACTTCCAAGAGAAGTGGTGCTGGCTCCTACCCTGGGAGTCTTTAAAAGGAGATTGGATAAAAACCTTGCTGGGGTCCTTTGACCCCACTACTCTTTCCTGCCATGGCAGGGGGTTGGACTTGACGATTTGCTCAGGTCCCTTCTGACCCTATAAACTATGAAACTATAAAGACCAAAATATTCAAAACAACCATCCATGTTCTGCAATACACTGACAAACGTGTCATCCTTGCACACACTAAGGAAAACCTCGACACAGTGCTAGATCTTTTTTGGGGAAGCCTACCAAACTTTGCGCCTCTCTTGAGAAGACTGAAGTACTCAATCAACCAGCTGCAGGGCATGAATGCAACCCCACTCCTCAAATTACCACTGAGGAAGAGACCCTGGAAGTAATCAAGTATTCCCTTACCTTGGTAGCCACCTCTCTTAGAGAACAAGCATTGACAAGGAGATCCAGCAAGGGACCTAGTAAGAAGCACCATAGGGAAATTGCTTTGTTTTGTTTTTATTCAACATGATCTCCAGAAAGACACCAAGATCCAGGTATATATATCCTGGTCCACAGCCCCCTGCCCTCTGCAATAGTGCCCAAGCCCCAGCTGCCACCCAGGGAAGGTGGCGGCTGCTACAGTTCAGTGGAGCATGGGGCTCAGCTCCCCCTCCCCCATGGACAGTACTGCCAAAGCAGAGCCCATGGGGATTGGGGGCTGCCAACTGTGGTCTCAGGCTCCCTATGATGCTGCCCTTTCCCTAGGGCCTCTGCAGCACAGTGGGGTGGGACCCAGGGCCGGGAGGAGAAGCTCTTTGCCACCGCAAGCCCCATCCCACCCTGGTGAGGTGCCCCTTGCCTGTCCAGCAGCAGGAAAAGACATAACTCTGCACCACTGCCCCTGCTGCTTCTGGGTGGGTATGGGGGACTTTGCCAGGGTGGTGCAAGGCTTGCAGCAGAAAGGAGCTTCCCCATCCCACTTTTCCCTTCCGCACCATGTTCCAGCTGCTAAGCTGCAGTGGCCACGGGGGGAGGGCAGTAAGGTGGGGAGCCTGAGCCCACAGTGGCCAGTTTGCACCCATCCCCACCCCACAAACAGATCTGGGGGGTATGCACCTCCCTTGCCTCCCCAAGAGTGTCTTCCCCCCTGCCCCCTAGACAAGCTACCCATGGCTCTGTCCCACTCCTCACCAGGGCCCTGTGGCCATGCATTCCAGCCCTGGGCCCCAAGCCTCACACAGCGCCTGGGTTGGGCAGTGGCAGGAGCCCTAACCCCAGCCTTAGTCCAACTCACTCCTTCCCTCCTTCCATCCCTATCAGGGCCTCCTCCATCCTCCTTCCCCTCCACCAGGCTTACCTGTGGGAACTACTCTTCAGGCTGCCTGGTGGCCATGTGCATGTGTGAGTGCGCACATGCAGATGGCACTCCCTGCCTCCTGGTCTCCCCAGCCCCTTGCAGGCTGGATTCTGCCAGCCTGCAGAGAGGTCACTGGAAAAAAATGGAAAATCTTTATGTTTCTGTTAAAATGAAAAATCTGCTTTTTCCTGTTTTTCCATGGAAAATAGAAAACCTGGATCCCTGGTTAATTGCTATAGTAGGGTGGCTATCACAAAGTCTTTTTGCTTCATTTTGTTTTTTAATTCTACTGCTGAAGTTGTGTGGGAAGCCAAGAAAGACACTTCTTTCTCTTTCATTTTTTTTAAATGCTACCTATGGCAATATTGTATTTCATTAATCATATCTTGTCTACAGGTTCTGTCCAATTTGAAATCGTTGAATGCATACAGATTCCCTTTCACCTACATGCTCACTCCAATGCTCCTTTTCTAATAAGATATATGGTATTTGTATAGAAAACCCTTTTATAGACATACCAAATATGGGTATAGCCTGACTCTGAAATTACCTATGCCTTCAGAAATACCAATGTCAGAGATAAATACCCCATTCCAGGAAAGAGAAGCAGGGACATCCCAGTCAGGGGTACTATCATTATCGGTGACAGGCAGAGGCTATACTCCAGTCATCTCAGCTTTGCACTGGTCAAAACTTCACTCAGGCTACCGTTTTGGAAGGGCTGGATTTAAATAAACATGCAGGTATTCAGAATCAGTCATGCTGTAGAAGTTACTTTATTAAAATAATTATAAAATAGATACTATATATGGAATTGGAGTGATATTTTTAGGGGTGTGTGAAATGGGCCCTATTTGATTTGAATTTGGATTCAGCCCAAACTGGAGACAGTGATTCAATTAGTTGATTCAGAACACTGTCCTTGATTCAATTTGGCTGAATCCAAATCTGAAGATTCAATGCCGATTCAGAGAATCAGAGATTAGGCCATAGACACAGCTTTAAAAGTCTTTCTACACACCTCAAGGTAGCAGGCATGGCTCATGAATGCTGTGATGATGGGGCAGATGGAGTGTCCCACAGGAGTGCGGGGGTGGGGACTCTGTGCTCAGTGGCGAACCTGGAAGTGTCCACCACTGAACATGCAGGGGGACTGCTACTTCCAGGTCCACCACTGAGCATGCAGGGGGACCCCCTGCCCCCCACCCCAGCTTGGCAATTTGCTATGCGGGAACCCTGGATGCCCCCCTAGACCCAGGATGCACCAGTCACTGAGCCAGGGAGACAGGGTGGGGGGGCAGCATGCTCCCTGGCTGACCCAGAAGTGGACTGGAAGTGTTTCTGTTCCACTTCCAGATCTGCTGCCAAGCATGCTGGGCACCACCCCCGTGATCCCGTGGGATGCTCCATCCACCCCACTATCACAAGCTGCCTGTTATTTTGAGGTTTATAGAAAAAACATTTAAAGCTGTGTCTATGTCTGAATCGTTGAATCTTTCCTAATCTCTCAGAATCGATTCAGAAGGTTCCAATTTGATTTGGAGAGATTAAAGGTCTCCTGATTCAATTTGGATTTGGAGATTCGGCCACTGAATCAGGCTGAATCTCTGCCAAATTGAATCAGTGACTGAAGCTTCACACAGCCCTAATATTTTTATTGAATATAGTTGGTATGCCATTACAGATTTGTCAGATTTCACTCCATTTGATTAGATGATTTAGCCTTTTGGGCCCTCATTCAGGGTAATACTTAAGAAGAATCCATCATTAAGCCTGTAAAATAGTCCAACTGAATTACCTGAATCTGGGCTCTGGGAATGTTACAGCATATGTATTTCTTAACTCTGTTCTCTTTACACAAAAGAAAGAGTAAATATACTCTGCTCCTGGATAAAAACAATATCTAATTTACTAACAGATGTTGCTTTTGTCCTAGGATAAAGCCTTTTGTCTTGGGATCCTACCGGCATATATTTTCCTGCTTCAAGTACCTATGAAACATATAGGATGAAATTTGCTAACACTTTTCCCCCAGCACATGGCTTTGTGCAACCATAGGGTTATTGCACTTAATTCCAGGGACAAGCCAGTCTGACTGTGGGCTAGTTTTGGTCACCTACTGGCAGAGGAGCAGCAATGCAGCTTGGAAGGGCTACATGTATACATAGCTGTGCTGCTCCTGTTTTGATCTGGGTTAGTCCGAACCACTTCAAATGATATAGTATTTACAGCCTGTCATGGCATAGAGTCCTGCAGGATAGCAGTGGTCTCCCCAAGGCCCCCTTACTGTGCCAAGTTGGCCCAATGGGCACCCTCAATTTTTTCCCACCACGTCTTTGTTGGTAAATGTATATTAGGGAGGTTGCCTTAACATCATCTTGGACACAGTTTTGCTGTTCTCTGACCCCGTGGTCTCCTGGACCACTTGTGGGTACCATTCTACAATGGGCATTTTGAGGCACCCTAGCCTTATGGGCCACACGTGGCTCCAACCACCCCTTTACCTTGCCCCAAGCCTCGCAGATGGAACTGACCTTGTTCAGTCTGGGCCTTGTTACAATTTGGCCCCCTGGTCTTTCTTGGGCTCTCCGCAGCCCTGTCTCGCACTGTGCCTCCCTGGTGCTCGGGCTCTCTGCAGCCATGTCTAGCACTGCGCCTCTCTGGCGCCAGGGTCAGTGCACCCCCAAGTGCCACGCCCCCTCTGGTGCCAGGGTCCCCACACTGCCATGGGTCCCCTATGAGGCCTCCTCCATCCCCTAACAGTCGCACCCAAACCAGCGGTCTTAAACAGCAAACAAAAACACAAGCCCCTGGGCTATAACATAAATCCAAGCCACCCAGCTATAACATCACTCAAGCCATACTGGGGTGTTCCATCCCTCACCAGTATCAGAGGCTGTACCTGCAGTCAGGCCTCTCCTCTTTTGCTTGCTCTGGGGGAGCTCCTTCCTTCTTGGCTGCTGGCAGGGAACTGCCATCCTAGCCAGCCCTGGGGTTTATATGTGAGCCAGGCCCTGCCCCTTCCGGGCAGCTGACCGCTGGCAAGTGTGGGCCACTAGCTCACTCTGGTTGCCCTGGTAACCAACAGCTGAGGCTCCCCACTCACTGCTAGGGCTCTTTTCCTAGCAGTTTCTACTCTTTAAAGGAGCAGGGCACCTATGTGCTCTGCGACACAGCCTTATTGAAAAAGGATAAGCGTAATAGAGTTACACATAAAATAAGAACAATTCAGTAGAAAATTACTCAAAAATATATATATCTCTATCTATAGATACTTATCTATAGATATATACTATACTTACTATATGATAGATAGATAGATAGATAGATAGATAGATATGCACACACATTTAGTGGTGGTAAACAAGTCAAATTTATTCTAAGGAAGCAAGTGGAAATATACCATTTTGAATTCATAGGATATTTGGCTGATATATTATACTATAAAATAAGGTAATGTCTATAAACATTTTAACTATCTCCCAAAACTCTAATAGCATGTTTATAGCTTTCTATTAAATTATGTAGGATTTTTTTATAAATTTCATAGAAAAAATTTATTTGTTACAAAATATATATAATAATAATGAAGGTTCATCAGCATGTATATGTTACTAACAGCCTGTCATATTTATTTTACATTTTCATGGGAAAGTAAAATTTATATCTAAAAGCTCCGAGAGAATGTGCTTAACATTTTAAAAATGAAAATAAATGAGTATGCAATACCACAGAATCATAGAAAACAAGTTGAAAAGAGATCTCAAGAGACCATTTAATCCATTCCCATGTACAAAACCATAATTAAGTATACATAAACCATCTCTAATAGATATTTGTCTGACCTGCTCATAAACACTTCGACTGATTTCACATCATCCATCAGCAAACTATTCAACTGCTTGACTATCTTAATTTAAGATAAAATGCTAAGATTTGTAAGATTTCTATTTTTTCTTTAAATAAGTAATTCATAAGACAAACTATTTTATGTCCTTTTATTTTTAAAATAAACTATTTTACTGCCCACTATATAAAACTAACAAACCTCTAAACTATTGAAGTACAATGGTAGCTATTTAAAACATATACTAATATGGTAGGTTCTTAGCAAATCTAAATAACTGAAAATTTACTATGGATAAACATTTTGAAACATTAACATGAGCATGCTGTTCTCAAAAGGGAATCAGATCTAGTATCTGACTGTGTGTTTTGTAAATTAAAATTTCAAATCATAGTGAGCAAAGTAGTCTAAATAATAATTACATGAATTCCAATTAAATGTTACACAGTAATTACAATAAGCGTTATTACCAAATTCAATATACAACTTTGGTTTAAATTACTGTCATGAAACAGTGCAACAAGCAGGTGCATCACACATCAACAGGTGGAAGAGCAATTACAGGTGCTTGTATATTAAGGAAGAAATGAAATGAGCATATTTCACTGTGTTTTATGCTTATCTATTTTTTTTAGAGGGCCTTCATATGCTATTGCAATTCATCTATTCTAAAATGTGCTCGAAGGATGAACAGAACCTGACTGTTAAAAACAATTCAGAATAGGAAAAGAACTAGAGCCATAACTAGAGTCTGTAATTTTTGTATGCACACACCTGTAAATAAACTAAGACAGAAACTGCCAGTCTGGGTCAGCTGATACATCAGATGCTTCAGAGGAAGATGCTGGAAGTACCCTAATGCTGAGTAGCTAAGGAGTTGTTTTTGTGCTGAAGTTTAATATTTAATAAAAGCTTTACAGAATGCAAAAAGTGGAGGAGACTTAATGCAGATAAATTTCCCTCTTCCCCTGAATCAGCCTGGATTTTCATTCATTTGTGTTTCAAAAATTAGCAGTCTACAGTCAAAAAGCATGATTATATGTTGTAAAATCTTCCACAGAACAGCTTGGCTTCCCTAAAAATATTTGTTCTAAAATAGCTACAAATTTTGGAGCTATTTTTACAGTCTAGTATTACACAATGACAAGATGCCTTATATATGGCCAAAGTCCATTGGAAGGATGTGTAACCGAATAACACAATACTCTGGCATATAAAAATTTAGAAATACTAGTTTGGTCCCAACTCATTACAAATCAGGTCTCCCACTTCATCATTACAGCCATGAATTCAGAGATGTTACAGCTGCAGGTCAAACTAAGGTAGGCCTCCACTTATAAGCCAAATAATAATAATAACACTCTTTTGTTTCCAAATCTCTATGCAGGTGTACCATGATTTTACATTTTAATATCATACAACGTCACGTTACCTCTGCCATTATAGCTTCATTTGTCAGTTGTCAAATGACATGTGAAATGATCTATTTTTTCAGTTTGAATTGGTTTGCCCTTCCCTCCCAGAAAATTTCTCACAGTATATTAAACTTGCAAACACAATTGAAACCACAGAGTTTTCATGACAGAACAATGTATTTCAACCAGTTTGTACATAATACTGTATCTAATTTCAGGTTTGCCTAAAGGATTTTCAAAGCTGGGTAAACCTATAAATCAGATGGCTATATTTCAAGTTTTACATGGCAACGAGTGCTCTGTATACTCTTGAGAATCAAGCTTTTTTCGGGCTGGAATTTAAGGGCCTAGAGAAATTGGTACTTTGACTACATAACATAACATGAAAACCAGCCTGTAAATTTGATCTATGCTTCGGAGTCACATTCTCTTCCATTGTTTCCTTTTTTCTCGTGGTGAAGAAATTATTGAATAAATTATTGTTGGAAGTGAGGCTAGACTCTGCATATAAAATCACAGAAAGTTAGGGTTGGAAGGGACCTCAAGAGGTGATTCAGTCCAACTCCCTGCTCAAAGCAGAACCATCTCCAGCTAGATCATCCCATCCAAAGCTTTGTCTAGCCAAGTTTTGAAAGCCTTCAAGGATGGAGCTTCCACCATCGGTCTGGGTAACCTGTTCCAGTGCTTTACTACCATCCTAGTGAGAAAATTATTCCTAATATCTAACCTAAGCATCCCTTGGTGCAACTTGAGACCATTGCTCCTTGTTCTGTCATCTGTCACCTCTGAGAACAGTCCAGCTCCATTCTCTTCTGAAGCCTGCTTCAGGTACTTGAAGGCTTCTATTAAATCCCCCCTCAGTCTCCTCGTCTCTAGACTAAATAAGACCAGTTGCCTCAGTCTTTCTTTGTAAGTCATGTCCCCAGCCCCCTCAACATTTTTGTTGCCCTCTGCTGCATATGCTCCAATTTGTCCACATCCTTTCTGTAGTGGAAGGCCTAAAACTGAACACAGTACTCCAGATGTGGCCTCACCAGTGCTGAATAGAGGGAAATAATCACTTCCCTTGACCTATTGGCAACACACCTATCAGTGCAACCTAGTATGCCATTAGACACCTTGGCAACAAGGGCACACTGTTGGCTCATATTCAGCTTATTGTCCACTGTAACCCCCGGGTCCTATTCTGAAAAGCTGCTGCCCAGCCAGTCAGCCACCAGCCTGTACTGGTGCATGGGACTGTTCCATCCTAAGTGCAGGACTTTGCACTTGTCCTTGCTGAACCTCATAAGATTTCTATTGGTCCAATCCTCAAATTTGTCTAAGTTACTCTGAATCCTAGCCCTACCCTCCAGCATATCTACTACTCTCTGCTGCTTGGTGTTATCTGCAAACTTGCTGAGGGTGCACTCCATCCCATCTTCCAGGACACTGATGAAGACATTGAACAAAAATTGGCCCCAGGACCGACCCCCTAGGGCACTCCACTTAATAGCATTTGCCAACTAGACACCAAGCCATTGATTACTGCTCTCTGAGCTTGATGCTCCAACCAGTTTTCTATCCACTTTACAGTTCATTCATCCAGCCCATACTTCCTCAGCTTGCCTGCAAGAATGCTATGGGAGACAATATCAAAAGCCTTGTTTTTGGTGTACCACATCCACCTGTCTCCCGGCATCCACAGAGCCAGTCATCTGGTCATAGAAGGCAATTAGGTTGGTCAGGCATGACTTGCCACTGGTGAATCCATGCTGACTGTTTCTAATCATCTTTTTCTCCTCCAAGTGCTTAGAAATGGATTCCTTGAGCATCTTCCTCATGATTTTTCCAGAGACTGAGATGAGGCTGACTGGTCTGGAGTTCCCTGGATCCCCCTTCTTCCCTTTCTTAAATATCAGCATTATTGCTCTTTTCCAATCATCTGAGACCTCTCCTGATTGCCATAAGCTTCCAGCTTTTCTAACCTGCTCTTTCACCACTGAGGGCTGTTTACCTCCTCCCCAAATTGTGCTGCCTGGTGCAGTAGTCTGGGAGCTGATCTTGCCTGTGAGGACTGAGGTGAAAAAGGCATTTATCACTCAAGCCTTTTCTGCATCTTCTGTCATAAGGTTGCCTTCCCAATTCAGTAAGGGACCCACACTTCCCTTAATCCTCCTCTTGCTACTGACATACTTGTAGAAACCCTTCTTGTTACCCTTCACATCCCTTCCTAGCTGCAACTCCAATTGCTCTTTGGCCTTCCTGACTTCATCCCTGCATGCCCAAGCACTGCTCTTATATTGTTCTTAGTTATTTGTCCAAGTGTCCACATCTTATAAGCTTCTTTTTTGTAATTTAGTTTACTGAAGAGTTCCAGGCCAAGCTGTTCTTCTGCCATACTTGCTAGTCTTCCTGCACATAGGGATAATTTGTTCCTGCATTCTTAGTAAGGCTTCTTTAAAGTGTAGCCAGCTCTCCTGGATTTCTTTCCCCTCACATTGGCTTCCCATCAGTTCCCTGAGTGAGTCAAAGTCTCCTATTCTGAAGTCCAGGGTTCTTACTCTTCTGCTCTTCATCCTTCCTTTCCTCAGGATTCTGAACTCAATCATCTTGTGGTCACTGCTGCCCAAGTTGCCATCAATTACCACACTCCTCACCAATTCTTTCCTATCTGTGAGCAGCAGGTCAAGAAGAGCATGGTCCCTAGTTGGCTGCTCCAGCACTTGCACTAGGAAGTTGTCCTCAACACTCTCCAAAGTCTTCCTGGATTGCCTGAGCACGGCTGTCTTGCCCTCTCAGCAGATGTCAGGGTGACTGAAGCCCCCCATGAGAACCAGGGCCTGTAGTTGAGAAACTTCCACTAGCTGTTTGAAAAAAAGCCTCATCCACTACTTCCTCCTGGTTTGGTGGCCTATAGCAGACCCCTACCACAACATCATCCTTGTTGCTCTCCTCTCAGTCTCTAACCCAGAGACTATCAAGAGGCCTATCTCCAGCTTCATACTGGAACTTTGAGCAATCATAAGGCTCTTTTACACAAAGTGCAAATCCTCCTCTTCTCCCCTGCCTTTTCTTCCTGAACAGTTTGAACCCACTCATGACAGTGCTCCAGTCATGCAAGCTCCTACCAAGTCTCCGTTATTCCAATAACACCACAGTTCTGTGACTTTGCAAAGACTTCCAATTCTTCCTGCCTGTTTCCCAGGTTCTGTGCATTTATGTACAGGCACCTTAGGTAACTGGTGGATTGCCCTGATTTCTCAGGAAGTAAGAGAGTACCTCTCTGTTGCCCCCTCCTGCTTGCTCTTCCTTCAGGTCTTCTACTCACCCACCTACCTCAGGGCTTTGGTTTCCATCCCCCAATAAACCTAGTATAAATCCCTCCTCATTTTATGCCCTACCTGTTCTCATCCATCTACTCTGGAACTGTAGTAGGTACCAGCAAAGCAACCAGTTATTCCTTGTAAACTTAACATTTCCTATTCAGATACGCATGGGAGGGGCAGAGCTCTTATGCCTTTATTTCATGTGTAGTACAAGTCACAGTCCAACCTTTATTCAACCATCTTCACTGGTTATAAATGAATGCTCTAAAGTAAACAGAATAGCTAACATCACAGAAATCTGGGATTCTGTATTAGAGCAAGATGAATAAGCTCAAAGACCAAATGAATCTACTGTTGCTTCCACTTAAGATCGCTGTCCTGGAGGATTATATACATTTTCTTATATCAGCTGTGGCCAGGGTATGTGTAAAAAAATAATATACATATAAGATTTATAGCCTGGATAGAGTTCTTCTGAATGTGAAGAATCTGAGATTCATTTATTAATAAGGCTCCAAGCTCCGAAGACTTTTCTTGTCTGTTGGCCTCATTCCAACAAAATCACAGGAGACAGGAAAATCTGACATTAGTAGAATGATGAAATGAACAAGCTGACTTCTGGGTTTGCCTCATGGAGCAAAGGACAGCACACAAGATGCAACGTTGCATGCATACAGCAGCAACCATCTTTAAATGAAGTTCAAGTCTCTCCAGGGAAAGTTTAAAAATAGCCACTCTTCTGGCAGGAGCTGGTTCTTCAGGCTTATGAAACAACATCCTCTCTTTCACTCCATTATTTACAGAGAACAGAAAAGGTACTTAGGAAAGAAGAGTAGAAAACAGGTGAAATTTTGTCCAAACAAGTTGGAGATCTGGATGCCTTTGTTACACTCTTGGACTGTTGCACATACAAAGTGAATTACCAAGGAAAAGGCAGGATTTTGATGAGGTCAAGGATGACAAGAAAGGTAACTTCTTGAGGAAAGAATAATTACATTTTACTCAACATGATCAAGGAGGCTGGAGCTCAGCTATAAAAGATAAAATGTTGTGAGATAAGTTAGATGCAAGCATAGAGATAGGGTGTAATGCATAGTAATTATGTACATAGAGTTAGATCGGTCTCTAAGGCCAGGTGTCTAATAAATAGCTTCATGGTGAGATCCTAATGTAGGAAGAATGTCCAAGCTAGCATAGAACTACTTCTTCCATCTCACTTTTGTTGGGTGACAGAAGCATGATCAGGAAAGAGATGGGCTGGTCAGAGTTTTGGTATACTCCTGTTGCTTAAATGGCCATTCAGGAGGAGAAGGGAGCAGGTATACATGTTAGCAAATAAGAGTAGGTGAGGCTAAAGCAGCAGTAGCATTATGGGAATACAAGCAAAATTATAGGCCCACCTTTAGTAATCACCTCAGGTCCCAACTAAGGCAGACCATATCCAGCACTATGTAGTAGTGGATATTGTTCTGATCACATATGGGAAATATCTCCCCCTCATTCTGATCACATATGGGAAATATCTCTGATTAAGAAACTGGCACAGATAAGAGTTTACCTATTCCACAACTAAGGATATCTAACACTTGATATTTCCTAGAGAAGAAATCCCTCCTCCTCATCTTTAGCCAGAGATAGCTAATACATCTCTATTGACCTGTAGTCGCATGGAACTGGTATAGCTGCTACCAACCTCTTTACCAGATTATTTTGTGTTTGCAGCAGTATTTTCAGAATGTTAGGGTGAGATTGCACATTACAATTATACCATGTTAAAACTTGAATGATTGCACATTGAGGCTCATTAACAAGTCCAAAGTACCCTTCAGGTGGCTTAAAGCTACAGTACTTTGAGCGAGGATTATCTTTGACCTGTGCTACCTAGCTCAAGTTAAATTAACTTCTAAGTGTTCACCTGAGATAAAAACATTAATTTGCAGCCCTCCTCAATCCTAGGAGGTATTGTTTCTAGGTAGACTAGCTATCATCTAGATTTCTACAATGCTGGACTGACAGATAAGGACAGCAGGTGAGTGGGGAGAGGATGAGTAAGGAGGAAGGGGAAAAGACAGCATGGGGCATGGGCATGCACAAGGGGAGAGGGTGGTCAGGCCTATCAAACTGCCCCCCTGTTTTGCTCCTCTGCCCTCCATTGTCCCCTCCACCACTGGATTTCTACCCTTTTGCCCTGATAAGCCCAAGAGCAGCAGTGGCAAGAAGACTGAAGTTCCCTCTCCTTGCCTTTTTCCCACATTCACAGTGACCTTGCTCTCCCATGTGCCCAGATCCAGACCCTGTGGAGCCATACAACTGAAGCAGGGCAAGGAGCTGCTGAGCAGCCATGAGGCCTGGTGGGGGCTGATCCAAATAAGTAGGGGCTGCATGGACTACAGGGAACCTAGGAGCAGGCAGAGATGGAGAACCCCCCATTGCCACTGTTTATGCCATCATCCCCATTGCTATGGAGCTGATCAAGATGGCAGGACAGCAGCAATCCATGTAGGGTGTCCCTAGGAGTGATTTGGAGCATGACAGGAAGTGTAATCTAAATGTCTAAATGGAGGGGAGCTCCCGGGTCTAGCCTATACTGTGGCAAGAGAACCAGCGAGATGGACAGGCATCCCCTAACCTGCCCCTGTTCATCAGCCCTCTAGCAGCAGGTCTGAGCAGTGCATGTTAGCGATGGTATTAATGTGCACATGCTAACCTTAACACTAACTAAGGGCCTTGTTACCCATTACATTGTGAGGCACCCAAATGCTGATCAGTGTTAATGTTGATTGGTGCTGCTGCTCTCTGTTCAGGCTGAGTCTGGCCAGAGAGCAGTAGTGGCAACAGCAGCTGGGGAGGCAGGGTAGCCCTTGT
This sequence comes from Crocodylus porosus, assembly GCF_001723895.1. Classification (NCBI taxonomy): domain Eukaryota; kingdom Metazoa; phylum Chordata; order Crocodylia; family Crocodylidae; genus Crocodylus; species Crocodylus porosus. The sequence continues at coordinate 9,135,418 of NW_017728923.1, read as the reverse complement.
CTGCCTGCTGTACTGGGATAGACAGGGCAGGTAGCCACAAGTAATCAGGGAGTGGGAAGGGAAGGCAGGTGGGGGCACTGAGCCCAATGTAAGTCAGCAGGGAAGGGAGGGTGTTAACACTAAGGGATAGCCTAGAGAGGATAACATGGATCTGAGATAATCCTCCCCTGGAGTGCATAATGAGCTCTTAAAACGAGTTTCAGGTGTTAATGTGTAGGCAATCCAGATGTTAAGAGATCTATAAGCCACCCCAAATTACAAAGGCATATACAAACCTTGCAATTAGTACCTTTTAACTCTAATGTATAATCTTACTCTTAGGAACTCCTGAACTAAGGACAGAAAGAGAAGTCCAAATTTGCCCCGCTTTCCTTGATTCACTTTTTTTATTACTCCACCTTTTGTTCATCACATTTTATGAGTACTCCAATATAAACAATGTCTTATTATTCAGTTTAATGTGACCAGTTTGTTTTTATCAGCATGTATTAATTACTCTCTCTCATATGCAAGATAGGTTAATGCTCTCCAAAATAATAGTTTCTATTGTCTTGATTTCTACTTTATCTCTCAGGTATATATTTCACTGTCTTGTTTCCTTTTTCAGTACAGTTGTATATGCAATGATAGTTTCAAAGATTTTCCCACAATAAAACACTAAAGGTAAATCCTTTTCTTGTTCTCACTATTCTAAAGCTATTTAGTTTATTACATAATTTTCAGTTCTTTATGTCTCTGTACTTTAAAAAGGTTTCTGTCAAGCTATTTTTCATTAATTTAAAAAGATATTTATTAGCAGGCCTCGTTTTCATTAATGTTAATTCCCTTTGCTATGCCAAAGTGATGAAAAAAGACCCTAGTATAAATGAGTATCAGTCAATATGGTTTAAAACAACTCCATAACAGAAGCACAAAACCAGAATATTTATATACACATGGTCCACACAATATTGGAGCCAGGACTTTTGAAGTGTGTTCTTAATTTTACTTCCTATTTGCTGCATGGCTTGTTCTTTAGATTCCCATCAGAAAAAAAATAGAAAGAATAGTGTATGGGTGGGGGGATTATTAATTAACAAACAACATTAATTAGACTGTAAGGTGCTTCCGTGCAGCTCTGGGACTCTGGAGTTGACATGTAGGTACAAACTGGCCTCAGTTTAAAAGAAAACAAAACCAAACAATATTAACATACTTGTTTTAACAAAATGTACACAGGTGTCTATAACAGGGAGCCTAGGGCTCCTGTTACTGTAAGAGAGAAAGAACAGCAGGGAGATATTTGCAAAGCATGAGCACAACTGTAGAGGAGGTCAGGGGCTATGAATACCCCATAAAGCCAGGAGAGCCCATATGAAGTAGGGAATAGGTTGAAATCAGTGGGGTCTGGGGAGGATCTGCTCACAGGACGATAAATCAAGTTTCGCTATAAGACTCTTTTCAGCCTCCCTTTACAAATCTACTAAGAAGATTCAGCGGGGTCATCATGACTGTCCCCTGGAAGCAATCCTGCTGCAGTGGCATATAAATGAGAGAAATAAATGTGAGAGAAAAGACAGGTTAAATTTGAGAAGAGGGCTTTCCCCCAAAAATCTATCAGAAGATAGCATTTAAAAAAGCTTCACACATTTAAAAAATCCCACATGCTAAAAAGCAGTGTGTGAAATTCACTTAATTTTAAATGGATTTTTTGAGACAGGAACTGATCCAGGAGGAGTGTAGTTGCACCCTCTTTCAGCTGTGCTGCACATGGTCACTGTTTCATCTATTCAGCTTTTGCTAAAACCTCAGCATTGGCATGCCTCCCACTTTCCCAGTTGCTGCTGCTTTTCCCCCTTTTCACCTACTCATAAATCCAGCAGGCAAGGGAGTGGAGGGGCAAGAATGGTGTCATTCACCCCCAGCGTCCTGGAGCTGCACCGAAGTAGAGGCTCTGGCAGAATCTGCACTGACAAACTCATGTGACCACAGTCCCACCTTGCCCCTTCTGGATCTGCCCCTAGTTAGAGGGAAATTATTTTTTATCCTACAATCTGAAGCCAATAGAACAGGGTTACAGTGGGCATATGTGCACATACACATTTACTGTGCAGTACAGGTGTGCATCTACACATGCATGCCCATTCTACACGGTAAATATGGCAACTTATGCTGACTTGAGTGTAAATTTTGATACCTGCATAATGCAGGTATCAAATTCACATCTGATTAGTTGCTGTGCAGTAACACACATATGGATGCCTTACTGCGCAGTAACACTGTTTTTGTGGACTGACTTGGGACTAACTTTAGCATTAATGTGCTTCAATGTCTGCATGTGTAGATGCTGGCCTATTCCTGCTTACTGAGTCTCATCACAGCAGTTTGGGTGTTTTTTACATTATAAATTTACTGTACCAACCAGAAACTTCATCAGACACTCAGTACTCATTGATAGAGCTATTTCTTAAACCAAAAAGAGTGCAGTGATCTGCCTGGAGCTGCAGGCAGGCTATTACCCCTCATGTGCTCCGAATTTAAAATCTATGCAATGTGTTTTCCCTGTCACTGTGGATATGACTTGAGTCGAACCGTCTCAGTGGAATTAGAGGCAAAAACAGAAATCTTCCAGCATTTTTCCCTCCTGCTTCCCATAACTAGATTCAACCTTACATCAGTTTTCATCAGATCCTAATATTAGTTTTGCCTTTGCTTTCATTGGGAGCAGGACAAGGCCCACAGTGAGTTAGCTGAGAGTAAAATGTTAGTACAGTGCACATGCATAAGCATTGTACACAGCCATGCCTCTTGATGCTCCTTCATTACCAAAAGCAAATGTACCTCTATTTTCATGTGTATGAATGCAAAGTATCTACATTACAAATCCTGACTCATTAAGCTGATAACATAGATCTCCATTTATACTAAAGAAAGATATCTTAGACCTTTTCTAGTATCCTGCACTCTATTTTTTTCTTGCATCTAATTCATTTTGGATTTTGTTGTATTCTGTATGGAGCATTTCAGCCCCAGGGAATGGAGAAGTGTGAGAGTAAACATAAATAAATAATAAGAAGTGATGCAACTCTGGAATAGAGCAGGCGAGTCAGAGTTAGGGACAGGCAAACCTTCTCTTGTTTGGAGATGAAGTGAAGCACTCAGAAATTTCAATTCTTATCTGAATTATCTATTGAAATGTTGTGGACATAAAAGAAAAATATCTATTGAACAACCTTAGCAATAACTTAGATCTTTTTTCAAGCCTCAGAATGATATAATGGTTTGGGCTTGGTTGAATTGTAGGTTGGTATGTAACTTATTTATGATCAATTCAATGAATAAGTAATCTACTCTAATGAGTTTATTATTTTCTAGTTTATTGCCCATGAGCCCCTAATATAGTCAACATTTTTTGCTTCATTTTTTAAACACTCTGCATTGATCATGGATAGTTCTGCATTTCAAATCTATAATCTACAAACACTAGTATGTGTTACCCTATTGCGGATGGTCTGATGAGTCATATTTTTATTCCTGATTTCTGTATGGATGCATGTATGCAAAAATTTCTGGCAGATCAATTTAAATTTCAGATTCCACAAATAATTGCTAGACTTCAAAATTTGTTTTCTATGAACTTCTGTGCCAGTAAATCTGATATTCTTGGAAGTTTTTTTGGAATGAAAAATACAACAAGGGTGATCATAGGGGCTGAAGCAAATTCTCTTCCTTATTGAATTTTCACCCAGCTCTGTACTTACTAAGAGTTAACTGTCGTTATTAAGATTAGCTGAGATTCTATATTTCAGGCTCCATGTTGTTTTGACATGAAATCAAATGAAACACAGCTTTTTCATATACTTCCTCTTATGTTTTCAAACAAAACTGAAAAGGATAAAAATTATTACATATTGGGCATATCTACATGAGCTGTTTTACTGCACACTAGACTAATGTGCAGTAAAGTATGACCATCTACATGTACAAAGAACTTACTGCATAGTAGATTAATTTAAAGTGCCACTTGCTAGTACCAACACATACAGGTAGTAAAAGATGGCACTTTAAACTAATGTACCAAAGCACACATGTAGACCCTGACTGGGAACAAATTGCTCTCAGTCAGGCCAGGAAGCAGGGGGCCACAACTAAGCAAGGTTGGGGTGTCCCAACAGCTCCACCTGACCATGCCCCCACAGCTCCCTGCCAGCCCATGGCTAGGACTGGGGGGAGCCTCCCCCTGGCTGCTGCTGGAGGGCAGGGTAGTGCAGGAGCAGCCCAGGATTAGGCTGCTCCTGTTGAGCTCAATTTGCTCCCAACCCAGATGCACATGTAGACATGTGCCTATAAGGAATTTAATGCACCTTAACTTACTGTGCAGTAAATTCAGGTTTATTAATTGCATATGTAGATGTGCCCATTGAAACCAAAAGATAAGTGTTGTAAATCAATACAAGAATGATGCATTTTGCATGGTTCATGATTTAGTTTTTTCATATAATCATGTCCCTGTCAATTAATTATCTTTCTTATGGTGTTCTCCTTTTCTGTATTTAATATGATTGGTTTACCTAATTATAGTTGAAGACTGAGTAGACATAAAAGTTTAGGGAAAGAAAGAAAAACATATCTTTGAAAGAATCCTAAATCCACTAAATTCAATGAGAATTTTTCTATCACCTTCAATCAGCTCTGGATCATGCCCTTCAGAACTCATTTGCTCCAATTTTCATCACTCAAAGGATATCAAACTGAAGATCTTCAAACGTGTGTGTCAGAGATCGTCGTCCCCAGTGGACCTAACAGACGCCGCCTTCCAGTTGCCTCGGGTTTCATCAGCTATAATTGGGGTCTCACACGTGTACGTGTCTCCTGCCACAACTTGATCTTAATAGAGTTGGTTCAGATGCCTTTGCATGTTGTCCAATTATGAGTCTCCCCGGCATCTTTTGAGGTCCCGAGTTTCTGAGGGCTCCGTCACCCCTATACCCTTGCCCGTTCCACCGGGTGGTGGCCAACCGGTTGGTCTGGCCACATATCCTCAGTTCCTCCCAGATAATTCACAAAAGAAAGGTCAATCAAAACAAACACGACAACCAAGAAAGTTCCTCTGATCTGTGTAGCTGCTTCATCTGTCTTCAGCCTTCCAACTCAAGGTTGACCTTCGAGAGGTCAAGCACCCCTTTGTTGGCTCTCGGAGAGCCCCCTTGTTAAAAAAGACTCTCGTCAAGTCCTACAACTTAAGTTCACTACTGAACTGTGCCCCTATTACAGCGACTACAGTACCCCAAGTCAATCGTGCCCCTCTATTCGGGTTATTACGGTACCCTTCTCCCCCGGGGCTCAGCCAACTCCCGCGGGTAAATAAACAGTTCTACTCCTCACAGGGGCTGGCAAACTGGGCGCCAAACCCCCGCTGGGGTTTTGCTCGCTGCCAGAGGCTCCTCGCAGCATTCAACGTCACCTTCAGCGTTCCCTTCAGTGTGTGCCGGCGGCTCCACCTCCACCACCTCCTCCTCCTCTTCCCGGTTCTGCATTGCTGCCGCTTTCCGGTCCCAGTTTCTTCTTTATACCTGCGGGGAAGATATCGGCCCCTCCCTTCCCAACACACCTGGGTAAGGGGAATTTCTGCTGGGCTCCTTGGGGCCGCTGACTCCCTGCTTAGCCTGGGAGACTTGGAGCCTGCTGGCTCCTCTCTCTCACAGTGTGCCACTGAAATATGCTCAGAAATCAGTACCAGATATAGTAAGCATCCTTGGAAGCAGCCTTCCAAAGAATGTTTTTGTGCCAGTTATTACTGAAAGAGAATAGCTAGGTTGATTTTGAAGTCTTAACAACATACACACACTCATACATACATCTGCTGCATCCTTTGGGACAACAAAACAGGAATTGCATTTAGTAAACAATTGACTTTGTTTACTTGATTCTGAAGCTTTTCTAAATAACTAGAGAAGCACAACCATGAAAACAAATCAGAGGAGTTTTACCATCTTTATTAATGAAGCTACTAGAGCCAAGCAATGAACAAACAGGAAGCACATGCAAACATGCTAAGAAAATTATTTCTATCAGCCCATCCTATCTGAAAGCAATTGAGAAGTTTCCATCAGATGAAAAGTAATTTTCATGATGCAAGTCTGAATAGCTCTCATCTGCAATATTATAAACCACATTCACTTGAAATCCCATATTTCCACATTTATTAAACCACAACTAAGTGGATTCATGTTGCTAAAATATTGTGTAGTTTTGTAAAGTGATATCATTACCTTATAATTTTGAGAGAGCTTTATTTTTCAAACTGCAGAGAGAAACAAAGAAGTATTATCTTGAATTGCATATGATAGCTTGTATGCCTGACTGTGATGTTTGCATGGGGGAAAAATAAATACACATGCTAAGATTAAAGATTATGATAGAAATTCTTATACAGACAAATGAAATTCTGGTGTGGTAATTTCTTATGTTTACTGAGGATTCTGAAACAAACTAGAATTATGACTTTTTACTCCTATTTCAAAGGGCAGGTGGGAACTTCAAAAGTTCATAAAGTTAGCAGTCGATTGATGATTGTTAGCAGTCATTGACAGGTCATTACATTCTTACTACTTAAGCATTCCAGGTGCTATGAAAACAATTTTATTTTAATTTACTTTCAATAGTTCTCCAATATAGAAAGGCGTTTTGCCTCCCACCTGATATTGGCTAAATCCACATTAGTGCTTCTCAAGTTAATGACTACTCTGAGATTCATTTGGGCGAATCCTGTGAGTACTTTAAAGTCAGCCAGTGGCTGCATCAGCGGAGTGAAAATGAAAGGAGAGCAAACCAAATAATATTTCTGTATCTATCCTAAGAAAAATAACACTTAAGTACTTTAGCATTTATACTGGCCATGTCTATATGAGTGGAGGACTGCACATTTGTTACTGCGCAGTCATTTAGTACTTGCATAAGCTTATGCAAGTACTAAATGACTGTACAATAACCAGCAGTACAATACAGAACCATCCCTGCACAGCTTTTTTTCTGACACTTCTGCACAGTAGCAATGAGCTCATTGGTGCTGTGCAGTACCTTGTTACTACTGCACAGTAATGTTGCATCACAGTTAGTGCTGGGCAACACTGTTACCACTGCACAGTAGCATCTCATGTAGATGTACCCACTGAGCTACTTACGTAGCATTAAATAAGATAATACAGTATTTATATTTTGAGAAAAATAATTTTGGAGAATTTTGATTAGAAGTCTGACCTAAAGACATGTCTACACTGGCCCCATGCCACAGTCCTGAGCACAGCTGTGAAGCATGTTGTGCCCACATAGCCCTGCTCCATGCACACTGTATCCTGGCTATAAGGCAGTTTAGCTGCATTTGAGCAGTGCTGAGCATATGCTGCAGAACCACTCTTACACTGTTTTGTATGTATTCATTGGCATGTCCTCAGCACCATTCTAGCTTGGTCAGTTTTCTTGTGTCTTTGTTCCACAAGAGCAGTGCAAAGCAGCTGGAGCAGACTGGGAAATAAGACTGTACCATTTTACAGTCTGATTAAACAAACCAGATTTTAAAATTAGTGTCTAGTTTGATGGTAGATTTTTTTTTTCAAATTCAGAGAAAGGAATTTACGTAGCTAGTTATTCTAATACACTTTTACAATTCACACAGGTACTTGTTTGACTGTTGCAGTGCACACAAATTTGCTAGAGCGCACACATATTTTTAGTGCATCTGTCTCAAGTAGAGCAAGCCAGAGTTGATTTTATGTGGAGACTCAAGCATAAATCTAAATTTAAATTAATAAATGTTAAAGTTATTTATACCATTGGCTTGATAACACATGAGAAGAATGCTTTAATACACATAACACAGTTTCAAATAGTGAAGTTATAACTGGATAGCTGATAAAGCTTTTATTTTTAATTGGGAGTTGATTGATTGGTAATTAACTCAAAAGAGCTAAGTTAATACATCTACAGTAAAGCACTGGTGACTGTATCTTTGAATAAACATCTGTGAAGTGTCCCTGCTAGCTTTTATAGACATATGAAGTAAAGGGTGGAAGTGTTGAAAAGGCTAATGCATACCGGCTTCAGTGTTCCTCACTTAAGGATACTGTTGCCAGGCAGGGGAAATTCACCCTGAAGGCCTTGTCTAAGATACACTCTAAGATACCTCTATTTAGTCTCAGCAATGATGACAGAAAATATCTATGAAGAGGATCAGGGATGTAATACTTCAGATTACAGGTACTTATTTAATGTCATCCAAGTTTACATTGTTTCATTATTATGTTGCTAATCTATTAAAGAACATACTCATTTAAAGTTGTGCAATGTTCAGTGATAATGTTGTTTGGCCACCACCTGCTAGCAGGTAACTGCTGTGATGTGATTGGATTCGCTTAACATCGTTTCACTTAAAGTCACATTTTTCAAGAACCTAACTACGATGTTAAGTGAGGAGTAGTTGTATCTATCTAAAGTGCATTTCCTTCTTCCAGCTGATGAATGGGAAAGTCAGGCAATATGTATGATATGTCAGTGTGTTGAATCTGCGTGTGTGAAGCTTAAGTTACTTTGTATTGAACCTGCTCATGTATAGTTTTATTTTTTATATAGACTCATAGATGTTAGGGTTGGAAGGGACATAAAGTCCAACCCCCTGCCCTGGGCAGGAAAGAGCGCTGGGGTCAGACAACCCCAGCTAGGTGCTTGTCCAGTGTCTTCTTGAAGACCCTCAAGGTAGGGGAGAGCACCATCTCTCTTGGAAGCCTGTTCCAGATTCTGGCAACCCTAACTGTAAAGAAGTTCTTTATAATGTCCAACCTAAATCTGCTCTCTGTCAATTTGTGGTCATTGTTCCTAGTTACTCCAGGGGGTGCCCTAGTAAATAGAGCATCTCCTATACCCTGCTGCCCTCCCCCGATGAATTTCTAGGCAGCCACAAGATCACCTCTCAGCCTGCTCTTGTGAAGGCTGAAGAGATGTAGGTCCCTCAGTCTCTCCTCGTAGGGCCTTGCCTGCAGGCCTCTGACCATACGAGTGGTCTCCTCTGAACCCTCTCAAGATTCTGCACATCGCTTTTGAAGTTCAGTGCCCAAAACTGGATGCAGTACTCCAGCGGCAGCCTCACCGGTGCCATATAGAGGGGAAACATCACTTCCATGAACCTGTTCATCATGCATCTGCTAATGCTTGGTAAAGTGTGGTTAGCCTTGCTGATCTCTTTGTCACATTGACAACTCATGTTCATCTTGGAGTCAACCATGACTCCAAGATCCCTTTCCACTGCTGTGCTGCTGAGAAGATCATCCCCCAACAATATGTATAGTTTTATTTTATACTTACAACACATTTGGTGCCAGCCTGTCTGGCAGCAGTCTTTCCCACACTTGTGTCTGGAATTATTTATTTGAGAATGCCTTGGACACGTAATAGGTCCCATCAAAACACAAACTGGTAAATGTGTGCATTTTGTTGGCTCCAAAATGGGGCACAAAATACTGTGACAGGAACCCTCTGAACTCTATAAAACATTCAATCTTCTTTAAAAAACGCATGGGCAACTAGAGCAGCATGTCATAGCATTTAAGTGGCCCAAAAGTAACTGTGGGCTTGGCAGTCAGGATAGCTAATTGCCTAAAGGTTAAACACAATGTTATCAATATTTTTTTCCCTTCAGCACTGAGTCGAAATCCACAGAATTCAGATTCTGAAATGGGTAGAGAATGCTCAATACAGTTGTTTTTCATATTTAACTCCAAACTTAGAAAACTGATCATTTCTCTTTGTAATTAAATATGAAATACAAAAAAAATGTATTTTTTCAACATCATATGTACAGGGAGAAGACCAAAGAGACATTTGAAGTCAGAAATCTTAGAAGGTAGGGAAGCCAGAACAGCCAATGTTATGAGGAGAAATCCATTACATTCCTGAGATTATTAAAACTGCTTATGAATTCCTAAGCCTGGGTAAATAGCCAACAACAAATAAAAAGCAGCATACTGAGGAAGCTGTGTCTATAACCTACTGCAAAAATCAACATTATAATACAGTTTAAATATAACCCACACAGTGAATTTACTCAGTGCTTATGAGTTAATTATCAGAGCTAAAATTCTCATTGAATGCACCTTAAAAACAAGATTTCCACATAGGAAGAGACAGTGAAGATTAGGACATGTCCTTTACAGAGAATACAAAAAGGATGCCATGATAGAAGCAGATTAAATTAATCATATATAGAAAGTCAATCTGATGTTTAATTTATCCACTCATATACAACAACGAGAAATCAAGTGTCTGTTTCATAACAAGAAAGAAACAACGACACCATTTTTTCTAGTAGCCCCCAATACATGAGAAGTCTTTTTTTTTCTGAACAAAGAAGGCAAAACCCCATTTGACCAAAAATGCAGAACGTATACATGTAGCAAACTTTATGTATTCTGAGGAGAACTACTTTGCTAATTGCCAGCACATGAAATTAAGCATGTACACACATCTTTGTAGGACTGGAACTCCAGGATAAAGATTCTTTGAGTGAGGGACATTTCATTACTATAAAAAGTGTATATTGCCACTCTGTTCAAGGCCTATAAGTAGCACCACAATATAACTATTAAATAAATAACTTTATATGGTGGGTACTTCATGTTGATTTCATACAAAATATTTTTGTAGCTAATCCAATCTGTGATGTAGGTCTTGCCAATGTCAATTTCATATCAGTAGTCATACAGTCTAGATGACCTGATGGGTCTTTTGCATACATAATTCCTGTGACACTATGGTATGGCAGTTGCTTTATCCTTTGTGTTTACGGCTGTAAAGCAAATACAGGGAAAAAATGGTTCCTTCATATATAACGGTTGACTGACAGCTTTTGTTGGTAAACTGATTTCCTTTAAATCCCCATGGAAACTGTACTTATCTTTGGTTTGGTATTTTTTGCTCCTAAAGCTAAATATTTGTGTTGTTGATTAAGAAAGCTAAACTGGAAACCTTCAATCTATTGAACATCCCATGAAAACTACTCTATTAAAAATAACTGTTGGTTTTCCTTCCTTTAAAAAATACTTTAAAGTATTACTGTTGAAGCTGCATATCAAAATGATCAACCAGCATTGGCAAGTTACATTATTAAGAGAAGAAAGGGCACCTTTAGGTAATTGCATCAAAATAGGCTGATGACACATTTATTGATAAGATGGATGTAGATAATGTTTATGCGTTCAATAATCTTCCCCAGCTATTATTGCATCTGTAGTGCAAAAACAGGTTGGAATGAGATTCACTTCTTGATTGTTTTACCAGTACGTGAAAATGACACACCAGAGCAGAAGCTACTTAAAGAATTTTTCAATTAAATGCCACACAGGATAAGTATCCTTTGTGATGCTATTCTAATGATTCTTTGTTTTTTATTGTTATATATGCTATAAATGTATAACATTATGAACACTTTATAAATGTTATAATGTTAATTTTTAAAACATCAGACAAAAAGTATCAGTTGATGGATGGGTCTGGTTAACAGGATCTAAAGTTATTACCACCTCAAACTCACCAATTCAATTCTTAGTCAGAACAGACTGACATTAATTATAATGTAATGGCTGATTACTACATGCAACTCTTACCTGTATTCCTACCTGGAAATACATTATCACTAATATTCATTCCCAGAGTGTGTTTTTATCATCTCCTTTTGGCTTTTAGACACAGGTGGTGTCGTGTTACCATTTCCCATATTTGGTATGTATTTGGAGCCTGCTATGGTTAGAAACTGTTTAATAAGCACTGAAAATGTAGAGGAAAAACTGATCTTGGAAAAAATCTCAGGTGGTCATTTGTCAGAGAAGGATATGCTTTCACTACTGCCTGTGGAAATTCAAGCATTGTTCTGCCCAGGTGATAGAGAAAAGAATCTCAAGAAACATAGGAAAGTCAAACCAGGCATTAATGTATGATGTGATAGTAGCTAAGCAAATTTCCAGTTCAAATCATGGAAGTTAAAACTACTGGGATTGAGACTCCAGGATATGAAGTTTTGATATATGTAGGAATCCTTAAAATGCAAAAGTATGGTTTCCTTTTCTCATATTATCACCTCTCGACCAATAGATGCCCTAATGCAGAATCCAAAGACATCCTCTCCTGATGGCATAACAGTTTCCTTGACATGACGTCACAATGATATATAGAATACAAACATATCTTCTTTCAAGTCAATATGAATCATTAATGCAACACAAATCTTGTGAGATCAACAGTACCTTTCATAGACATTAGGGCTGGAAGGGACCTCGGGAGATCATCGAGTCCAGCCCCCTGCCCAAAGGGCAGGAAGTCAACTGGGGTCA
>NW_017728923.1:9117962-9122282 GCF_001723895.1 Crocodylus porosus | reverse complement strand
CCAAGAGGTGATCATGGGATACCAGATCAAAAGCTTTTTTGAAGTCAAGATATATGACATCAATCTCTTCTCCCTTGTCCAGGTGATAGGTTACCTGGTCATAGAAGGAAATGAGATTGGTCAAACATGACCTACCCGCAACAAACCTGTGCTGGCTATCCCTTAGGATGTTAGCCTGGGCCAGTCCATCTAGGAAGGCCTCCTTAAAAACAATTTTCTGTCCCCTCCACTTGAAGAATGTAAACATTTAAACAATTAGGCCCCTTAGAGCTCTCACACACACATTGATTTTTTTATGGAAACAAGAACAAGTTAATATAATAATTTGCCCATTTTATTAATGCATTTTGAAAAAAACAAGACTCACAGGTACATAGTAATCTGAACAAGTAGCTTGCAAGTGTAATCAAGCGGCGGGAAATTCAAACCATGGCCTTTAAAAGCCTTGGTTTGATGTAGCCTCTGGCACTTAGGAGCCAGGAGCAACAGGGAGAGGAGGGATCCAAGCACATGTGTGTCCCACACGCACGTGTGCCTCCTTCCCGAGGCAGAGGTGGACGCAGCAGCAGCGGAGCCAGCAGCGGGGCCAGCATCAGCTGATCCCCCTAAGGTGAGTGGGCAGAGGGACCACTGAGCTGGATCCAGAGGGGAAGCTCCCTGGATTCCTCTTAGCTGAGCTGGTAGGGAGCCGCACTGCGCCGCATGAACAGAGCGCGCCGGCATTTGTGTTGGTGTTTGTGCCGGCGGGTGATCAGGAAGGGCCAGGAGGGAGACTCCTACTACAGCAGGGCAAAAGCACTGCAGTAAGCTAAAAAGAAGCAGCAACTCCTACGACGGTGTTGACACGGAGTGCTGCCAGGGCACCTGCCTGGGGGAGCAGCCTACCCAGGGCTTGTCCGAGGCCTCCACCCAGACACAGCCCATTGAGGGCTGGCATCCCCCTACCCCCTGGCCTGCAGGGGTTGCCCAGCAAGGCCCAGGGGGGCAGGAATTGGGGACCCCCACACCTGTCCTGCAGGCTCCCACCTTAGGGCGCTGGAGGCGCAGGTAAGGGAGCTCCAGGAGGAGGTTAGCAGGCTGAGGGGAATCAGAGAGGTGAAAGAAGAAATTAACAGCTATTTCCTTTCCCTGCAGGGCCACACACCCAAGGAAGAAGCATCTCGGGAAGTACCCTCCACTGCAGAGTGGCAGACGGTCACCTCCAGAACCAGGGCTGCTCATAACACAGCAGTACCCGTTCCTCCAGCTGGAGAACAGGTACGAGGCCCTGGCAACACTGGAGGAGAAAGAGGGAGAGGAAGGAACTGGAGAGGAGGCAACTCCACACTCTCCATGCTTCGAACAGGCCAAAGGAGCTAAGCAGTCCCAGAGGAGAAAGCATCGAGTAATCGTCATAGGTGACTCCATTCTGAGAGGTACAGAGGGCCCCATCTGTCACCAGGACCCCTCGACACTGCCTACCCAGAGCAAAGATTCATGATGTGATGCGGATGATCCAGGCTGTGATCCAGCCCACCAATTACTACCCCATGGTCCTAATCCATGCGGGTACTAATGATGCGTCCAGGAGAAGCCCTGATCACCTGATGGCAGATTACCATGCTCTGGGGGGCATGCTGAAGGAGATACGTGCATAGGTGGTATTCTCTTCTGTCCTACCAATGAGCAGACGTGGAAGATGGCATGAGACGTGCTTTGCAGAGAACAACTGGCAGCTTCAGGAATGGTGTCTTGAGGCAGGCTTTGGTTTCCTTGACAATGACCCGCACATCACGATGAGAGACATGCTCAGGTGTGATGGGCTCCACCTTTCCCCTAAAGGTAAGCGTGTGTTTTCTTCTGGGTTGGCGGATCTCCTGGTGGTTCCCATCTTCAAAAATGGGAGGAAGGATGACCCAGGGAACTATAGGCCAGTTAGTCTTACCTTGATCCTGGGCAAGCTTTTTGAGAGAATTATTCTGGCACATGTCCACGAGGGGCCAGCGGGGGAGATTATGCTTAGGGGCAACCAACATGGGTTAATTAGAGGCAGGTCCTGTCAGACCAATCTGGTGGCCTTCTATGACCAGGTCACCAAATCCTTAGATGAACAGGTAGCAGTGGATGTAGTCTTTCTGGACTTTCAGAAGGCCTTTGATACTGTCTCTCACCCCGTTCTCATTAAAAAACTGAAGGACTGTGGTGTCAACACCTGCACAGTGAAAAGGGTCACCAGCTGGCTGGAGGGCTGCACCCAGAGAGTGGTAGTGGATGGGTCATTTTTGACCTGGAGGGATGTGGGCAGTGGGGTTCCGCAGGGCTCAGTCCTCAGGCCCGCACTGTTCAACATCTTCATCAGTGACTTGGACAAGGGGGTAGAAAGCACCCTGTTCAAATTTGCTGATGACACTAAGATGTGGGGGGATGTGGGCATGCTAGAAGGGAGGAATAGGCTACACTCAGACCTAGACAAGTTACAGGGGTGGGCAGACGAGAATAGGATGGGATTCAACACTGACAAGTGCAAGGCGCTGCACCTGCGGAGGGACAACCGGCTCCATACCTACAGGCTGGGGAACTCCTTTCTCATCAGTGCAGAGGCAGAAAAGGGTCTTGGAGTCATCATTGTTGCCAAGATGAACATGGGCCGGCAGTGTGGGGGTGCAGTCAAGAAGGCCAACTGCACCTTGTCATGTATCCACAGATGCATCTCAAACGGGTCCAAGGAGGTGATACTCCCTCTCTATGCACCACTGGTCAGACCGCAGCTGGAGTGCTGCATCTGGTTCTGGGCGCCGCACTTCAAGAGGGATGTGGACAACATGGAGAGGGTCCAGAGAAGGGCCACCCGCATGATCAGGGGGCAGCAGAGCAGGCCCTACAAGGACAGGCTACGGGACCTGAACCTGTTCAGCCTCCACAAGAGAAGGCTGTGGGGGGATAGAGTGGCCTGTTACAAAGTAGTCAGAGGGAACCAGCAGGCATTGGAGGAGTCCCTGTTGTCCCAAGCACTACCAGGAGTGACTAGAAATAATGGTCACAAGCTGGCAGAAGGTAAATTCAGATTAGACATCAGGAGGTGCTACTACACTGTCAGAGAGGCTAGGATCTGGAACCAACTTCCAAGAGAAGTGGTGTTGGCTCCTACCCTGGTCTTTAAGACAAGGCTTGACAATCCCGTGCTGGGGTCATTTGACCCCAGTACTCTTTCCTGCCATGGCAGGGGGTCGGACTTGATGATCTGCACAGGTCTCTTCCGACCCTACTAACCATGAAACTGTGAAGCTACTATAAAGAAAGTCAAAAACTGAATTTTGGAAATCTCATGTTAAAAAGATACAAAGTCCCTGAAGGCTAAAGAGATAGCAGGAGACACAGACAGCAGGAGATTGAGCATCTACTAATTATCTACTGAGAGTTTAGGACATTTCTGACAATTACAAATATATTAACCAATGGTTATTATTTATGGATTAACTTTGACTTTCTTTATGATTGATTACACTTGTAAGCTAGTTGTTCAGATTACTATGTGCCTGTGAGTCTTGATATTTTCAAAATGCATTAATAACATGGGCAAATTAATGTATTTATTTGTTTTTGTTTCCATAAAAAAATCAATTCATGTGTGAGAGCTCTAAGGAGCCTGGTTGTTTAAATGTTTACATGCTTCAAGCTCATCTTTTCATTAATAGAAGCAATTGCTTTCAAAGTCATGCTTTCAAGCCTCAAGTTCTGTGGATTTATGTGTCAGAACTCTGATTCCAAAATCCCCAGGCTTATTTCTTGGGAAACTGGACATATGAAGCTAGACACAGATCAGTTTGGGTGAGTGACAAAAAATGGTTGGTTTGGAGATAAAATAAAACAGCATCAGTAAATATAATTTCTGGTATAGCCAAAAGCTCACTCAAACAACCTATTCCAACAAAGATTTGACTTGTGTAAAAACAAAGCAAAATAAAAAACTTATTTTTTCTTTTCTCTTTTTTCAAAGTTTTTTCTTCTGTTTATTTCATAGTTTCATAGTTTCAAAGATGGTAGCGTTGGAAGGGACCTGAGCATATCATAGAGTCCGACCCCCTGCCATGGCAGGAAAAAGTACTGGGGTCAAACGACCCCGGCGAGGTGTTCACCCAGGCTCCTTTTAAAGATCCCCAGGGCAGGAGCCAGCACCACTTCTCTTGGAAGTTGGTTCCAGATCCTAGCTTCCCTGACAGTGAAGTAGCACCTCCTGATATCTAGTCTGAATCTACCCTCTGCCAGCTTGTGACCGTTATTTCCTGTCACTCCTGGGAGTGCTTGGGGGAACAGGCACTCCCCCAGTGCCTGCTGGTCCCC
>NW_017728923.1:9072180-9117862 GCF_001723895.1 Crocodylus porosus | reverse complement strand
CCTGACCAGTGCCGCATAGAGGGGGAGGATCACCTCCTTGGATCTGCTTGAGATGCATCTGTGGATGCATGACAAGGTTAAGGCCTTCCTGACTGCGTCCCTACACCGTCCACCCACGTTCATTTTGGCATCGATAATGACTCCAAGCACCCATTTTATAAAGCAGTCCTAATGTGCTTATTTCACATAACTCACTATTAGCTTAGGACTGAATCCCATACTGAGCTCGATAATATACTTCACTTACTCCTTTTTGTAGACCCATTGGTTTCAGGTGGTTAAGTCACATGGTTCCAGTTAAGTATGTGCATACTGGTGGTTTACAGAACTGGGGATGTACATCTTAGGGTATAAGTAACTCCCATGCTGACAGCCACATTTTGCTTGCCTTTCCAAGCAATACATTCACTAAAGACAGTCAGCAGTGGTCATTTTTCTACCTTCCCAAACATACTAGCCCTAACTCTTGAAACATTTGTGGTTCAAGATTTTATTGTGGTTTTAGATTTTATTAGGGGAGAATTACTTCAAATTGTATGAACACAAATTATGAACACCAATTAAAACTAAAATGAACTGCATAGCTGTTGTGATGGCTTATAAAGCATTTTAAACACCTAATAGCTTTCATATGAAATGAAGAAGAGAAATTCCCCACCATCACCGAGACTTTTAAGACACTTTGTGCTTTAAAATTCATTCTGTGTCTTATTAAAATGCCACAGCATCCAAATGCTGAAAAGCTTGTACCTGATTTTGATAAAAGGTCACGTTGATTTTTCTTGCTGAAAGGTTCATACCTCCCCATTTAGTATAAATGGGAAATATTTAAAATGAAAACAAAGTAGGCTTAATGATTTATTGTACTGCATTTTTGTTGTTTGAGGCTGGATAAACTAAGCAGCAGAAGAAGTAGTTTAACTTTCTTACAAAAGCATGCAGGGATCACATCACAATATGAAAGAACAACAGGACACTTCCCGGAAGCCTTTACAAATCCATTTGAACACTACTCACTTATATTCATTTCAGTTTCTTGAAGGCTGAAAGCCTTGGGGGCTTCGGAACCATTAAGAGTCTGTGACAATGAACCAGCACTTAGATATACAATATACATGGATAGAAAATATCTTTGTCCCTTAAATCTGCTATAAAGCTCTGTCTTTACCTTCTTACCAAATGATTTGTAAGCGCCTCCTGACTTCTGCAATTTGTTCTAAGAGGACCACAATGGGTTTTTTCTATTTTAAGCCT
The DNA here is from genome assembly GCF_001723895.1 of Crocodylus porosus. Taxonomy (NCBI): domain Eukaryota; kingdom Metazoa; phylum Chordata; order Crocodylia; family Crocodylidae; genus Crocodylus; species Crocodylus porosus. Next base: position 9,116,608 of record NW_017728923.1, on the reverse strand, counting down.
AACAAATTATAATGATAATAAAAAACAGTGCACTTAAGAAAGAAAAAAATAAAACGATTTTTTTTTTATAACTTTGTATCTCTTTTCTGGTCAAATTATTATTCAGACTGTACAAAATGCAAAGCATTATTATATTCAGTTCTTTGGAAAATGTATGATTTACAGTGTTATACATTTTTCAGTATGTATTTTATTTTCTCCAATGATTCTCAAAAACTAAAATGCTTTGTGAGAGCATGTGGCAGGCCCATGCTCACAGCACCCCTACTGGCATGTCCTGCCCACCTGGCTGCCCCACCAGGTCCTACTCTTCCACCATGACTTGAGGTTATTTAAGATTACTTGGAGGCATTGCTCAGTGCTTTTCCTCTGTCTCTGCATCCCATACCCCTTACCCCTTTCCACTCAGGTGATCTGTTCTGGTCTTGGTGATGTTGGCAACAGGCTGCTGCTGCCATTTACTCTCTCAGCACACCAGCCTGCATGGTCCCCTGCAGGAATGTGATGGGGCCTTCTTGGCTGACAAATGCACAACTTAACAATAATGAAACTCCTGAGCCGCACACGAACAGAGCACACAACAGGCATGCTCCAGGGGCAGAAGCAGGGGGCAGGCAGGCTAGGGAGGAACTTCCCCCAGGAGGAAGGGGACTGACCATCGAGAGATCCCTGATGATCCTGGTGGTAGCAGCTACCAGGGTGATTGAGGCTTCCTCTGTGGGAGGGGAATCCAGGGGGAGGGGCGACCAATGGGCTCTTCCAGGGAAGCCTGGAACAGCCTGATTGGCTGCCGTGGTTAACGTGGGAAATTTAAACCCGAAGCTTTTAAAAGCTGCGGCAAGCCCCAGCCCATGGCAGTCGGGACCGGGAGCAGGAGCGGGCAGATGTGTGCAGCAAGTGCACATGTGCCCTTGACACACTCACCCAGGACCAGCACTGCTGGCAGCAGTGACGGTGAGGGAGTCCCGGTCCCTGCTCAGGGACCTCATCCAGCCCTCTGATCACTACCTCTTGGTTCTCATCCAGCTGAAAGTTAAACAGAGTGGAGGGGCAGGCGCAGCTGCAGTGGCTCCAGAGGGAAAGCCCCCGGATCCCATTTAGCAAGAACAGCAAGGAGCCGCACTTCTAAGCCATGTGTGAACAGAGCGCGCAAACAGCCGCACTCTGTAATGGCGCGCTGGCATTTGTGCCAGCGTTCGTGCAAGGTGGGCAAGCAGGAAGAGCCAGCTCAGATGTTTCATCAGGGCAGAGAGGAAGACACTTCACTCTACAATAATGGTAAAGACACAGTGGGCTGCCAGGGACCCAGCCCCAGTGACGCTGCCTGCCCAGGGCTCCTCTGAGGCCTCCATCCAGATGGACCCTGTGGGGAGGTTAGAGCCACCTTCCCCCCGTCTGTGGGGGCTGCCTGGTGGAGCCTCTGTGGTCTGGGGAGGGAGTGGGAGTTCCCTTACCTGTTCCACGCATGCCCACCTTCGGGCCCTGGAGGGGCAGGTGAGGGAGCAAGCTGAGAGGAATCAGAGCTGCCTTGGACAAAATTGATGGGTATTTCCATTCTCTGTAGGGTCAAGTACGTAATGGAGAGGCACCCTGGGAAAGACCCAATGTAGTGGTATGGCAGATGGTTTCCACCAGGGCCAGGGCTACTTGTGCTGCCACAGTGTCAGCCTCCCTCGTACAACTGGGGAACAGGTATGAGGCCCTGGCAGCACTGGAGGAGGACACAGGTGAGAATGACACCAGAGGAGCCAATGCCACCCCACACATGGCGTAGACTGAATGATGCCAGAACACCCAGAGGAAGAGACACCAGGTCCTCATCATGGACAACTGCCTCCTGAGAGGAATGGAGGGACCCATCTGTTGCCCAGATCCTATGGCATGTGAGGTTTGCTGCATGCCTGGAGGCTGGGTTCATGACATCACGCCGATGATTGATAGATTCATAGATTCTTAGAAGTAGGGTTGGAAGGGACCTTGTACATCATCAAGTCTGACCCCCTGCGTAGGCAGGAGAGAAAACCGGGCTCAAATGACCCCAGCCAAGTAAATATCAAGCCTCCTCTTAAAGGCCCCCAGGGTAGGAGCCATCACCACTTCCCTTGGAATTTGGTTCCAGATCCTAGCTGCCCTGATTGTGAAGTAGTGCCTTTGGATGTCTAGTCTAAACCTACACTCTAACAATTTGTGGTCATTATCCCTTGTTACCCCGGGGGGGTCTCTCCCAAACCCTGCTGGTCCCCCGTGGTGAGTTTATAGTTGGCCACCAGGTCTCCCCTCAGCCTTCTCTTGTGAAGGCTGAACAGGTTAAGATGCCGTAGCCTCTCTTTGTAGGGTCTACCCTGCTGTCCCTGGATCATGTGGGTGGCCCTCCTCTGGACCCTCTTAGTGCTGTTGACATCCCTCCTGAAGTGCGGCTCCCAGAACTGGATGCAGTACTCCAGCTGCAGCCTGACCAGTGTTGCATAGAGAGGGAGGATCACCTCCTTGGCCCTGCTTGAGATGCAGCTGTGGATGGCACAACAAGGTCTGGTTAGCCCTACAGACTGTGACCTTGCATTGTTGGCCCATGTTCATCTTGGAGTCAGTAATGACCCCAAGATCTCTTTCTGCCACTGTGATCTCAAGAACAGGGTTTCCCAGCTTATAAGTGTGCTTCTGGTTCCCACCGCCCAAGTGCAGTACCCTGCACTTGTCAGTATTGAAACCCATCCTATTTTCATTAGCCCACCTCTGTAACCTGTCCAGGTCCTGCTCTAATCTGTCCTTCCCTACTAGTGTGCCCACCTCACCTCAATTCTTGGTATCATCAGAAAATTTAAACAGACTTCTTTTTACCCCATCGTCCAAGTCACTAATAAAGAAATTGAACAGTGCGGAACAAAGGACTGAGTCCTGGGAGACTCCACTGCCCACTTCCCTCCAGGTGAAAAAAGACCCATCTACCACTACCCTCTGAGTATGACCCTTCAGCCAATTTGCAACCCATCTGACTGTGTAGGCATCAGTGCCACAGTCACTTAGGTTTTTTTTTATGAGAACGGGGTGGGAGACAGTGTCAAAGGCCTTGCTGAAGTCCAGAAAGACTACATCCACCGCAACACCTGCATCCAATGCTTTTGTGACTTGATCGTAGAAGGCAATCAGGTTGGTCTGACAGGACCTGCCCCTAATGAAATCGTGCTGGTTGCCCTTGAGCATCATCTCTGCTGCTGGCCTATCACAGATGTACTGCATCCAGTTCTGGGAGCCGCACTTCAGGAGGGATGTCAACAGCACTAAGAGGGTCCAGAGGAGGGCCACCCACATGATCCAGGGACAGCAGGGTAGACCCTACAAAGAGAGGCTACGGCATCTTAACCTGTTCAGCCTTCACAAGAGAATCTTGATGATCTTCTCAAAGAGTTTCCCCAGGATTGAAGTAATGGGCCTATAGTTGCCTGGGTACTCCCTCTTCCCTTTTTTGAAGATGGGGACCACGTTGACTTTCTTCCAGTAATCTGGCACCTGGCCAGAGCACCATGAGCATGAGTGCTCATAAAGCCGTGCCAGGGGTCCCGCAATAAACCCTGCCAATTCCCTCAACACCCTGGCATGGAGAGCATCTGGAGCTGATGATTTGAATATGTCTAGTCCATCCAGAAGTTCTTTAACCCAGTCATTCCCAACCTTAGGCCTGGTGGAGTTTCTCCTGAGCCCATCTGGAAACCTGGTCAGGGACCTCATCCAGCCCTCTGATCACTACTTCTTGGTTCTCATCCATGTGGGCACTAGTGATGCAGCTGGGAGTAGTCCGTACCATGTCATGAGAGACTACAAGGCTTTGGGGGCCAAGCTTAGGGAAACAGGGGCACAGGTGGTTTTCTCATCTGTTCTTCAAGTGAGCAAATGTGAATGGTGCCATGAAGCCTGCATTGGACAGGTCAACCGGAAGCTTTGGAGGTGCCATTACCAGGTGGGCTTCAGATTCTTCGACCGCACTTCCGCATAGGCGACATGCTAGGGGAGGACAGGCTACATCTCTCACCAAAAGGTAAGCACGTTTTCTCTTCCAGGTTGGCTGATCTCGTACAGTGAGCTTTAAACTAGGTGAATTGGGGAATGAGATGCAGAAGTACAGGAGGACACTTAGACATCAAGCCAGGTGATGTGAGCAGGAACAACCCAGGTAAGTGACAAAGGCCCAGGCAAGCTTGGGAACAAGAGGGCAGCACAAACACCCATAGGAGGTCTCAATTGCCTCTACACAAATGCTAGAAGTATGGGGAATAAGCAGGAGAAACTCCCCCTCCTGCTAGCTAGCAAAAACCCAGACCTGGTTGGGCTTAATAAACCTGATGGAATTCTACCCACGACTGGGCAGTGGACATTGAGGGCTATAGGTTGCATAGACGAGATAGAGGGAGAAAATGTGGGGGAGGGCGGGTGTAGTACTGTATGTTAAAGAGCAGTACATGTCCTCAATGATCAGGATGGGTTCAGAAGAGGGGCACACTGAGGCACTCTGGGTTAGAATGCAAGGGGGTCATGGAGAAAGGGACTTGATAGTGGGTGTCTACTACAGACTGCCTCACCAAGGGAATGAACTGGACCTGGAATTTTCAGGTCAGCTCATGGAGGCTGTAAGGACAAGGGATGTGGTTGTCATGGGTGACCTAAACTACCCAGACATCTTCTGGGAGGATCAGTCAACCAGGTCTGAACACTCATCTAGGTTTTGTGCCTGCATACAGGACCTCCAACTAACCCAGGAGGTACACAATCCCACCAGAGGAAATGCCTCGCTGGACTTGGTCCTTGTCACAGGCAATGAACTGGTAAGGGATCCATGGGTGCTCAACTACCTAAGAGTCAGTGACCATCGTGTGCTGAAATTTACTATCCAGAACAGGGTGGTGAAAGCAAGCAGTAAAGCAAAAGTCCTTGACTTCAGGAGGGCTGACTTCAATGAGCTAAGGAAATTAGTAAGAGAGACATTGGGGACTCAAAGCTTCAATGAGATGGGAGTCCAGGACGGGTGGTTGTTCCTTAAGGAGACAATCCTCCGAGCTCAGACAAGTCAGTCCCAATGCAAATCAAAGGGGGAAAGAGTGCTAAAAAGACCCCTTGGCTCAGTAAAGGTATCTGTTAGACCCTGACTCCATGCAGCGCCCAACAACTAAGGAGACGACGATCTAATTACCAGTGGATCCTGTTGCTCATTAGCCAGAGCACAGCAGGGAGCAAACACCTGCACACATTGCTCCCAACAGCTTTATTCAGAATGGAGACAGCTTCAGACAAGGACCTCATGCCATAAGAGATGGGGTCCTGCCCCGAACAATAGGTTCACCCTACATTTATACACTTTGGTTTATACTTTTTAACGTTTACTCCTCCTTAGTCCCACCTTCTGTTCCACCCATTTCTCCTCCCATCTCAAGCTCCACCTCTGTTTACTGCTTGCTTCATTAGCATGGAATTGCCTATGCATTTCATTCATTTACGTGACTTCTTGCTATGAGCGCATGTCTAAGATCTTGACTCCTGGTTTTCAGTTGATGGGCAGACTTTGACCAAAACCTGGAAGCTTCTGGAGGCTTCTTCACCAATCACCATTCACCTTTTTGCATATGTTCATCTCAGATTCTGTTACCAATTATGTGTTGTTTTTCACATTCCAGTCTGTTTTTATGTTTTCTGTTGTACCATCTTCCACTTGTTTTTGGGCCCCTGTATCTTATCTCATTCCTTATTGTAGCTGGTTCACAGCACACATACTCACACAGATTCACTTGTTGCTTTATTCCTCAGAAAATGGTTGACACAATTAAGATGGTTACTTAGCATAAGCAAATGGGTGGCTAAGCATAAGCTTCCGTAAGCAAAATATGGTTGCCTAAGCATCTTGCAATATATTTTTAATATATCATTCTGCCTTGTGGTTAGCAGCTCTGCTAGGCCACAGGTCATGCCTTTATTACGCTGCAAATCCAGTGCTCCCCAATAATCCAAATTATTGTCACCCTAACAGTATCCAGGAGGGCCTGAGGGCAAAAAAGATGCCTGTGGCAAGACACTATTGGTGCCTGCCACTTCAAGGGGCCAGAAGGCAGCAGCCAGTAGGTGCCTGATTAGGGCAGCCATTTTAGATTCAGGGCTGCCCATATAAACAGAGCAGTCTGCTGTTGGAGGCAGGCAACAACATTGCCTGGCTGGAGGGCTGCTGTTATCATCTGGAGGTAAGGGAAGATCTGTAGGGGATGGTCAGGAAGCTCCTGGTCCTGGGCATGAGCTAAAACTGCACCCTGCCAAGAGTGCGTGGCCTGCTGGGGCTTCCAGTGGTGCGGGACCCCCCAGGAAATGCCAGGCCAGTTACCATCCCGGTGAAAGGGGAATCAGGGCACTTTATCCCATCGGCCCCACAACCAGGTGGGTTACCCTTTGTTTGGAGGGCCCAGAGGGTGGACCCTCAGAGAGGGAGAAAAGGGCCACAGACTCAGGCCTGTCAGAGTTTCCCCTGACTGGCCCATGTTGGGGCCAGGACTGGAATGGTCGAAGGGGCGGGGGCCCACTGGGAGGGACGCCCAAGAGCTGAGGGCCTGGGGTCCCAACAGGCCTGGAGGTGGGCCAGGGCTAGTAGCTGAAGGTCCCGATGGAGGGATCACACCCAAAGGGGAACCAGCTCAGGGAGATACGTTACCTGGTATGATGGCAGAAGAGGCCGCCTGAGGGGAGGAATCTAGGTGGGGTCCAATAATAGGATTCTGCGGACCAGAGTCAGGGCTGGTGATTATGTGAACATCGAGATGCCATCTGTGAGGCTTGGGTTGTGGTGTGGTGTGGTGCATTGGGGTAGAAAATAGGCAGCCTCCTGCTTAATTGACATCTATTAACCAATTAACATCAAGGCGTAGTGGATGAGAAGGTGGGTGGTTAGCCCAGGACCTGGTGGGAGGGCCACATGGAGATCGGCCCCGAGCAGGCCCCCGTTACAGTGTCATACAATCAGTGGACACAAGAGGTAATCACCAAGGAGGATTACACCTCCATTGCTTGTGATTGCAGGGAGGTGGTTAGGAAGGCCAAGGCAGAGATGGAACTAGGGGTGGTGACTAGAATTAAGGATAACAAAAAGTCCTTTTTCAAATACATAGGGAGTAAGAAGAAGACACCAAGCAACATGGGGCCCCTATAGAACAGGCTTAGCAATTTGCTGATTACAGCAAAGGAAAAAGCTGATCTCGTCAATGACTTCTTTGCCTCTATATTTCTGAGCAGGGACCAGGACAACTCTCCCACTAAGATTATGGACAGGCTCAGAGGGCACAATGCCATGCCCAGGATCAGGGATGAACTAGTTAGGGAACTCTTGGAGAGGCTGGACATGTATAAATCATCAAGTCTGGATGCTCTTCATCCAAGGGTACTGAGGGAATTGGTGGAGGTCATAGCAGGGTCCCTGGCACAGCTGTATGATCACTCATGGTTCTCTGACCAGGTTGCAGAGGACTGGAAAAGGGCCAATGTGGTCCCTATTTACAAGAAGGGGAGAAAGGAGTACCCAGGTAACTATAAGCCAATTAGTTTCACCTCAGTCGTTGGGAAGACCTTTGAGAAAATTATCAAGGAACACATCTGTGGGGGCACAGCATGGGATGTAATGCTCAGGGGCAACCAACACAGGTTCATTGTGGGCAGATCCTGCCTGTCTAACCTTGTTTTTCCTTTTACAACCAGGTCACAAAGTCCCTGGATGCAGGCATTGAGGTGGATGTCATCTACCTGGACTTTAAGAAGGTCTTTGACACTGTTTGTCACCCCCACTCATAAAAAAACTAGGCGACTGCATTGATGCCTACACAGTCAGATGGGTGGCGAATTGGCTGCAGTGAATTCTGGGATCAGAGAGGCAGGGGAGGACTGCATGATGGGGAATCTGTGCTCCAAATGCTAATCAACCCACACACCCAGCTCAGCATTTATCAGACCAGTTCTAATCTGGATTTACAAAGGACTTTTCCTCCCCCCCACCCCGCAAGCAAGTGTAAGTTTACTAGGCATCTCGGGCTGCACATTCCCCGGTTCCACTATGGGAGGCCTATGTAAACTTAATTGGCTAAAACTCGGATGCCAAGTTAGGGAATGCTGAGGCAATAGACCGAGTCTGAGTGGGTATGGATAACATTTGAATAATGGTACAGGGTTCATCACAGCGTCCAGCCCGTTGGCGCCCTGACCACAAGTGTTGTCATACTTTTCCCAAGACAACTGGTGGAAGTCCTCTGCACAACAGGTTATGAACACTCCAAAAAGTGCCTTAAGTCTGTTAAAAGACTATAGTAAGATCTGGAAAAGTCATGCTAAGCTGAGGCTTGTTCACAGCAAGTAGAAATCCAAAACCCTGATGCTGCAATCTATTGTTTCTGAAGATACCAAGAGATATCCCATCAGTATATCTGCTATCCATAAGAATGCCAAGCTGGCTCTTAAGTAGGTGTTTCCTGAGTATCAATCAGGTTCCTGAGATGTTCCAATCATATAACTCCTTGTCAAAAAAAAGACAATTTGATTTACACTATTGAGAATGCTTGAAAGAAGCTGAACTGGGGGTATAAAAATCTGTAAAAGTAGCAGCAGTGTGTGTACTGACACCACCCGCTTTCCTCTGGAGAGGCTGAAGGAGGCAGATCGTCTCCCTTCAAGGATCGTGCTGAGAACTTTGACCTGTCAGCTCTGCAACCCGAGTGCCTTGGACTGGTGAGATCCCAGCTCTCTCTCTTTTCTCTTCTCTCTCTCTAAGCATAGATTTCTGAACTTGAACTGTATTAGGTAAGCTTGAGCTAAGTTTCCCCAAATACTCAGTGAAACCAGGGTATACTGTGACTGTTTGTATTTGTTTTTCCTTTGCATGTCTATTACTACTGGTGTCAATATATATTTCTTCTACTTAGCAGTAAATAACTTTTATAGTCAAACTGGTGGTAATTGGGTATATATTGGCTTCTTTACTTCTCTTTCCCCACTTGCTCTGCAGCAACGCCCCTTTTACCTAAGCTAAAGATCCCTGTGAAGCACAGAAATAGTGTGGGGTCTGCTCATCAAGAGGCTAAAAGATTGGGACGTGCTGAGTTTGAAACACATAAGGGGATCAGCTTGTACAGGCTGATTGACCCAGTTTGGCTCAGACGTGCCCTAATGAACTCAATGTTGGCCCATGAGGGTGTCATTTGGACACCCGGCTGGATTCAGAGGTATTCTGTTTAACTGTGTGCTTGTGTCTGACTGTAGTTTATTGTTGCTCTGATGAACTGATTCTTGGCATATGAGGGTGTCAGCCTACCCATGATGATCAACCCGGCCAGGTCAGGCGTGTCACGTTAATCTGTGTGTGTTTGTGTGTATGACTGCTTTGGGGACTGGAGGAACCCAGCTCCACTGAACTGAGTCCTGCAAGATAGCTCCACTGGGGGTAAGGGCTTGCAGGGGGAGAGATACAACTCTGTATAGAAACACAAGTAACACAAGCAGCACATTGACAGAATTACCAGGACCCTAGCCCTAATAAATGAGCACACCTCGAAGTAGCGGGCAAATCTAGTAACAACTGCCAGGCTCTGGAATGGGCTCCCAAGGGAGGTGGTGCTCCAGTACAGCAGTAAGTATGCCATAGTTTCATAGTTTGTAGTGTTGGAAGGGACCTGAGTAGATCATCGAGTCTGACCCCCTGCCATGGCAGGAAATAGTACTGGGGTCAAACAACCCAAGCAAGGTGTTCATTTAGCCTCCTCTTAAAGACCGCCAAGGTAAGAGCCAGCAGCACTTCTCTTGGAAGTTGGTTCCAGATCCTAGCTTCCCTGACAGTGAAGTAGCGCCTACTGATGTCTAGCCTAGATCTACCCTCTGCCAGCTTGTGACCATTATTTCTTGTCACTCCTGGTAGTGCTTGGGGGAACAGGGACTCCCCTAATGCCTGCTGGTCCCCCCTGACTAGTTCATAAATGGCCACTAGATCCCCCCTCAGCCTTCTTTTGTGGAGGCTGAACAGGTTCAGGTCCTGTAGCCTGTCCTCGTAGAGCCTGCCCTGCTGCCCCCTGATCATGCGAGTGGCCCTCCTCTGGACCCTCTCCATGTTGTCCACATCCCTATTGAAGTGTGGCACCCAGAACTGGACGCAGTACTCCAGCTGTGGTCTGACCAGTGCTGCATAGAGGGGGAGGATCACCTCCTTGGACCTGCTTGAGATGCATCTGTGGATGCATGACAAGGTGCAGTTGGCTTTCCTGACTGCACACCCACACTGCCGGCACATGTTCATCTTTGCATCGATGATGACTCCAAGATCCTTTTCTGCCTCTGTACTGATGAGAAGGGAGTTTCCCAGCCTGTAGGTATGGTGCTGGTTCTTCCTCCTCAGGTGCAGCGCCTTGCACTTGTCAGTGTTGAATCCCATCCTATTCTCGTCTGCCCACCCCTGTAACCTATCTAGGTCCAATTGTAGCCTATTCGTCCCTTCTAGCGTGCGCACATCCCCCCACATCTTAGTGTCATCAGCAAATTTGAACAGGGTGCTTTTTACCCCCTCATCCAAGTCACTGTTGAAGATGTTGAACAGTGCACACCTGAGGACCAAGCCCTGCGGAACCCCACTGCCCATGTCCTTCCAGGTTGAAAATGACCCATCCACCACCACTGTCTGGGTGCGGCCCTCCAGCTAGTTGGTGATCCATTTCACTGTGTAGGTGTCGACACCACAGTTCTCCAGTTCTTTAATGAGAACAGGGTGAGAGACGGTGTTGAAGGCCTTCCGAAAGTCCAGAAAGACTATGTCCACTGCTACCCATGCATCTAAGGATTTGATGACCTGGTCATAGAAGGTCACCAGGTTGGTCTGACAGGACCTGCCTCTAATTAACCCATGTTGCTTGCCCCTAAGCATAATCTCCCCTGCTGGCCCCTCGTGGACATGTGCCAGAATAATTCTCTCAAAAAGCTTGCCCAGGATTGAGGTAAGACTAACTGGCCTATAGTTCCCTGGGTCTTCCTTCCTCCCTTTTTTGAATATAGGAACCACATTGGCCCTCTTTCAGTCCTCTGGCACCACACCAGAGCACCACAAGTGCTCGTACAGCCATGCCAGGGGTCCCACAATGACCTCATTTAATTTCCTCAGTACTCTAGTGTGGAGATTATCCAGACCAGCTGATTTGAATACATCCAGTCCCTCCCTGGGGCCATGGGCCTGTTATAGAGCAATTTTCCAATTGGTATCTCCATGAAGGATAATTCCCTGTTTCAGAAAGATCTTTCCTTTTTAAGGACACATTTCAGTGTCAGAACATCCATTTTGACCTAAAAAAAGCACAATGTGGAATTTTTAAATAGCCTGGTCCTCGACAATTTTTCATATCTTATTGGCTTGTACAAATCACTGTTTTTTTTCTTTTCTTTTCTTTTTTGATGCTGTTTTTATGCTCTATATTAATATCTTGTTTAGTTTAGATAGATCCCACAGACAATAGCTAACTCTGGCACTTAGTGTGCTGTTATTTTCAAGGACTAACATAGGATTCTACCCTTGGTCAAAACCCACATGGATTCAAAGTACAGCAGAGGATTAGCTTGCACTTGAAATCCATGCAAGTTTGGCTTTAGGGTAGGCAGCACACAGCCTAGGACAGTGGGTATTCTGCCTAAGTTAGGAGTGTAAGATTGTCTACAAAATCCAAATGTTCTCAACATTTGGGTGACAAGTACTTGACAAAACACAAACAGTTGGGGGAACAAAATGTTAATCAGAAGCAATTATGAAAAACAAAATGTACTATTAACTGTTTGAAATAGAGTAATTTCCAATACTCTTTTGTAGTACAACAATGTTTTGGTATCAAATTTATGAGGCCACATACTCAACTTGAATAAACTGTTTCTTCACTTAAGTGGTTCTTTGTCAATTGTCTCCTTGATAAAGCTCTTGGATTATAGTCACTATTTATTAGATCCTGCCACTAAGTGATGGATGAACATTTTTGAAAACTTTTGAAAAGTAATTGTAAATGTAATCTGTTCTACATCCATGAAGAGCACAAGAATATCCCAAACAACAGAGTCTTATTGATTACAGTAGAAGTTCTTCACTCTTTTATTTTTCAGATTACCTAACAGTATGAGACATCTTGTCCCTCTCTCTGACTCACTTTACTTCCGTAGGCCACCAGAAATGGCCTGACAGAGCATTAGTGTTCTGCTGACCAGCACTTAAAAATCCTAGTAGTATTCTAATAATATTTATAGCTGAATCCCAGGGAGGTGACCCACATATTCATTGACTACTTGCTAGAATTCAAAACAAGCATGCTTCTGCATCCTTTTATACCACCCCTCACACTTGGAGAACTACCTCATAAACATCCACAAAGCTACCTCATCCCCTGTCCAGTCCCCTAATAAAGCTGTCGTTTGTCATGACAGCTACAAAAGCCTCAACAAAGGTTAGGTTATGCATGTATTATAACTGTTGCCTTCTAATATTTCTCATTATACCTTGAACTCCTTTGTCTATAACCACTTACTAGTCCTTGTCTGATAAGTAGACTGTAAGGTCTTTGGCACAGGGACTGTATTTTTGCTGTGAGTTTGCATAGCAACTAGCATAATGGATCCTCATCCTGGGAAGTTCCCATGTGGAATACTAGTCAATAAATTGACAATAATAATAATGAACAAGGGTGGTCTGTTCCTTTAAGAGGGAACAATCAGCCCAGTTGGGAGAGCCCAGCTGCAGGGCATTTGGATAGGCAGGGTGTGTCCTGCTAGGAGCTTTTACTCCCAGAAGAATAAGCAGGAGAGGAGGAAACAAGCCAAAAATGCAACTGTTTGTTATAAGAAGGGGACCAGGCTGTTGTGTTGGGAGCCAGAACCAAAACCAAAGGGCTCCTCCTTAAGCATCCAGGACAGGGAAAAAGTAAATTTGTTTTGTTGTTTATTTGTTGGCTTGGTTGTTACCTAAAGACTGTGCTACTTGAAAAGACTGGCTGAGGAGCAACTTGTAGAGCAAAGCCTACTGAAAGAATCCAGCAGGTTAGGTAACCCACTTATATGTATTATAATTCATCTTTATTAATATTTATAAGGTAAGATGAGATAAAAGCCCATGTGAGATGAATCATATGAGCCATTTCTCTTCCACCTACGTTGCTAGGTTGCCCCATTATGTTGAAAGCACAGGACAGACAAGCCATTTCTAAAATGTTAACAGAAAAATCAGGGGAAACCCTTGTTCCTCTTTCTGTGTTTAGCTCTAGTCACAGACAGTAGAGGCAGTAGTACAAAAAAGTGGCAAACTAGCTGTATCATGCACTGCAGCACTTAAGTGAGAGCTGAACTCACTGAGGGGGAATCTGGCTGGAGAAAAAGCTCAGCCTCCAGCTCTGACTCAGAAGAACTTCCAGGGGCAGGTTAGACTACTATGGAGAGGCAAAATAGTGGGGGTGGGGCAAGGAGATTCATGGTGGGGGATAGGGATATAGGATATGCCTGAGAAGAACCCTTGGTAGAAATATGCACATATATATTCCCAAAGCAATGCAATTCTTAAATCTCAGAAGCTAATTTGAAAGTTAAGATAAATGCACTTTAGACTGCCCTGGACATCCCAAAATTTCTGTCTCAGTTGAACAAAAGACCAAATTCTGTCCTAGCTAGGCATGATATAATATCATGCTCTTGTCAACAGATCAAAAGGAAGGTCTTAATAGAGGCAGGGTAAATACTGGAAGAGACAGTAAGTGTATATATTTAGGGCAATTTTTATAAGCGTTTAAGTGATCAGACCAGGGCACCCGAGTCAAGTTTGTAACTTTTAAGTCCATACTTCATTTTTATCCTAAAAGAGAAAGTTGTAAGTTAAGAAACCATTTCTTAGGAAGTTTGCATACTTCAAGTACCATTATCTCATTAGATAACTCTTCACTACCCAATGTTGATGGACGGAGAGACATTGGCTTAAAAAAGTGAAGCAGAACCTGAATAGGCATAACTGGACAGTTAAGCACCATGGACAGTAGTGTTATACAAGGCAGCATTTTTCTTCTGGTGGCAGTCACAGTGGTGGGAATTTTTGCACTCCTTCCTTCAGAGTTGGTGCCTGGGGGAGGTACCTCAGTTTTTTCCTCTTTGTTATGCTATGGGTGGTTATGGATAGCAAACATGATAACTAGATCCAGGGAACATGTGAAACATAGTACTGATGTGGATCCACAATACAGTGATGTCAGCACACCTAAGCTGACTAAACTGATTGCTAATAAACTGCTAAGGATTGCTATCTCATTTCAACAGCAAGCACTGCAAGATCACTTGTATCTTTGGAACTTTGGGCTACCTGATTTGGTCTTAGAAGAAGAAACATTTTGCATCATTTAGGATAAAAAAAAAATTAGCATAAGCAGTCATTCCTTAATTCTGCCCTTCTTTTGAATATCCAGATGCAAAAATCCATATGTAAAAATGTATTTCAAAGTATGCACTGTTGTCATGGTAGAAACTGTAGCAGTTAATGAGACTCATACAAAGAGGAAAGGTAGAATCTGACTTGCTCTGTACTCTGCACAGGTTAATTGCAGGTTGGAATATAAAGAGTTGGCATCAGAAAAACATAAATAGGGAGGGCCTGTGTGCTTTTTTCTTGTTCCCTACCACTACAACTGAAAGTGTTCAGAAGAGACAACATGACCTGAAAATTCTTCAGTTTAACAGAGAGCTGCTGTCAGGGAATTTTGTCTTAAAGCTTTTGGAATTCACTCCTCTGCCCTTAATCTGTGATAGCTGCAATCTGTTGTTTGTTTGGCATGCTGCAACACCCATCTCCCTTTCTGAGGACAGCCAGGGTGCTAAGGCTGGGTCAGATGTATTATAAAGGGGAGGTTAGGGTATTCTCCCTTTCTCCTTAAGGTCATTAAAAAATGGCTATAATTTAAGCGATTAGAAATGGATACAAAGTCTCTACGTCTGGAAAAATTTTCCGTAAAAATAAGTAATTAAATATAACTAAGAAACAGGGAGTGGGGAAGATGCTTGAAAACACATCTTTACTCTGCAGTCTAGGTAGCCCTTTTTGTCTTTGGCCACGCTCCCTTTTATTCTCAGCATTCAATATTTATCTTACAATAGATAAACTAAAAATAAATAGTATAATTTTCAGTTGCATGAATACACACACTCTGCACAGTACTAAAGTACTTTCTTTGTGGTTGATCTACCACACTATAAATACACACATACAAAGTTGGGGAGACTGATAATGCATGCAAAGTATATAAGAGTTTGTGTTGCCTCTGAATGCATTCACTTTGGTGATAACCATGGTCATTAACTACAAGGCTGACTTCTATTTATATTGTTTCCAAATGAGGAGAGATTTCTCTCCAGTTACAGTGTATAGGTCTCTGTAAATTTCAATCCCTTCAGTGGCTGAAGGTTCATGTACTAGTAAGAACTGAAGGATGATTTTAAATTGCTTATGCATTGCTTTAGGATTTTTCCAATGATTGCTGTACACTATACTCAGTAGATTAAGGCACAGCCATAGCAAGGATGTAGAGAGATCAGATATCAACTTCCCAGTCACTAAGCCAGTGCAGTGACCCTGTTAGTCTTGGTGAAAAAGAATCAAGGCAAGTTAACACCTGGATCAGCTTCTGATGCATAACATCTTGGGGGCATAGTTTGGCAGCGTAAGTGTTTTACACTGAGGCTAGGGACATTCAAAAAGCTGGAGCCTAAATTGATTAAATCTTTGCAGGTTAGTCTAGATTGAACCAGTTTGCAAGTGACCAGACATTCCTTCTGGACTGAGGAAATGCAGGCACAACCTCATAGTTGCTCAAGCCAGGAGGTGGGGGACACTGGAGCATGCCCTTGGCGACAGGGAAGCTGTGCTGGTAGCCTAGAATGAACAGGCCAGGGAGGGGGTTGAATTCCCCCCTCCCTGTCCCATGGACCCAAGGTGGGGTCTATCTGGTGCTCTCCACTCACTGCTACAGCAGCAAGGGTGTGGCGAGATGCTGGCCAGCATGGCTCCCTGAGGCACAGTGGGCAGAGAGGGGAATTGGTGAAAAATTCCCCTCTCTGCCCCCTCTGCCCCTGGGGGACCATAGCAAGATCTGACCACTGCTGCCACCACTATCTGTGTGAAGTGAGTGGTGGGATAAGCCCCTTCTTGTCCCCACCCCATGTGTAATGTTTGTCCCTAGCCTGAATGTATTGGTAATGATGCTGACTTTTTACCTCCTTTACTTTTAAAAGCATCATACAATTACACAGCAACAATAATTAGAAATAAAGGTGGCAAAAAATATTGTCTTTTTTAACCTAGAAATAACAGTAAAGGGATATCAGTCTTTCACTTGCTGAGATCTATCTGTCTAGAGCCTACAGATGTTACATATATTACACAATCATTCTTCCATCAAAGTTAGAAGAGAATCTGCTAACATGGTTAAGACAAAGAGCTATGAATCTTTTTGCTTCATTATAATTAATCACCAACTGAGATTAATATTTCATTTGTGCATACTATCATTAGCATCATTATATACAGCATCATATATAAGTTCATAACTAAGGAACAAAGATGAGTATACACCATTAAAGTATGATGTGTGTAATTTTTTGTAACTTTTTATATAGAGTTACAAAGTAAGTACGTATATGTAGTTACAAAATAAGTTCTGTGTGTGTATCTATAGAGAGAATAAGGGAAAGAAATATAATATGAATATATATTGTTCATGGATATGGGTACGTATGGCTCAGATTCTTATATTAGCTTAATGGAGTCAGATGCCCAAATATATATATTTATATTTATTTCTCTCCCTTATTCTCTATATATACATGCACAGAACTTATTTTATAACTGTATATATACAGGAAACCCTTGCTATTTGCGGGTTTGACATTCATGGTTTCAAATATTCGCGAATGCCAAACCCGCATCTTTAAAGGAGCTCCTCAGGAGCTCTGCACTTGCTGCCGCTGCACTCTCACTGCCACTGCTGCACTCGCGCCACCGCCAGCACAGCTGTGCCCACCCCCCAAGCTCCCCCTGTAGGCTCTAGACAGCCTTTGGGACCACTGCGTTCATGAAGACAGACAGCATTCATGAACGCAGGGCCTTACTCACAGATTTTGGGTTCACAGGGGATATGAGAATGTATCCCCCACATATGGCGAGGGTCTCCTGTACCTACTTTGTAACTCCATATAAAGAGTTAAAAATAATTACATACATCCTACTTTAATGACCTATACTGATCTTTGTTCCTTCGTTATGAACTTTTATATGCTGTATATAATGAGGCTAATGATGATATGCACAAATGAAATATTAATCACAGTTGATCAATTGTGTGTATATATATTTATTTCTGTCACTTATTCTCCACATACACACACACACACACACACACACGCACATATATATATATATACACACTTAACTGTAAATGAAAAAATATCTGTATTGTTTCTAAACCATGACAGCCATTCTAGTTTGCCTGACTGATATAATCTCAACTCATTGCATAGAGCTGAATCAAAGTAGAATTTTGGGGGAAAACCAAAGGGACATGAAACAATAGCAGAGAACACCGCGGGCCCCTAAAGGAATGCCCTTACTCTGCATGAATCCAGTTAGGCTGGAAATGTTCTCCTCAGCTCCCAAACTAGCATACCAATTCCAGAGCTAGGGTTCAATGTACTGGCTCAGCTGGAAGGAAAATGTTTAACCTCGTCATTTTCTAAACAAGACATTTTAAATCTTTCAGTTTTGTGACCCAAACAATTTGACAAATTAGAAAAAAAATCATGAAGAATTTTAGTTTGCCCAGAACCAGTTTTCAGTGAACAAAGTATTCAGCCAGGTTGTTTTTTGCCCAACTATGCTGAAAATCTGGTCTTAGGAGCAAAGGATTCAGTGAGAAGCAGCAGATGGAGAGAAGCTCCTGATAAAGAGAGGCACAGAGGATGCTCTATGAGACTGCCATACCCAGCACATACATGAGGAGATGTTGACTTAACAGAATTAATTACACCCTAACAAGGGAAGAATAAAAAGTACAGATAAAAAAAACCCAGGCACATAAGAATATTGGTTTAGCTTTTGTTTCTGGTTGCTATATATCTTTGTTTAATGAAAAAAATGATGTTCTTATCAGAAGCAGCTGACTTTGAGACCCTCTGATTTTTTAACCAGGGTGCTGCAACACCCCAACACCTTGAGGTACTATGAGATCCTTTTAAGGATGTCACATGGTTCTCCATATTAACATAGTAGATGTGAAAACACATGCACATGATACACAAGATAAACCGAGATTTCAAATAGGAATCCATGGTGTCAAAACCATTCTGACCTGTTGTGATATTTTAAAGCTCCTTTTCTGTACTCAAAAAAATAGTCAAAGATAAGAGCTGGCAAGGGATGACTTGAGTCTAACAAGGGATAACAGTTAGGCTTAGGGAATGGTGCAAGATGCACAGGTGAAACCCCATCATGCCCCCGCACCCCAAAGCCCCCTAATGACCCCCAAAAGCCATAGAGTGCCCCGCCGACCCCCAGCACAGGTGGAGGTAAGCAGGGCCATGGTGGGAGGGGACTAGCCCAGCTCAGTTGCGGGGAGGTGGCTGACTCAGTGGTCAGGAGCGTCTCACCCTGCCCCAGCTCCTACTTTGCCCAGCCCCACAAGAAGCCACATGACTGAAGCCTCGCATACAGGCCATGCAAACAGGTGCGCTTGTCTGTCTGGCATGTGAGTTAGCATGGAGTTTGTGCAGAAGGGTGAGTGGGAGGGCCTGAGGCCCTGCCTGTGCACCCTAGGGAAGGCAGTCCCAGCAGCACCATGTGGATGTGCACACGTTACAACCTGACGGTCCCCTCAGGGTCTGTGATCTCTGCTGCTGGTGCCTTGGAGGCTTCCACCCAAATGGAGCCCATGCTTTCATTCTCCACAGAAACAGAGGCCCTGGCTCTAGGCTGCAGGGGCTGCCTGTCACTTTTTCAGGCTCTGGGGTCTGGGAGCATGGCCACTTCCCCTTGTGGGGTCTGCTCCCTTCCAAAGCCATCTGGCCACGGCACTTAAGGGAGCCCACTCCTGCCCCAGCCCTGGAATGATCTGTAGGCAAGGTAAGGGCCTCCAAGGGGACACTTGCCTGCCTGTACACAAATTCCAGGAGCTTGGGGAACAAACAGGAGGAACTTGCCCTCCTGCTCAACACAGACAATTACAATGTCATAGGGATAATGGAGACTTGGTGGGACTCCACCCATGACTGGGCCACAGGTATAGATGGCTATACCTTGTACAGGAGAGATTGAGTGGATAAAAGGGGTGGGGGTGTAGCTCTCTATGTCAAAGAAAGCTGAGCAACCCTGCAAGCCGACATTGGCACCCAGGGTGGATGACTAGTGGCCCTCTGGGTTAAAATCCATGGGGAACACAGCACAGGGGATGCAATGCTGAGAGTCTACTATAGACCTCCGACCCAGGATCAAGAGCTTGACCAAGAGTTCGCCAAGGAATTGGCCGAATCCACACACTCCCGGTCCATGGTTGTCATGGGAGACTTCAACTACCCAGGTATCTCATGGGAAGAGCACTCAGCCAAATCCAAATGGTCACAAGCTTTCTCATGTGCGTGGATGACCTCTATCTGACACAAGAAGTCTACAGGCTGAGAGACAAAGCGCTACTCAACCTGGTATCAGCAACAGGGGATGACCTTATCAGTGACCGAATGATTGATGGGAAGCTGGGTGACAGTGACCACGAGCTGATCACCTTCACCATCCACCATGAATCTGGCAAGTCAGTCAGCAACACAAAAGTCCTCAACTTCAGAAAAGCTGATTTTGACAAGCTCAGGAAGCTTGTCAGCGGGGCCCTAAGGGACTATGACCCTAAGGGGAGGGGAGGGTACTTGCCTTCCGCAGTGGTCAGTCAGTGACCAGAGGCAGAGTGAGGTCCCCCACAGCCGATCAGGGGGCGCATGTGCACCCCAGTGCACCCCCTATACATCACCACTGGAAAGCTGGAAATTCAGTGACATTTGGGCATGTGACACCGTTAAGCTACTAGGAGAATCTGAGCCATGTGTAATATACCCATGAACATAATCAAAATGTTATTACACTGCATCTCAGGGAATTATCCTGCTAGGTATTATTATCATTGCCTATTAAATGTCAAAACTGAGAAGGAAACTGTTTTGCTATTTCAGAAAACTACTCAGAATTTTTTTAAAAAAATCATTCCACAGTTAATAATTTTAAGTGTTTTTCATGAAGGAGACCCTACTTGAAGAGGGCCTGGAGGTCAGCATTCTCCTCTGAGATGTGGAAGGCCGAGTCAAGCTTTGCTCTGCCTGATTCAGAGGAAACTGATTTCCTCACTTCCCAGGTTTAAGCTACAGGGTTTCAGTCTCTTTGGCACACTTGATATTCATAAGATGTAGAAAGGAAATAGGTAGCTTAGAATAACTAGCTGCCTAGTGGGGCACCCTACTATAAAACCCTGGTCACCATCAGGTGGAGCCAATATTGATACAGGTCTCCCATATCTCAAGTGAGTTTCCTGACTGCACAGCTTTTGACAAGTCTAGGGTTGCTTTCAGCGTCTCTCTCATTCTGACAAGAAAGCTGAACCTCAGACCCTTTTTTTGACAAAAGAGGAATTGAAAAAATGTGTCTCAATGAATAATTTTAGTTTTGATGAATCAGCATTTTCTAGCATTGTTTTGAAACCTATTTCTATTAACAGATCATGAAAACGGATGCACAGTGAAAGTAAATGATTTTACCAAGAAAAACACTGTCAATTTTTTTTTCTGACACACTTTTACCCATTGAGAACTGTTCTTAATGGCCTTGTTATGCTGTGACTTTTATAAACTTTTATCAGTGTTAGTGCTAGCTTGGAGTTTGGAGCAGTCATGCCCTTAGTTTAGAAACTTTCTCTGACTGTACCCCAGCTGCACATCTGGGACTTGCCATTAGAGGCCTGGTGAGCAGGGATAAGACTAAGAGGTGCAGCTGTGAGTTGCCACTACAGGGCTGCCGAGTCAAGACAGACTTCTATCCCTGCTCTACAGGTGGGTTGGTGTGAGTGATCATGGGATACTAGAGGACTTCAACTTGGGCAGAACATCTGTGGGGAGTGGTCACACCTTAATGGAGTATGAGCTGGGTAGCACAGATCATTGATAATCCAATCTGGCCCTGGAGTGGCATAACTTTGAGCTGCATAACGAGTGCTTAACATCAGTTTAAGGTGTTAATTTGCAGCAGTCTAGCAGTTAAGAGCTCCAAAGGGCACCCACAATCACCATGTAACAGGGGTTTAAGATGCAACCAGTAAGATGCCCTTCCTTTTTTGACTGCAGTGGAACACTAAGATATATGACTGCCAAAATGGTGTAATGTACTGTAATGTTGAACATCATGTACTGCAAGGTTGTAACATGAACTACAATTCTCAGAAGCCTTTAGGGGTTGGGAGGAAGGAACTGCAAAGTGCACTACAATTCTCAAAAAGTGGCAGCGGGCAGGAGGAAGTGGAAGGAACAGCATCAGAACATGGGTTGGCATGGCCAGAGTTGGAAGGAGTGGTAGAGCTAGGACTGCGAGTTGCAGCAGTGGGGCTCAAATGTGGAGCCCAGGCGGATGGCAATTAAGCATTTTATGGGACCAGAGACTGCTTTGTAGGCCTCTGGAGTTGTAGGCAAGTTTAAGGTTAAAGTGTACATATTACAGTGTTATGTGTTTTCTACCCATTACTTGTTCTTGGGTGATTTCACCACAGTGCCTCTGTTTATTTCTTGTTACCCAGATCCTAAGTGATTGTACCTTAATATTCATGTTTATTTACCCGTAACTGTCTTCCTCTCTTTATCCCAGTGACTTGTGACCCTAATTCTCAGCATCCCCTATATAAAACTGGGAACTTCTTGTGCTGGCTCCCTGTGCCAGTTCCTGGACTTATGGGGTTTGGTACAATGTCTTATAGAACTAAGGATAATTTTGTAAGGCACAAAAGGCATTTAGGCACCTAAATGTTATCAAAAGTCAATAGTAGAGGGGTGCCTAACCATATTTGTGTCTTTAGATATCTCCTGCACAAGTTGTTAAACCACCACACAACACACTAATACTACAAATGGGAATTGACTGTCCATGTGAATTAGAAATCAAAAGGCAGTTGGAGATGGATATAACTAAGCTGAGCTCCTTCTTTTGATCCTGTAATTTGATGATAAAGAGGAAGATACTGATGATAAAGAGGAAGTATAACTGTCCCTGGCATCATTAGAAACTGCTTTCCCCTCAACTATCTGTATCAGATTAAATGTTTTCATCACTTTCATTCCCCACCCCACTTAGTGATAGCTGTGTTTTTTGGCAAACATCTGCAATAAAACTGCTTCTCTGTTTATGGAGCTAAATAAACAACACATGGTAGGTTTAATGAATCCAGTCATCTCCCTCTTTAAATGACTTTCAGCTCATTTTCTCTTGATCATAGACAGCAGCTGTGTTTAATGAGCTGGAAGAGGAACAGGTCAATAAAAAGTATATGCATGTTGTTCAAGTATCTATCACATACATGTGGACCATCTAATTCTTCCAACCCAACTACCAACTCTTAACAGAAATGAAGAACAACAACAGGTCCCAACCACCAAGATTAAGGTTCATTTCCTCACTCGTTGGGTCAATAAAGCCTGAACATTCCAAATCATTTCCTGGCGTGTTGGTAGTAGCCGTGTTGGTCCGAGGACGGAGGCAGGCAAGGTTCTTTGGTAAATGTGATACCTTTTATTAGACCGACTAAATAGTTCAGAAAAAAAATTCTTTGCAAGCTTTTGGGTGCTCACGCCTAAAAGCTTGCAAAGAACTTTTCCCCAACTATTAAGTTGGTCTAATAAAGAAAAGTAATTTCCTAGCAAATTAATCTGCCCCTGTACAGAAGATAAATACTGAGCCTTTGTACAGCTTCTTTCATTTTGGACAACTCTGATGATTATTTTGTAAAATCTTGCCCTATTTATTGGTTTTATTAAAGGCCAGATTGTGGAGTCAAATGTTTCCATCTTAGTCTCAGCTGTAGGGTTAGAACGGTTTTTTTAGCCTTGTGACCGCAGAGAAAAATTTTTACAAAGTTAATCACAGTCTGAAAAAATGGGAGACAGAGCAAAAGAAGCCTATTTATTTTTAAGTCACATGACTTTAAAGAAATTGTTAGGATTTTAAGGAGGGTTGTGTCATTATTTTTATGTCCTGAATTCATAGCCTTATTTTGCTATTAAATTAAAAGCAAAGATTAATTCCCTTTTTGGGTGGGGTGGAGGGTATCTTTATTGTTTGGACTGATATCACTACATCTTGTTAGATAGACACAGGACGCATCTACATATGTGCCTTAATGCACAGTAGCTTATTTTCCTGCACATTAAAGCATCGTGTCAAAAATCACATGCACAGTAAAAATAGACTACTGCACATTAAGTAGTCTAAACAGCATGCACTACTGCACATTAGGGCAGCCTACTTCATATTTATTAGGGCTGTGCGAGGCTTCAGACAGAGCTTCAGATCTGGAGAAGCTTCGGACACTTCGGGGTCTGAAGCAGCACGTCCGGGTTGAAGCGCTGCCTCGTTTGGTTCCTGAAGCAGTTTGGAGCTTCTGAAGCTCTTCAGAGCCTGCCTTGGAGCCACCTTGGAGATCTGGCCATAGGGTATAATGGAGAAACAATAAAATAACTTTAACTTTGTTGTTTTTTTTGTCTGATTTAGATGAAACATGCAGAGGTGGTAACTTCTGCTGAGAGCATGAAGCCTGCCATGTTTCAAGATCAGTGCAGGGGTTTCGGTGGAAGAGCACCCCAAATTCTTGAAAGCAAATGATGCAATCCCAGGATAACTGTTTAGACACACTGCAGTGTCCTGGCATAAATTGTTAATACTTCTTATCTTATGAAACTTTTTAGGAACCTTTTATGCCAGGACAACAAACATGGACATCTGAATGACTATAATTTGTCCCAAAATAAAATGGTTTACCCTGAGACAAATGTGATGTCTGTTCATAGACCTAGACTTTCTTACTGAACACTCCTCAGCCATGGATTTCTTTAGGTCACAGTGACTTTTTAAAGCTTATGTTTACGAATGAAGTATTGGAAAGTAACAGTTCCTATTTCCCTTTTGAGGGCACTTTTATATGTGTTCTGGGGGTGGAAGAGGTGGCACTTTAATTACAGCAGTTCTGAGAGACACTCTAATTAAAGCACCACAGTGTCCCATGTATCATTCAATGAGTTTTAGTTCAAGTGCCTCCACCACCATTTTGAAGCACGGGAACACTGATACATGAGATGCAGAGCCTTGCTGGTTGCACAGTGATTACCACACTCCAGCAGACTTGATTAATTGAGTCTGCTCCAATGTGCTGGAATTACAGCATGTCAAAACAGTCTCCACACTTGTGTAGGCATCCCAGAGACCCATCTCAAATTTCTGAACTGAGTTCCTATCTAGAAAATACTTCAAGAAATAAGCTATGCCTCTAGCAGCCCAGTATTTCTAATCCTTCTAAGAGAGCATTCTTGGCAATAGAAAATAATTTGCTAGAGTACCAAAACACTGATCAAACCAGCCTTGAGGCAGCAGAGATAGCACTGAATCTTTTGAGTTTGTTCTTTTATTTTGGTATTCTGAAACAATTGGAAATAATGAGTTGGTCCGCTTCAAAAGTTGGCTTAATGTAGGCATACAAGAAACAGGCAAGGACTTGTTAGTGGCACCTCACATACCAACCCCAGTAAGAACTCTTAGCGCTAACCTTTATAAGAACAGATAGAACATCTAATTAGCCATTTCCCTGCTTATTTTCTATAGAGGACTGCTACCACTGGGGAGTCTTCTGGATTCAGTACAAGATAAAAATCTATGCTGGGAATATTCAAAGGAAAATGTGATTTGTTAAATATTGCATCTAATAACTGAATCCACAAATGCTGGTCACCTGCCACTAAAATGGCCAATACTTGAGATTTTTAAATAAAGGTGAACATAGTACATCCAAATAGAGTAAGAGGTGAAATAAATGTTTCTTTCTGGAGGGCAGAAGGCTAGCAAGGCCCAGAAGAAGGGTGCGATATTATAGGGATTTTTATTTTCTAGAAATAAAGGTGGCAAAAGCATGTTAAACCCTTTTGTTCTTGACGGTATTAAAAGCAAAGACTCAGTAGCAGAAGAATTGGAGGTTTCCCTGAATTTGGAACACTGGATAGTAAGTAAAATCTATTGACATATCAGTCTTGAGCTGAAGGACGCTGGATTAGGGATGGTGGAAAGTAAGAGACAAAGTGGAAAGAGAGTCACTCGGTAGAAACAGATATCTCATTTGTGCCAGCTTACATTTTTTTTATGGCAGCACAAAGGTTGAACAAATAGACTTACTCTTTGTTGTACCACCTGAAAGGAAAATCAGTGGCGCAACAAAAGGTGCCAGTAGACTCTGTCACTTTACTGTAGCGGTCATATATTACTTCTGTGGCACTTCCCCACCCCAGCAGACCTTGCAAAGGATATCCTCCCTGTGTGTCTGCAAGCATGGATGGGAGACTGAGAGAATCCCACCCCTGCGATGCTGGTAGATACAAGGGCAAATCCCTCTTTAAGAGATTTTCCCAGGTATTTCTGCAAACATGGCAGGGGGAACCCATTGTTCAAGACCTTACCCTCAGTGCTTGCAGACGTGTGGGGAAATCCCTTACAGAGGGACATGTGGTGGCACTGCTGATTGTGCCTCGCTGATGATGTCTGTTTTGAGCCTCAGCTGGAGAAGCAGCAGCACCAGTGAACGAAGACAAGCAGGTCATCATCAGCCAACCTGAGCCACATCAATCAGACTCTCTGTGTCTGTATCATACTTATAGGCCTCAATACAGCTCTCCACATTGTGCTTCTTACCTGCTTCTTATGTGCTTTTAAGATTTGGTTGATGAACTAGTATCTCCTAGGCTTTTTTCTACTCAGCATAAAGAAAGAGAGAGGAAGAAAGATGCAGAAGGGTCACAAGTTAAAACTGAAAATTGTGAGACTACTGCCGGTGGAGACTACTGCTCCTGTGCTTTTCCTGGGCTGTTCTGTTGCCTCATTGCTGTAATGACCTCCATGGCTGCAGAAACTGCTGTGCTTTAGCAGCCATGAAATAGTACAATGGTAGGATAAAAATCAACCTCATTACAAACAGCTTCCCTTTTAGGGTTATCCACATGGAGGGTGAAATTCACCCCATGCATTAAGTCAGTAACCTTGAAATCCAACTAAACCTTAACAACAGGATTTGTGTTGCCTGCACTGGCACATCCAAAGAAAATAAAATTAGTCTTTTATAATTCACCTGATATTTTACAAACCACTGGCCAACTTTAAAAAACACTAGCACTGTAGGGTTTCCATTTAAGAACCTACATAAAGAATCCAGGTTTTCATTGTCCTCAGTAGGAGCTGTGGGGATCACTGTTGAAAAGCAAAGAGGAGCCAATTTACACTTTTCTGGCTTTTTATGTCCCTTAAGGCAGAATGCAGACAGTACTGTCCCTAAACCTTAAATATTTTCTCTCCCTCATACAGTAAGTTTTGGACTTTTGGATAGTCTGTGGTTCAAAACTAATTTAATGCTGTCCTGAAAACTCTTCAAGGATTCATTAGGAATTAAACAACTTCAGCTTTATAGTAATTCCTCTTAAAAAATCACCAATTTTTTTATCGCAAATTACACAAGTTCTAGAGAATGTCTCAGGTTGTTAAAAAATTGTATTACTACTACTATATTACTACTACACAAATTTAATGTAGTAACTCATTTGGTTAGGTATTATACAAGCACAATACAGTTAAGTGGTGCATGTGCTATTAAATTCTACAGGTCTTTCTCGCTGAGTATGGATGTCATTGAAATTCTGTTTAAAGCAAAATTTTCAACCCCCCCCCACCAAAAAAACCAAAACAAAACCCAACAAAAAAACTGCACGAACCCAACCCTCTAAGTCCCAAAGAAAATCTATTGACCTTAGGCTCCTAAGTCACAAAGACATTTTACCATTTGTCTTATTACTAGATCTAATGGGTTAGTAACGTGTGGCATTTGTTGTATTGTTTTATTTGTTATGGCTATAACAGAATGAACTGCTTCTGTGCCAATTTAATTATATGGTACTTGGGAATGCTTAATGCTGAACAGTTACGATTACAATTTATCTCAGCATATGTTACAGCAGTGAGTCTTGAACTATTTTGTGTACCATTCACTACCCTTCCAGAATTTTCAAGCATCCCACACCGCTGTTTCTTTCACATTTAGGTAGCAAAACATCAGTTTTTAAAAAAGCACTGCTTTGGTATAAATTCAACCCTGCTTAACTACCAGGCCTGTAGTTTGGTGCACCCTCTGACACACTACATCACGCAATATTTTCGTATAGGGACATGGTTCTGTAAACCCCATAGGTAGTATATTTCATTTACCTACATTTTTAAAAAATGAAGATGCATTCATTGTCCATGGGGATTTCTTGGTTAATTTCAGTTGGAATGTGGGTCCTGAAATTTTGTCTTATTTTTAAAGTGGTTTCAATTTATATGATGCTTAACCTAAATATCCATAAAAGAGGTGAGGAGAGGACTGTTATGGTATATATTGGTGAAAGTCCTGATCCTTTCCCACTGAAATCAAAATTAATTGTTTGTCATTGACTTTAATGATCAACTACTCACTGCTCTGAGAAGAAAAAAAACAAAACAAGCTGGTTTGTTACTACTGGTTGATAGGCAGAATTTTTATTCTGATTTATAGAGTTCTGAAAATCTGAGCTATAGCCATGCCTATAGCCATAGCTTTTCTATGATCTGGATGAGGTACAGAAAGGTACAAATCTATCCATGTCTGGTTATGCTTCTGCCCTTCCTCAGTCAATCAATAATAAATGCATTTTGTCTCATCTTCTAGTCCAACACAAAAGAAGTTGGGGAGAAGGCAGCACAAGTTGTTTGACAGCAGCATTGTGGAAAGAATAATAGAAAACAGTCTAACCTGTCTTGATTCACACTTCAGAAGAGGAAGAGGCAGAGAATGTGTGTCCATCAAAAGAGAAGCTAAAGCCTAAAATCTCATTTGCCTTGGTGTCCCAGGGAGAAATAAAACTGATATCCCACAGATTAAAGAAACTGTATCAACTCAATGTAGGATTTACAGCAGGGTATTACAATTAAACTATATTATTAATCTATCACTAATGCTTCCCTGTAGTTTAAGGCCATATGATTTAATTCAGCAGAGCACTTAAATGCATGCTTAATTTTAAGCATAAGACTGATCAGAGCTTAAGTTAGATGTGTGTTTAAGTACAGGGGCTTCATGAACAACTCCTGCAGGCTGAAGCAGGAATGTCCTTGATTAAAAATCTAGAAGGGATCTGAAATTCAGTCCCTAACTGAATGTTATAATTTTGAATCTTAGGAAGAAAATTTTAAGAAATTACAAAATACTAATCTACCTTACATTGTGTTGTTTTATTGGATCTTTGATTAATTGAAGTTTGAGCAAAGGGATTGACCCATGAATAATTGCCAGTTCATTTTAAAATTTCCACTCTCTCTTTCTCATCATTCAGTCTGGGTGAACTTTAAAAGTACTTAATTAAAAATGATTGGACCAGATCTTCAAAAACATGATTTAGACCTTGACTCCTGAACTAGAACAAATTATCAGTCACACTCTTCAAATATAAACTCAGTAGAAGAATAGTTCAAAGATAGAAACAAAATGCTACCTTTATTTTTAGTCTGAATGATTCTTCTCTATTTGGGAAAGAGCCCAATCTCTCTAATTACCTTTCTCTTAAATATTTTCATCTCTTGCTGAGAAATTTTTTTTCAGTTGCAACTACATTCACCAATACACAATTGAATCAAGTAAAATGTGTCCTGAATTTTTGTTGAATTCACCACATTATTTCAGCCAGAATACTTCAAAAAATGAAAAATTTCAAATTTCACTTTTTCAAAACAAAATCTCTATTTTTTATTCATTATGACTTTTCATTAAGAAATTTATTTTAAATATAATGTTAAAAATAACAGTAATAAAATGTTTCTCTTGGGGGTCAAATTTATGTTGGTTCTTGAAAACTGTATTTTTTTTCACATGTATAAAGTTTTTGTTCAAGGCGAACTCCAAATTATTTTTGTCCCAATTGTTCAATATTGCAAGGAAACCAAACAGTGAGGTATTTGCAGAGCCTTACTCCCAACATGAATTTAAAGCCCATTTTCACATTTCTTCTTCTACAAGAGCTCAGGTTTTTTATCATTTGAAAGGTAAGACCTGGGAATCTGAATTACTAAAGGACTCAGTTCATTAAAGGGTTCTCTGCACTTTGCCAGATTTCCCCGAAGCTCAGATTTAATCAACAGATCCCTGCTTCATACTTACAGCATTGTTCATCTTCAGTATAAACAAATAAATAGATCCCCATAAACTCTGATATTTTTTAAATCACGGTTTCACAGATCCCCAGTGCTGGGAGACTGGAACCATATCCTGTGGCTGCTGCGACCCAGCTAGGTCTGGCCACTGGGAGGCATGCTGCAGGGAGCCAGGATCTACAGCTTCTGGGTATGAGGGTCTGCAGCGGTTGCAGGATCCACAGCTAGGAAGGCTCAAGGCCCAAGACAGCTAATGGGGCTCCCAGATGCAGGTAAAACCCTAGTACTGATGCACAATAAAGCTTGAGAGTACACATTTTTGAAGCCTAATTTTATAGCTGATTGGAGCTTTTTATGGCAGGATAGCTACTTTGTATGCATAACTAGTCTTACGGTAATTACACAATTAACCAGTTAATTGTGGGATACTTGTAACATGTAGAGGTGGCCTGTGAAATTTATATTTGTCCAGTTTACTCTCTTGACAAAGATACTTGACAGCTCTTTCTTTCTCATTCTGTCATTTCAAATCTTCTACCACTTTCTACTTCAAAAGTTTCTTGATTGCTCCTACCCTTTCCCTAGTTCAGTCCCAGGTAAAATTCTTTTGCCCCTTCTCACTACTACTATCTCTTCCTAATGGATCAGACACCAGTTAGGGCGGCTAGGATCTGGAACCAACTTCCAAGAGAAGTGGTGCTGGCTCCTACCCTGGGGGTCTTTAAGAGAAGGCTTGATGCCTACCTAGCTGGGATCATTTGAGCCCAGTTTTTTCTCCTGCCCTGGCAGGGGCTCAGACTTGAAGATCTATAAGGTCCCTTCCGACACAACTTCTATGATTCTATTATTCTATGACCATTCCAATCTATGAAGTACGTACTGCCCAGACTCTGTACATTCTTGTTTCAAGAAATGGACTTTACTATTTTGCTGTATGTTGGTATCCATATATTATATCAGGAGACCAAAACGTTGTTTTGACATAATTTGGTAATAAAAATAAAATTTGATGTGATTAACATGAAAATTTGTTCTATCTTCTGTTTATACATTCTTTGACTCATTAATACATTACGAGAGCTGACGGAATAATTTGCAATGAATAATTTCTGTGATGAAGTTAGATGCATTTCATGCCTGTGATATATCGTAGGCTTTCTGGCATGTATTTGTTATGCAAAAGTTTTTGGAAATTTTTTTTGGTAAACTTTTCTACTTTGAAATGATTAAGTTATAGTGTTTGATATGTATATTATAACAGATAGTTGCGATTTGTAGAAAGGGACCCATCCTATACCACTAAAATCAAAATGAGGCTTTAACTTCACTTCAATAGGAAATTGATTATTTCTCTTGATTCCCTTTTTCTTCTAACATGAATATTTGGACATGCAGCATATAAGTCAATTTCTTGCGAACAATCCTGCCAGTTAAACCCAACCAAATAAATATCTATAGAAAACATATGTAAAATGGATGGAAGCCTAGACAAATAGAATAATAATATTATTGTTATTATATTAGTCCAGCTTTAATAATGCTTCCAAGTCCTAAAAAGAAAAGTTTTAGGATAGTTTTATATTGCATATTAATCATAAATTAGTTAAAAGATTGTTTACATACTTAAGGATAAGCAAAGACCTACATATTACACCACAAAACTTTAAGCTTATGAATTTCCAATTTGAACTCAATGGTTTTGCTGATTACTTAAATATTAAGCATGTGTATATGTCTCTCCAAAATGATAGTTTGTTCAGCATAGCAAGATTGGAAACAGACAAAACAGCCAACTATATTTTCAGACATAAATCTCTTTTGGTTTATATTTAAATATAAATTGCTAGGATAGTCACTTGAGATGCTCAGTTAATTTTCTATTTACAACTGTTCCTCCAAATATAAAGTTTAGTGATATCAGGTTTCCCAATAAAATAAAAATTAATACTTCTATTTAAAAAGTCTTCTCTTCTTTCACTATTTTTTTCAGAAAGACTTTAACTGTGTTATGCAGTCAACTCTGTTTATCTGGTACCAACTCCCCTGCCTCTAATTATTTTTTTTCCAGAATTATTATTATTATTTTTTTTTTACCAAAAAGGATAAAATTAATAATATCTTTTTGTAAGCCACCCAAAACCATGTTTAAATTACAGAACTGAATCGAAAATCCTAGCAAGGAAATGGGAAACAATTATGGTCTTATCTGTTCAGATTTTGATATCATGCCAGAGACCTATGCTTAGATGTCCTAAATGTATTCTGCTTTATAACATCAGGCATAACAGCATAAGTCTAATTTTTTTTTTAATTTACAATCTGAGAAATGTTGTTAGCAAGAAAGGTAAAGGTTTCTTCCTAGACTGCATTTTATCAAAGAGTTTAATTAAAAAGGAACATCCCTTTGAGCTCTGAGTTAAATAATTATATTCCTTGAAAGAAAGTGTATCCAGCAAGTTGAAAATAAGAAGTGTTCTTTCAGACAGAAACCTTAAGATACGTGAAAGTGAACTTTTTATTACAGTTTAAAATAAAGCAAGAGTGCACATGCAATTATTTCCTTTCCTGGAACAGCTGAAAATTCTGGAAGCAACGCATACTTCCAAATTATGTATATGCACTAATCATCTGAACTCTCCAATTTGCTTAATACCCACCAGCCCGTCACTCTCTACACATGCATTTCAGTGGAATAAATTACTATGCCGTAGGATAGTACTGTTCCTGACAGTACTATCTTATGGTGGAGTTAATTAATTTACTGTGCCCTAATACCAGAGGATGTGTAAACTGTGATGGTTTACTGTGGCGCTAGTCAAATCAGCAGTAAAGCGTATATATAGATACATGCAGTGTATACTGGATCAAGTTGTCACGTTTCCTATTAATGGTTCACTTTTCAGTGGTTTATTTTATTCTCCAAACATTCCATCAGCATTCAGCATATTTGCTAGACCTATACTAGTTATGAAAGAACCAGACCTGTGGACCATGGGGATGAAAAAGCCATACTTTCCTTTCTGACTTACGGAAGCATTCATGGGAGCATGAGCCAGGAGAAGCCTATAAGTACATCTATTTCCACCAAAAAAAAGGACCTGCCAAAAGATATATCCAGGATCCTGGTGAGACCACACCCCTTTGGCTGTGTGATGCATCTACCATGAGCTCTCTGGCTGTCAGTGCAGTGCTGCTGCCACTAGCACATCCCTGCTGATGATTTTTAATGAAAATATGGTCACTTTTTTGTTACATGCTAGAGATGCTATAAGGATTGTTATCAGGCAAACTCTGAAGAATGGAGCTGGGCATGCCTGGCAGAGCTCTAACAACAGTTTTTTACCACCTAGCATATGCAGGGGGAGAGTATGTAGGAAAAGCTGATTTTTTTTGGTGGTCTTGGGATTATCTTGGAAGAGACAGAACCCTTGTATTCTAGTGTCAGTTTAATCCACATGCTTCATTTTACATAATTGTATTTTTAAGTCTAAAGGAAGGAGGACAAGTGGTGAGGCAGGAGGTATTGGTTTTTGCTTTGATCCAAAGTGTCCTTGTACATGTGTGGGTAGAAAGGCAACTCAGCCAGAAGGGCCTAGAAAAGTCCAAAAATATGGTGTGGCAATTATTAAGCAATTATATTTTGGAAGGTGCCTAGAGTATTTTGCACAAATATATAGGAATTGCCATAAGACAAATCCATTTAACCTAATACCCACACTCTGATACTGATTGTTAACTGAATTTTCTCTAACTGTTAAGAAACTGAAAAAAACAGTTGCTTCCAATCTACCTTTTCTTATACTATTCACTATTTTAGATAATTTTATCATGGTCCAACACAATGTCTTGGAAGCATTTATTACATTAGAGCACTTGGAATTCACATTCAGCATTAGGCAAGTGCTTTATTTTGCATGTTTGTCTCAATGGAAGAGAGAACAGAGATGTAAGCTGAGTAAGATGAAGCTTTACCCTACGTAGGTAGAAATATGGTGAGAAGATAGTATTCCAAAGAGTGACAGCCTTATAGAAATGCAAGGCCTCATATTTTTGTATGCATGTCTTTTTGACATTTGTACCCACTTACGCCCGACCAGCAGCTCTCAGGTGGCTCGGGACCATGCTAGCCAAGTTTGGGCCTTTCCTGTTTTGGGCATTCCGGGTCATTGCATGATTTTCCCTTGTGAGGTCTCCTTTTCATCTGCCATGTCTTAGTTTTGTAATAAATTGAGGGAGGTTCCTTTTGTGTTAAAGACCACCCTTGTGTGCTCTCAGCAAGGACATTTCTTGGGGCTCCTCCTTCCCTACATCCCATCCATATGTCAACCTGTAGTTGGTATGCAGTTTGGTGCCAATGGTTCTGGATCAATGAGGCCAGCCAAGCCAGATGATCTCCTACCCTGACAGATACTTTTATACGAGTGGGATGGTTTGGCACAATTGACCAGTCTACAATGTTGGTAAGTCAATATAAGTAATCTCATCAAACAGTATAATCATAAGGAAAAAACGGAAACAAATCCTAGCCAAAGTCTTTCTTGTCCTTAGATCAGTGTGTCCAGACACAGAACTAAAAATTAAACCATGAGGTTCATTAATTCATTAAGTCTTTGCCATCAAAATAAGAATAGTTCCTACCCAGTTCCTGTGATCACCTGGGGTCCTCAATGGGAAATCAAGTCCTCTCAGCCCTGTGGTGCCCTGACAGACAGGATGGGGTCTCAACCAAAGCCACCAAAAAATGAAAGCAAAACAAAACAAAGAACTAGTGGCATCCCTCAGGGTTCATTACTTGGACCATTGCTTTTCAACATGTTCATCAATTATTCGGATTTGAGTATTAAAAGCAAACTGGCAGAGTTTGCTCATGACACCAAACTATGGGAGAGCATGTACATGTTCAAAGATAGGCTGGCAATACAGGCTGACCTGGACAGGCTCATAAGGTGAGCAGACCTCAACCTGATGTCATTTAATACGAAGAAGTGTGAAGTGCTCCATCTGGGGAGAAATAATCCAGAACACGCTTATAGGCTTGGCAGTGCTGCACTTGCCAGAACCACAACTGAATAAGACCTGGGTATCATGATTGACAACCAAGTGAATATGATCCACCAATGCGATGCCGTAGCTGCAGAGCGAATCAAACACTGGCATGCATCCACTAAGGCATCTTGAGCAAGACTAAGGATGTCATCCTCCCACTCTACTCAGCCTTCATGAGATCACAGCTGGAGTACTGTGTCTAGTTCTGGGCACTGCACTTCAGGAAGAATGTGGAGAAACTTGAGAGAGTCCAATGGAGGGCCACACACATGATTAGAGGCCTAGAGACCAGGTCGTATGAGGCGAGGCTGAAAGACTTGGGACTGTTCAGCCTGGAGAGGAGAAGGCTCAGAGAGGACTTGGTGGCAGCTTATAAATATATCAAGGAAGTACATCGGGTTTTGGGGAGTGCCTATTCACCAAGACCCTCCACAGGAGGATAAGAAATAATGGGTGCTTCTTTAAAAGTTGAGTCCTGAGGGTTTGGAACAGCACCCCCCCGTCCTCGCTCAGAGATGGTACAGTCATCTACCCTGGTGATGTTCAAAAAAGTCTTATCAAATGCCCATCTTGCTGGGGTCATCTGATCCCAACAGTTTTTCCTACCCAAGTGCAGGGGGGTTGGACCTGATGATCTGTAAGGTCCTTCTTCTTCCCAGGCAGCGTTGACACTAGGACCTGGGAGATATCCCTCTGGATATCCCTTCTGTGGAGCTGGTACAGCATTCTTCTGGGAGCACTGACCGGGAGCATGCACCAACTGTGCTGCCTCTCCGTGTTCTTCTCATGCTGCTCTGCATCTGCTCTATTAGCCGGTCCCTAGCATGGGCATCTGATAGTACTCCCCTGTGCCCATGCAGCTTTACTGCCAGCTTACTTAAGAATCATGCAGGCAGTATTGTATGACACTCTGTGCCCTCTGTAGCTGCACCTGTAATAGGCAAGCTTGTTCCAGTTCCAGCCCTTACTGGGCAAAGTGATGGACTATTTCATGTCCCTCTGACACCCTTCAAGCTCTGAAGCTGGGGTTTCCATCCCCAGGAACCTGTCACACTGTGACAACTGTAACTATAACTACAATGGCACCTTTCTTATGCCCTGTTCCCCTTATCAGCTTGTTATATGATAATATCAGGGTTATTTTTAAGGCTGAGTATGGCTCCTTGTTCTGCAGAACTGAGTAAAGCATTGAGTAATGCTTGACAAAGTAAAGTAAGCATTGTTGTTTTTTGATAATCTCAGAGTGGGCATGGAGGTGGAAACAGTTTATATATAGGTCTAGAGTGAAGCTGCTGCCCTCAGGTGAAGTCCAAGAGCTGCCCCTTCTGCATTCAAATCACTCTCTCTATTGCTCTGTGCATGTCCTTTCACAGCATCTGATAAGCTCAGGCTTACAAAAGCTTATGCATTTCTGATTTAGCTCGTCTATAAGATGTCTCTACTCTGCCATCTCTACCCTGCCTTCTTTCTTCAGACAAACATCTTCTCTCTGCTAAAGAGCAGTTGCATGTTCTTCCATTGATGGGAATTACTTTGATCTGAAAAGGTACACCTTTTGCTCCCTGTTAAGTTTCCAAAATATTTAGAAAAGAATGGAATTACTACCATTGTTCTCAAGACAATATCTGACCAGAACATTTTAAGGTCACGTAGAAAAGACTGAAAAATCACTGCTGAGGGAAATGTTTTCATTTATGTATGCTAAATTAGAGACTTGTAAATTTTACGTTGAAATATTACATTAAAATATATGTAATAGCAGTGAAATCATGAAAGTCTTCTTAATAAAAATACAAGTAGATTTGTGCTGATTAAATTTCATTTAAAAGTTATTCAAAAGTGCAATTGGGCAATGTCCTTGTTTAGCCATGCTGCCTTTCAGCACAGGACCTAATTACCTCATTTGTGTGCTTGACCATGCTGTCTGTAGGCACTACTCTATAACCATATGTTATTACCGCAGGATTCCTGATTCCTGTGTTATCCAAGAAATAATTCTACAAGATTCTATCAAGAGATGAGTCATGTCTCCCTCCTGTGGTTGGTGCACATGGACAGCAAAAGACTGCTGCTGTGAGTCATTCCTTCAGTTGAAGTGGTAGAAGTTTATGCCGTGAATCTAAATATTATGGTTTTGACCGTAGTTAATGACCCTTACGGTGGTTTGGCATGATGGAGTTTATTTCTTTTTTGTAAAGAGGATATTAGCAACACAAATCAATGCTGAAAAGAATGTTATGGTTATTATGGTTATGGTTGTAAAGAATGTTAAAATTGATAAATATTAGATTCCAACCTGAAAACATGTGCCTCTGCCTCACATATTATGAGTATTTATATGATACAGACCTCACTACGTAAAACTCCAATAGCTAAAAAGGCAGCTATTTATATTGGAAAAATACTGCTAGTCATTTGTTATTCCTATACATCTAAATTATAATGGCATAATTTATGCCATGAAAAGTTGGCTATTTCATGCAATTTAGCTGTTTTCATTGGTTTCACTTCTAATAATGTCCCTAAAATAAACTTTTTCTTTAACCGTTTCAATGCCAATATCTACCATAGTCTTACTGTCCACCTCACATACCGAACATACAGCTGTTAGCCCAATGAGCCTCATATAAGAAGAATATGCCACACTGTGCTATGGGACTTCTGCCTTCAAGGACTAGAACAGACAGTAATGAATGAGACATAGCCTGCAATTAGAGGATAGATGTTCCATTGCATTTTAGGCACTAGAGGTGAAACCAGGAGAGCTAAGCTCCGTATAAAGATTCCCTATGTGATACTGAACAAAACTACCATAATAAATAAGTTCCAGGGGAGCAAACTAAGACTACCTGTTGTACTTTCAATCCAACATCTTTTACACACTTAAAAACTACTTAGAAAGATAAACATATATTTAAAGAAAGGACATAATTAAGTATTGAGTCTTAGCAAATGTATTACATCACAAAGGCTACATAAAGATATTCAAGAAGCCTGAGGCAGAATTGTTCCAAGATATGGGGTTTTCTGTAAGTGGTGTAGTTTAGATCAGTAATGAACAGAATACACATTCACCCTTTGGTAGCAGACGTAAATCTTAGACCAAGCTCTGCCATTTTCAAACCAGTCTACGTGTGCTGATCTTCTGTTCTATTACAGGTATAGACTGGTTTTGCGTGCCGAACTTCTGGCCCATTACGTGTATAGACCGGTTTCAAATCACTTGTACTGTAACTGTTTCTTGTAATGTCTGTAACTGGCCAAAAAGTTTGCATTATACATACAGACAAGAACCATTCTAATTAGGCTTATTCAGTACGGATCAGGCATATTAGCAGCACATTCTGCATGGCTGTCGCATCTACATATAACTCCATACATATATTGCATAAAGTTAACAAAAATGGCTTGAAGGTGGGAAAAAAGCATGCAGTTGAGTACCTGGAAAAGCAAAAGTATGATTAAGAATAGCCAGCATGGATTTAGGCAGGGGAGGTTATGCTTAACTAATCTCTGAGAGTTCTTTGAAGATATTACTGCCATGATAGATAAGGGAAATTCAGTAGTTGTAATGCATTTAGTTTTTTGAAAAGCCCTTGACAGAATTCCACATCAGAGATTAATGGCTAAGAGTCATAGAATAGAAGGCAAACTAGGGTGCCGGATAGAGAACTGGCTTAAGAGGAGGAGAAAGAAGGTAATAATACCACTTTACACTTATATAGCATCTTTCACACTGACAGTTTTCAAAATGCTTTGTAGCCTGCATCCCCCAATATAGGGATCACTTTAAGCCTCACTGAGTGCAGCCACATCTAGGATAGAACACAGCAAACATTCTATACTTACCATGGAATGTAAAAGGTTTTTTAGGGAACTGCCAAATAATTTTATCTGATTGAAATTAGAAGAAGAATTATGGCAAGATAGGCAAAGCGTAATCACTATAGTAAGGTAAGGCAGAGTGTAGTTACCTGAAGAACTTGACTAGGACATAAGAACTAAGGACATAAGGACTACCATCTCTTCTCTTATGAAAACCACTATGTACAAATATCAGGGATAGGTCTCTAATAGATACTCCCACCACCAGAGGAGGACAATGGTTTTATGCTACAGCTGTATTTCCCTTTTCATCTGACAAATACGCACTTTATAGAGTCTCAGTATGCAACACCTTCCCTCATCCCAGGGGCCCTACATGTCTGGATAGCTCTTCTACACTATGAAAAACCCTTTTAACCCAGGGTCCAACCATATCCAGTAAGAAAATGCCAAAAGTATAGAGAAAAAAAATGGGTTCTAATGCCTAATATTTCCCACATTTGCACTTTCTCTCTTGTTTCACATTCTTCATCTGCTAGCGCAGGGGTGAGCAAAATATGGCCTACCAGCCATTCTATCCAGCCCACAGGACCCCTAAAACTTTTTTAAAAAAAATATTTGTCTGCTCTTGGTTTCCTGTCAAAGATGACAGAAGCCAGGGGCAGTAGGACCCAGGGGAAGCTGGCAGAATTTAGCAGCCCAGAAGCAAGGCCCACCTGGCCCCACTCTTCTTTTAGCCCCTTACCACCCCAGTTCCTCCCAGCTGGAAGCCCTGTGCTTAGCAGAGGCTTCTGGCCTGGACCCCTGGGGCTGTTCCTGCCTCCCTGTGCCAGACAGGGAAATTCAGATAAGAATATTGGGGGAGTAAATTTGCTATTTGTAAATACAAACACAAGTAAATACAAATACAAGCAAATATTCTACTTGTAAATACAAGTAGCAAACTTACTCGTGATTAGTTACTGCTCAGTAACACATGTGTAGATGTTGACTGGGTGTAATTTTGCTTCTGATCAGTCCCACCACTAGATGGCTACCCTCAGCCCAGCCCCAGGGCTCCTGCACTGGGAGTGTCTCCAGTCCAAAGGAGAGAATGGCTGTTTGCCTGTCCCAGCCCCAGGCCCTTAAAAGCCTGTCCAAGTGCCCAGAGCCAACTGCAGCCAGCTGCAGGCCACTGAATGTCCCCACAGAGATCCCAGGCCAGCCACAGCAGCCTGCCCAGGCCCCAACGCTGCTCCCTGGCACTGTGGTGCTGTGCGGCTGCCAAGCCCATGCCATCTCAATGTGCTGGGTACTGCAGGCACCTGCCAGGTCTCAAGCACACTGGGACACCTACAGCCAGCCTCTGGCCACCAGATCCTACTCCAGCTGGCCCCAGGCCACCCACAGCAACCTTCCTAGACCCCACAGCTGGTGCTTAGCATACCCTCGCTGCATGCCTGCCCATCCCACATTGTACCCCTGCACTGGGTGCTACAGGCAGCTGCTCAGGCCCACCAGCACCAGCACTGCCTCACAGAGGCCCAGTGACCCACTGAATGAGCCACGCTGGCATCCTCCCTGATGCCATACACCACCTCCTGGGGCTGCATTTAGTTCCAGGAGGAGACCACAGACCTCACTGCATTATGGGGTGAGGCTGAGGTCTTCACCCAGCTTGTGCAGAGTGGGCACTCTATGAGGGGCTGTCAAGCTTCATGTTGGAACATGGGCATGACCAGTTGGCATGCCATAAAGGTCAAGGCCTTGAGGGTACAGTGGGTCATGGACAAAAACCACAACTGCTTATCAGGGGCTGCCCACAAGTCCATGCCCTTTATGCAGCAGCTGAATGAGATCCTCACTCCCCAGGACCCGGGCCTGAGCCACGCCACCTAGTCAATCACAGGCAGCCTGCCTGAGCCTCCAATGCAAACTGGCTCCACAGTGACACATCACAAGGAGAGGGTGGGGAGAGGGTGCCTCAGGGCACCGGGAACCTGTCCTACTGAGCTTCTACCCCTGGCCCCCTCCAGCAGCTCTGGGAGCCTGAGCCAGCACCTGCCTTGCCAGCTCTGTGTGCTCAGCCCCGCCCATGAGACCATCACTGTACTTCATCACTATGGTGATGTAGCGTCTCATACAAATGTGCCCACAGGATAGCAACCAGGAGACATTAGAGCTGACTTCATCACAACTGCTGAGTATCTCAGTTTCTCTCACATTGGCAAGATCTAACAAAGACATTTTTTCTCACTACAAACACAAGGCACTACAGAAAAATATTTTCTGTTTCAGACCCTGTGAAGATGTGCTAATTTAAAGCAACCCCAAATACTACAGTTTGCATTAGAATAGCAGTGAAAGCCAAGCAGCCTGAGACTGCAATGTGACTTAAAATTATTGCTACCTATCCTTGCCTATGCTGTGCCTCCTGAAGAAGACATCTTAAGAACATATTTTTTTGTAAAAGCAGGATTCTTCTTTACTACATCTGTTTGCTCAATGACCTGTTCCTAAGACATGTTCTCTTTAGCTGGAATCTGGCTAGGGCTTTGCCATGTGTTAATTTATGGTTTTATGTAGAAAGCACATGGAGATAGGATGCACTAGCTGCAAAAACTAAGCCAAAGTACTTGTCCACTGCTCTTCATGTACATTAGGTATTTTAGCTCATATCCTGGCCATTACCCACAACTAAATGTGTATTCACCCTGATAAAAATATTATGAGTTAAATGGAAAATTTAGAATTGCATAAAACCTACCTGTGACTTGACTATATTCATGAAGCAGAATAATTAAAACACTTATAAGGAAAGGAAGGCATCTGATCCAACAGTTAGACCACAGGACTATAGGTTTATGTTCATAACAAGATGTACAGCAGAGGCAGACTGTCAAGGGCTGCATGGGTAGCCCTGCCCCTTGACAGGTACCCTTCCCCCTGGTCACCATCTTGGGACCAATGTCCAAATGTCTTGGGACCAATGCCCCAGGGCCAGCACTGGTGGGGTCCAAAGCAGGGCACAGGCTGCCAGGGGTCTGTGGAGCCAGGCTGGGCTGCACCAGCAGGGAGAAGGGGGAGCTGACCTGGCTGCATAGAGTCCCTCCTGGCTGGGACCCCACACTCCTGCCACCTTGGTCTGTGCCCCACTGGCACTGGCACTGGGACACTGGTGAGGGCCTCATGCTCCCACTGGCTCCTGCACCTGCTCACTCCCAGTGCCCCCCCAGCCCCACAATACAGGTGGAGGCAGCACACAGCTGCAAACCCCTGCTTGCCGGCAGGGAAGAAGCCGGTGCTGAGCGTGGGGAAAAGCAGCCCCTCGTCCGCCCCATGGCCAGTGCTCCTTGCTGCAGGCACTCGCAGCCCATGCACGGCTGTCTGGAGCAGTCACAGATAGCCCCATGCAGGCTGCAAGTGGCTACAGCCTGGGGTGCTGGCCACAAGGCAAGCGAGGGGCCACTTTTCCCCATGCTCAGCACCAGCTTGTAACCCAGCCCCGCTGCCAGCCTGGGCTCCATGCCCAGGCTCAAATGTCAGCAGCTGCAGCCCTGCCCCTCTTGCCACACTGGGCAGTGTTGGCTGCTGCTGGCCAGCCAGAGCTCGTGCACTGGACAGCCCAGAGGCAGCAGTGGCAAACAGTGACCAGCATGGCAAGCAGGGGAGCAGCAGCTGCTATCACCATGCGTAGCTCTAATGGGCAAGCCCAGAGCTGGCATGGGGCCCAGGCTGGCAGTGGGGCTGGTTTACAAGGTGGTGCTGAGTGTGAGGGGGCAAGTGGCCCCTCACCCGCCCCATGGCCGGCGCCCCACCCTGCAGTCACTTGCAGCCTGCGCAGGGCTGTCTGGAGCAGGCATAGTCAGCCCCACGTGGGCTGCGAGCACCTGTAGTGTGGGGCACTGGGCACAGGTTGGGGGAGGGGCCACTTTCCCCCATGCCAGGAAGGAGCCATAGGGAAAAGCTGAGTGTGGAGCGGGGGGAAAGTGGCCCCTCACCTGCCCTGTGGTTGGTGCTTCCTGCTGCAGGTGCTCGCAGTCTGCACAGGGATGTTTGGAGCAGGCACAGGCATCCCCACATGGGCTGCAGCGTGGGGCACCAGCCACAGGGTGGGCAAGGGACCGCTTCCTCCCTCCCCCGTGCTCAGCTTTTCCTTGGGCCACTGTTCTCCTTCCCTGCCCGGGGTCCTCCTCTTCCCTTTCCTTGCTCCCCCCACTTCCCCTTTACCTGAGGTTCCAGCTGCGGCAGCCATGTGGTCCTGGGCCAGAAGCACCTGCTGGGGCTTCTAGCTGGAGGCAGTGAGGCTGGGCAGGTCCTGCTATTGTGGGAGCCTGCTGGGCTTCCAATGGGTCCTACTGTCCTTGGTTTTTGTCACATTTGACAGGAACCAAAGGAAGATAAATATTAATTTTCTAAATTTTTAGGAGCCCTGCGGGCCAGATAGAATGGCCTTGTGGGTTGGATCTGGCCCGTGGGCTATATTTTGCCCACCCCTGATGTACACGCTACCCTGATTTTAAAAAAGCTAATTAAGCCTATGCAGAGTGCTGTGCTATGTCAGTACATTACATCTGTTACAAAAGCTCATTCAGTGGTAGCCAAGGTTGTAATTCTCAGCTTAGCCACTAATTTGTGGTTTGGTCTTGGGCAAGTCACATTTTCTCCATGCCTCATTTTTCCTGTCAGTATAGCCTTTGAGAATAGTGGGAATTATAGAGGGATTTATCAGCCAATGTTTATAAAGCACTTTGAGATCCTAGGGTAAAATACAATATACAGGCAGTCCTCAACTTTATGATGTTTGTGTTGTGATGAACGGCACTTACAACGTATATAAATTGGCACCCTGTTTCAACTTTTTGACATCATTTTCAATGTTACGACAGTTGATCTGATGCCACGCCATTCCAACGAACTAGTTCACTAGGACACCCATCTCTCTGCACTGATTTGCTGTGCAAAAACCCATCCAAAAAGTCCAGCAAAGTCACCTCAAATAAGTCCTTCCAAATCAATACTATTGCTATTTACAATATAAATACATTAATGTAGTTACATTACTCATCTATAATTGATTGAGTGCAAAATTCTGGGTTATTTTTGGTGAAAATAGGGTATTGGGCCTTGGTTCAGGAGCCAATCCTCACTTTTATGTAATTGTTCTTATGGGAAAATCAGTTCCAAATTAAGACATTTTGACTTAAGACACGGTTTTCAGGAACCAATTAGTTCATAAGTCCAAGGATCGCCTGCCCAAGGACAATATATTAATGGAAAATGTTATATTCTGGTAGAAAAAATGGGCCATATCCCATTCCATTTATTGGGTGGGATCCTATTCCACCCTCCTCAAGTCCCTGACAAGCCTTTGTAACACATCTTCATCTCAGTCTTAAGATAAAGTCAGAGAAATAGCAAGGAATCATTAACCTTTTTCATTAATGAGTTTTCAAAGACCTGAGCAGGGTGGAACTGGATTGCACTTAGACATGCAGGGTATCTTTACATCCTGTTCCCAGTAAAAGCCACTTCTGATCATGCCCAACCTGCTTCTCCAGCTTGATTTTCACTAGTCTGGGAAATGCAGCAGTGAAGCTTCTCTGGGATACTCCACATGGATCCTC
Source organism: Crocodylus porosus (assembly GCF_001723895.1). NCBI lineage: Eukaryota > Metazoa > Chordata > Crocodylia > Crocodylidae > Crocodylus > Crocodylus porosus. The sequence continues at coordinate 9,072,601 of NW_017728923.1, read as the reverse complement.
TCAAGACTGCCAGAGACAAAGATCTTCAGAAATCTGTAGCAACCAGGAGGAGGCCAGCATCTAATACTCATCTAGACACTTAATACGTGGAATGATGGAGTTCATAAGGTGATAATGTGATGAGAAGAACGCTATTCCTGGTCATTATTGGAACTGTCCCTCTCCATCACCCATTCTTCATATCTGTGCAGTGCCTTACTTTTGCCACATCTATCAAGTTCAGTCATTATGTATTCAAGGCTTTGCCTAACGCAGTCTTTCTTGTAGAACTGTTTTCCCCATGGGCAACTGGTGCCTTCTAATATCGGGGGTCCCCCAGCAGCTTATCGGCAACCAAAAGTGCCAGTGGCAAACCCAGAAGTGCCACTGGCACTTCTCTGGGGGGGGGGGGCATGGCCAATCTCAGGGGGTGCACGTGCAC
>NW_017728923.1:9030701-9072080 GCF_001723895.1 Crocodylus porosus | reverse complement strand
GGCATGGCCAATCTCAGGGGGTGCACGTGCACCTGCATGCACCCCATGCATCGCCAATGGTTTTCCTTTTCTTTAACTCCACAAGTCTCTTTTGCTCTCCCAGAGAATCCCACCTCAATGTATATTGCATGCCTTATTCCATATGTCTCTGTGTTCAATCTCCTACCCTATATTAGCACACTAAAGCCCTTAGGTTAGGTTAGTGTCACATATTCAACTTAACACATACTAAATACTTTTAAAACTCAAACAGCCAGACATTAAATCATTTTAACACATGTTAAATATCCTCTTAGCATTGCAAAGTTGTTCCCTTTCAGGTAGGATTATCTCTTTAACATGTCCTAACTTTAATAGGTCACTCCATCCCAATAATTTGCAACTGTTGCAAGTGAATATGTGACAAGGCCCTTATTTTCAACATACTTGCTTCATGAAACCCAATCTTGCTGATCTGTGCTAAGAGAAATGATGCCAACCATTCTCTAAACTAAAATAAATGCTTTTGCACTGAAGATAAAATCAAGCCTTTCAGTACAATTTTTGTTCTCTTTGGCCAATTTAGGCTGCTTACAGCTATTCACATACTTGGCCTATGTTTATGAGGCTTTAAGCCACCTAAATGAAGACTGGAAGTGGCACATAAAGGCATTTAATGTTCCTGGGAGCTGCATGGAGAAAGCAACTAACTCAGGGTGGAGGGAGGAGTGGGCAAGACTTGTGGGGGCTAACTGGTCTGCAGGAAGGTTTGGCAGGTCAGATCATGGTTTGGTGAGATGAAGAGGTGGGGTGGGGGTTGATTAGCCCAGGTGGGGCTAAAAGTATCTCAGTCAGGGTGGGGAGGATGGGAAACAGCCCAACCCTGAGGCAGGCCTTTCTCAGCTCCAGGGATTGTGTTGTGAACACATGCAGGCATTTGGAAGACTGGGTTAATCCTTTTCTAGATCAGATTAACTTGATCTCCATCCAAGTTAGTGGTACTTTCTGAGGTGTAGTAAATTAGTTTGTAATTGATCTCCTACTGTAATCTCCTGAAGAAGGACACCATAATTTTTTCTGTATTTAACAGGGTACACTGTTAATGGTCAGAGCTCAGTGAAACATGTGAGTAGGACTGGAACCAGTGGAATTCATCAAGAGTTTAAGAGAAGGGCATACTTAACTGCTTTTCTCTCTTAAGACCTTAAATAATAAATTCTAATCAGCAGTAAGGATGATTAGCTACTGTTAATGCCTCTTCTGTCTCTGATTAGTTGCGGGGGATGGGGGGAAGTAATTCAAATCTTGCCAACGGGTGAGGAACCAGAAACTTCTGGGTGCTTATTGAATCACTTGCCTTTTGCTCTTTAGAATCCGGTGGTAACTGGTGAAGCCACACAGTTATGAGAGCTTTTCTCCCATTTACCTAAGCCTGAAAAAAGTCAACACTCATGAATTTGTTTTGTGTGTGACTTTAATGCAGAACTCTTGTCAAATTACACAAAAAACCTGATGTGTTTAATGTACCATGCTCAAACTAGTTGAATATTGACAAGTAGCAAAAAAGAGATAATTACAACCTAGAAGAATAAGAGCAAAGAAACTCCCCAATTCAATAGTATGAACTCAACACTAAGGAATTGTGATGAAGTACCACACAACTAGGGCTGGGTAAATTATGCACAAAAAATGGTCTGTGAAGATACATTTGAATTTATCCAAGTTCACTCCAGTTTTTATGCTAACTTTCATCAAACTTTCAGGCACTTGTGTTTTACTGTAAAAAAAAAGTTCTGGGAAAGCAACTTTTGAAGCCTCATGGCATGTTTAGGGCAAATTAATTCTACATTTATATCCCTAGATTTTTCTGCAAGAACTACTTCAGACAAGCCCCGGAAAGACCATTCAACTTTTTTTTTTTTAACCAATCATAACTAAGACTCAGACTCCAAAGTCTAATATTTACAACAATATCTTTACAGAATCAGAACAAATATATTTTTAGATACATTCAGAATAATTAGCATGCATCTGAAAACATCTTAATTTGTGTGCATCCTATGTGCAGAAAAAGAGGCTATAATTTGTTGAATAAATTATTTGCATTAATTATTCATACAGCTCAGGAGAATTAGTTCCAAAATTATGAGTGATTACCCTGTACTGTGTCTCTTCTGTACGGGTGGCTCAGATGATCATGTTTCTATATGTAGAATGGCTTCCACGTAACTAGTATTATGGCAATTACATATTTAATTGTTCTCTGTTCTTCTGCTGTAGCCACATTGACTTCCACTAGGTGTAACTGGCATCCTGTCCTCTTTCTCCTTAGCCTTGCAAAGTTCTTAGTGTGACAGCTGGGATCCATGGAAGACAAGCTATAAAACGAGTTAATTTCACAGGCCCTGTTCATTATGGCATTCTGAATTCTTTTATGTATAAAAGCGAAGCGTATTGCCAGTCCTCATCTGCCTTATAAAAAAGGTGTAAAGGGTTCTAATTCTTTTTTTTTTTTAATTTGCTGAAACCCAGTGCAGAAATCTTACACTATAAAATATGTTCTTTATTGATACAAAGCTGTTAATACATTACAACATTCTCTTTACAATAAAATGAGGGAAACGTGGCAAAAATATTTAGTCCAGCAGTAATAATGAATTACTGTAAAGGAGAGTGTGGACATGGACAACTTGTGAGTAAATGCCCCACCTTTAGAGTTTCTCAGCATCACAACAGAAATGTATTTCCCTTTCTTTTGAATGTTTGTTTCTTTTGAATGTCTTTTGAAACATCTCATACTTAAAAAGAAAACCAAACAAACCAACAAATGAAAACCCCTGAATGGAAGATTTTTTTTAGGAGGGAGTGTAAATTCAGTGTTTCTCCAAAAATCTATGTAACAAAGAAACACTGGAATTCATACCAAATGTAACAAATAACAAAACAATGATATAAAAGCATTCATGAAGTGCATACATCAAAGTCAAGAGAAATCTTTGTATTCTGCTGGTAATGCTTACAAGGTAAAGTGGCATGCAGATTTCTTATTTAATAAATTCCCACAGAAAATTAGTTTTTCACAGTGGGAAGAATTTCAAGGCTTGCTGAGATGAACAGGCAGGATCTAATCACTGTTCAGGCTTTGTAGATACACCAGGGCTTGCAGATATTTGAATGATCCAATTATTCTGTTGAGGCACAATCACCTTACCTGCATACTAATCAAGTGATATGTGAACATGAAACAACTCTGGCTTTTCTGGAAGCTCTAGACATGCACGCTCCCTGGCTGACCTTCTGCCAATTACATTAATTTCAATTCTATTAGCTCATCTTTTGCCCGAAGGTGACATATGCACAGATCTATAGGGAAAAATTGCCTAAATCAACTTTCCACTACACAGGATTCAGGATAGTTGCTCAGTGACTTGAATACAAGGCATTAGTTCTAAAGCTGAATGCAATTGTACAGTAAATAATAGTGAATTTGCCAGACAAGAAACCTCTTAAGAAACTGGAAAGTCATCTTCCATAGAGGGAAGTTGATTTTGTCTATTAAAGGAAGTAAATCAGTCCTTTGATTTTATATTTATTGAAAGTTAAAGCAAAGTAAGGAGGGGCAGAGGCTAGATCACTTCCACTTTGTTAGTGTTTTGGAAGAGTGTCCCCAGGTGGTAGTATCCTGTGCCCTAGGGATACTTTGCAAGTAGATAGGAATCAAACGCTCCTGAACTTACAGCTGGCAACTGTATTTTATTATGTTCCTCTTCCAGCTTTTTCTGCTGCTTCTCCGCACAGATTGAGGCATTGGCAGGCTTTTATTGCTGAGACAAAGATTTAAGATTATAGTGGGTCAAAATGTTCTGCATTTTGAATTTTCAATTACATTTTCATAGAAAATTTTGGATATTTTTAATTGCCGAGTCCTCTAACCTCATTTCTCCTCACCCTTAACTCCCACAGATAATAGAATATGTTTCAATTATTTGACCCTGTCTATTCATCGCCACTTCAAAAGAACATTGACACTGAAAAACCCAGTAAATACGGTAAAACAGAAAATCTTACCGCTATCCAAGTTCCTCCTAACCTAGCTCTTGACTAAATTAATCACAGTAACAACATCCCTATTTTTTATAATGCTTTAGGTCTTCCTGGAAGACCTTGCTTTTTAATAAGGTCTTTTTATTCCAACCGTCAATAAGCACATCCCCTTCTCATTCCTTTAAAAAGTACAGATTATCTCAAGCAGAACTGCACAGAGCCAATGAACAAAGATGGGAGGACTTCAGAAAGCAGCCGGGGCCTCACTATGTTCCATTAGCCATAGAAGTTGTCGTATGGTACAGCAATAGGCACCAGTGCAGTACTCTAAAATGCATACATTGGTTTGGGATTCCAAGTGGCAAACAATATGGGGAGGGAGGAATTGAGTCTGGGAATTTATCTCTGATCCTCATTATGCTGCCTTTGAAACACCAGACCAGGCCATGCAATTTTCTTGAGTCTATAATTATTGTATCATTTGCAGATTTAAATACTCCAAGGGATTCCTAAGCTATCTAATGTGAACATTTTGTGTTCTTGCTTTCCTTTCTGAAATAAGACAAAGACAGGGCATGCTGCTTTATGTCTGCCTGCTATTTTGTTTCTCATACAATGAGCTTCTTCAGGATAGGTGGGGAAAAGTAGCCAGCTTCCACAATGTGTAATTTGGAGAATGGCTATTTGTTTTTGTCCTGTGAGCTTCCTAGAGGACAAAAAACAAATAGCTATTATGAAAGTATAACCTGTGATAAATAACAAGGAGGAAGAGTTCATTGCTTGCATACCCCTGACAACAAATGGATCTGTTAAAACATTCTTTTTTTTTTCATGTTAAGTCTACTCATATATGAGCATCACCAGAATGAATTTCCTGAGAGAGCTGTAAATGCTCAGAAACGGGGAAAATGTTTAAGTCGAATTATGTATATTTCACTGAAACAAGTCTCTTATTCGGAGTCTGGAAAGAGCTCCATAATTGTTTCTGCAGCTGCACACTGCCATTCTAAACATGAAAAGCAGGTATAATTCCACCCTCTGCTTACAAAATTGGAGCTTACTGCAGCACATGGAAAAATGCATTCATTACAAAACAAAAGCTATTTCCACATTTTAAAACCATCATTATGGTGTGCTTTAGTTTACGGCGCAGGATTCAGTGATAAGTTCCAGTATATCTAGTGGGGCTGGCTTATACACTGAAGACTAACAGACTAGAGCACAAGTAGGGGGCACAGACAGAAGTGACAATTTTTGCCAGATCTGGGCACAGAAAGTGGTCTATAGCCATGACCAAACAAGTGCACAGCTGCAGACAACTTCAAAAATGGCCATTTGGTTGAAGATCTGAATCTTTATTGCATGAGGGGTCAGATGAAGATGTTTCAAGAGCATCCTCTATAACTGCTGTCTGCGCTGCCTCCCAGCCTCAGAATGGGAGAGGGGAAAGGGAGTGGAGGGAGTTTGGTTTGGGGGGGGGTTTCAGCACCCATTTGAGGGTGGGCTGGGTATATTGGAGCTCCCCCGTGGGGTTGGAGGTCTCCACTTCACCCACCCCACCCGCCAGCCCTGCTACAGAACCCTTAATCAAGCTCCCTCTGCTCTCTTTCCCCACTCCCATTCTGAAAATAGGGACAGGCTGCAAGAGAGGAGGAGCTGTTACTAGGGGAAACCAGCTATAGGCTTGCAGCCAGCAGGTAGACACCCAGCTCCCTTGGAATCAACAATGAACTTCTGTTTGGTCCGGGGGAGTTGTAACTCAGAACACTTCCTGCAAAACATTCTCAGGTACAGCAGGGAGCTACACTTCTGTCTGCACCCAAAGACTTCAGAACAAGCTAAGTGAGCCTTCAGTGTGAGTAACCAGGAAGAGAGAAGGGAAAGAGAGGATGGGGACAAGCTCCTAAATTTAAGCTGGTTGAAATAAAGTACCCTTTCATTCCTACTGATCTCTCACTTATTTCAATGAAGGTGCAGCAGTTATGGTGCCTTACTTATCAGTTATCAGACTGTAGAGTAACCTTAGGGAAACATGAAAGAGAAGAATGAGTATCTGTTAGGGTGGGGAAACACAGTAACAGTCAAGAAAGAAAGTGGACCTCCATGCCAATTCTTAAAGCCAGATCCTCTTAATATCCTAGGGTGCCTGTACATGTGTGGGGAGGCTGCTTTGACATGCTGTAGTTATAGCACATTCGAGTAGACCCAATTAATCGAGTCTGCTGACGTGTGCTAATTAGCATGCTCTTGCCAGCCTCTATGTCACATGTATCAGCATCCCATGCTTCAAAATGGTGGTGCAGGTACTTTAACTAAAGCTTGTTTGACAAGCTTCGGTTAACGCACCCCCACCACTATTTTGAAGCAATGGGACACTGATATGCAAGATGCTGTGGTCACTTTATCAGAGCCACTCTAATTAAACGATTTCCTCCCCCCTTCCCTCCTGGAGCACATGTAAAAATGCCCCTAATTTCTATTAACTCTTTTCTGTATACAGAGCATGGGATTATTTTAGGCCATCAAAATTCAGATTCAATATCAGGACATTATAACACAAGTAGCTAATCATGAAGACCTCACAGTAATATTCTGAAACTCTGCCACCTTGTGGAAATTTACAAATATCCAGTAGGGATATAAACTTTAATTCAGTAGCATTTATGGAGTGGAACATATGCAACTGAAACATGGAACAATGCCCTGAAATAAGTGGATGCTAGTTATTTGACAGTTGTTTGGGAAGGGTTTTGTACTTTATTTTTTTTAGAGCAAATGCTTCTGATGAACAAATTGGCTTATGTTGGAGAAATGATGAACCTGTTGTAATATAATATTATAAACAATTCATTCCCTCCCTTTTTAAGGTTTTAAGGTAGTGGAAATGTTTTGAAAGAACCAAAAATAGCACAGGTTTTCTGGAAATATTTTTTTAGCATTAAAATAGGCTAGAGCATATATATTTTCCACAATGAAAGTGTCTTTTGTTATGTGAAAGAATTCTAAATGGGATTTACTTCTGAACTATTCCTGACTGAATTAAGAAATGCAGATGAGACATGGAGAAATGATCTTGTGTGAGCATATAACAAATACAATCTACACTTCAAAGACAGATCTGAGATGAGCTATGACTGAGTGAGCGGTTCATGTAGTCTTTCTAATCAGACTTTTTTTGAAAAAATAACTTTTTAAATAATACAGGAGACAGAAGTTAGAAAAGTTGGTTTCTATAGTTCAAGGTAGTTAAAATTTAAATACAAAAGAAATGAACTACTCTACAATAGATGTGTGTGAGGTAGGGAGAAACTAGAGAATAGCTGTAACATATTTAGGTTCTTCAAACCTAATTTGATTCATGAAACCTAGGATGAACTGAATTTACACAATGAAGACCTTCACAGTGAAGAATCCCATACAGAAGAAAAACATGTAAATATATGTCTTCTTCATGATCACTGCCTGCAATAAATTGTACTTTCAACGTCACATAAGGAAACAACCCACTTCGGGTATATTTTGCTGATTAAATGTATCCCGTGGCCCAAATTCTCTAGTGGGTGCAATGAAAACAGGCATAAATGAACTGGCAGTGCCTCCTGTGTTCTGGGGGCTTCTAATGCTTCAAAACACTTATCCATCAAACTGGTATCATGCCTCCAGCAAAGGCTGATATTTGATACTTCCAATATGGAAGCCTGCTGAGTATGAAAGCTGATTGGTGATTGAATTTTTCCTCCTAAACTCTGCTGTCATCAGCATGCCCCCTAAATCATTCTTATTTCTTGGTATTCATTATGTATTTTAATTAGTGTTCAGAAATTATTCAATTATTTTAAAATAATTATAGTGTCTAAAACCACAACTTATTTCTGGCATTCCGTAGGGTGAAATTATATCTTATTTGAAGAAACAACACAGTATCTTATTTCTAAATATATCTGCTACGCATTTTATGATTATCCTGTCTATAAAACAAAAAGATGACAGTTTTTCATCATGACTGATTAATTTTCATTGCCCTCTTCCTATCTCAAGTTCCTTATTGCATTTCTCTTTGCCATGTACAGCACCCTTAGCTTCTATATATCCTATAATACAAACATGAGGAAAAATGGTAATGGCCATGATGTTCATTACAAACAAAAGCTTTGTACATTTAGCATGGTTCCAAAGAGCCTGCTTAAGAAGAAGAAAGGGATGCTGCTTTGGTTATTTTAGTAAGGCTATTCTATAAGATTTGGAGAGTGGGACTTTACAAGCAGATTGAGCAGTGAGTGGAAACTCAAACTTTTAAAATAGCTCAACTTATGTAAGCATTCTGGTTACATTAAGTTCAGTGTCTGTGAATCCAAGATAGCCTATCAAATGTATACTGCCTTAAACTATTACTCAAGGCTTGGGTTTCTTTGCCAAACAAATGCTCCAACTCCTACCAAGATCCTTTTAGATTTGATCAGGGGAAAAATGACTTGGGGTATGTCAACATAGTTATATGTGCAAGATTTCTGGTGACAGTTCTTTAGTGTTTCTCTACTGGGTTTTACTTTGCAATTTTTCTGCTTCACACATCCAATTAAGGCATCATCTCAGAGGAAAGAAAAAGCTGTTTGTTTCCTTGACAATAAAGACCAAAACTGACTAGAACAATTAGATGATCTATTTTAAAACAGCATTTCTATGTTTCCATAGCAACGGATGCTATTAAAAGATGTGAATTAGAGTACTTTTGCAGAAAGGAGTGGTATGAAATATTAGAAACTGGGCTTTAGAAAATTAAGAAAGAATCCTAAACCCCAATATCTGGTGTTTGGTTCTAACGTGACATTCCTCTGTAAAGGAATTGTAAAACTGAGAAAATGTGCATACAACCCATCATCCATAAATATAGTGGCTTAGTTCATTTCTAGGCTATGTGTTTCAGATCCATTGACTGCAATAGGATGTAAAGACCTGTTTAAAGTTATACATGTGTTTATGGGTTTTTTTTTAATAAGAATACTTTCCCTGAAAAGCAATTTCTGAGCAGGAGTCTGTCCACAAATACTTATAACAAGAAATGTAGAGAAGACAAAAAGACACATTCAGATATATGTAGATCTATAAAGAATCAGAAAAATGTGCAGAGATAATCCTGGCATATGCTTTGAGACTGATACATAGAGTTTGTGCTGCTCTACAAATATCTAGAATGGATGGATGGATCCAATTTCATAAGACTCTATTTACCTCATTGATTTCTGCTGAAAATATAAACTACAAAAGTAAGTCTTACATGGTTTCTGCATCTCATGAGAAGCCGGAGATAATATGTAGAAAAATAATAGCTGTGTTGTAGAGATGAGAGGAATGGGCAAAATGAAATGATTCTTTTGAATTCAAAGGTTAAATCTGACTTGACCATGTTCATGACCACTGCTGGTTCAATAACAGTCTAATCTTTTAATATTTTATTCTAAAGTTTTATGATTTTCGTGGAATATATGATTGCAAAACAGTTCTTGCATGCTTAGTGATTTACTCATTTATAACAGCCATCCATTGCACACGTCAGGATTATCTCTGAACATTTTTACATATATATATATATATATGTCTGTCTTCTATAAATTTCTTGTGAGCTTTTGTGGACAGACATGCTTAGAGATTGCTTTTCAGGGAAAGTATTCTTATTCATAATTATAAAACAATTACTAAGACAAGTTATAATCGTTCTAATATTAGAGGGCATAATAACAATCTTGCCACAATGATAAGTTCTGCTATATTTATCCGTAATCCTGAAATTCACATCATATACAAGTTGTTCTTGGCTCATGAAACAGATAAAGCTGTGTTACCTGCAGTTAAGTAAAGGCTTGATATGAAAAACAAACAAAATAATGCAACATTTATCATTTACTCTTTTTTCCCTACATTTGCATTGACCTTTTACAAATTCTCCCAGTGTTACTAAAGGAATCGTGTCTTTTAAACACATATATGCAAGTATCTAAATATTCTATACTATTATAACTTCTAGCCTTACATTCACATTGTCATAAAACAGGGTATCTTCTGCTCTGAAATATTGTATCATCAAACACCATGAAAATTCATGACATCACAGAGCAAAAACTACAAGACTATAAAACTCTGTAGAAATATAGTACTGCTGTATATACACATTTCTAAAAGCCCAACTTACCCTATTTAAACTCTCTTTGACATTAAAATCTTCCTTCTGAATATTTTTCATATCAGCAGCTGCACAGAAGTCAAAGGTCTGGAAAAAGGAACTTTTAAATGTTTTTGTTTTAGGAACCACAGAAGAGTTTGCAGCCAACACCTAAAGTTTTCTTTTCTTTTCTTTTCTTTTCTCAAGTCTAAGAGCAGCAGGATTAGATTCAGTTTAAAAAACAACCTACTCTGGACATCTAACCCACTACGGACATATCATCCAATGTCCCACAGTTTAATTAGAGGTAAGCCAGTAAAATTGACTGGTTTGTATAACATGAGAAAATGTGGACATTTTATTACATGCTGTGATTATGTCCCATCTGCCCCTAAATTGTTTCCCCTAGCAAAACAATCGTAAACAATTGACTTTTTTCTCAGCGAAACTGTTCAGCCTCCTGACTTTCCATCCACACAATTTTTAGACTCAGTCACTAACTAGCAGTTTGAAGCATTATAAAGCAAAACATTAACCTCTCTGAAGCCAGAGGGGATGGCCTAAGTCTCATGGTGTTTCTAAACTCTACAGTCTTAAATTTCAGGAAGGTGGACTCAAGTATTTAACCACTGAGATAGCCAATAGTAATACCCTTAAATAATTATGGAGTTTTTGTTTAAATACATTATTCTGTAAATAAACCCTTTCATAGGGTTCATAGATTAATAAAAAAAATTTTTGAATAAAGCTACATAGATAAACTATTTTACAGTTTGCTCATCACATTGAAAAATAAGCAGAAATATCATTCTGACCAACAGAAAATTGTAGCTCATTGCCCCCCTTTTTTAACAAATCTAATTTAGGCAAACTTCAAATGAAATAGTATTTTGAAACAAAATAAAACCAATTTCATTTAACAAAGGGCCCTTGTTACACAGTAATTTTAGGCAGCTCCTAGAGCTCTTAATCCCTGGATTGTGCATACATTATCACCCAAACCAACTAGTTTTAAGCATACTTTAGATGGCTTTAAAAGTTTTGCCACACCAGGGCAGGTTTATCTCTGATCTGTGTCACCCAGCTCATGTTCCACTAATGTATGGCCACTCCCGACAGATAAGCCACCCAAGCTGCAGGTCTCCAGCATCCCAGGATGCGGTGTCCCCTCCCCCACCCTCCTGTTCTATATATAACACCTCTCCTTGACCTTAGAGAGGCTGTGGACTCTTGTCACTGGAAGTTTTTAAGTGAGGGTTAAACACATTAGGATCAGCAAGCCAGTCAATTGATTGGTCAAATATTGTTTTTCCTGTTCACAGTTTATAGAAATTTCACCAAAGGACAAAAAACCAAACCCCAAACCTCCCATTTTTAAAGGTTTTTTTTGACAGAAATATGATTTATTAATTTTTTGGACACATTTCTTATTGGAAAATATGTGCTTTGTGTGTGTATTATTTGGACCTATTGGCAATGGTTTATGATTTTTTATTCATATTTGACTGGTCAATTGTCCAAACTTTATTTGACCAGTCAAATACCCAACCCTAAAACAAACATTTGTCTGGGATAGTTCACCAGGATGATCCTTCTTTGGTCGGGGGGTTGACCAGCTAACCACTACAGTTCTCTTCCAGAACATTTTTTGTTCATTTCTGCTTTGTGGGTCCAAGTACTTTTTCAGTAGTTGACGCTACCAAATCTCAGTTCCAGAGTTTATGTATAAACACAGTGAGCATATCTTTGCTATTTTCAATTAATTATGATGCCTAATTGGCAGTACTTGGGCTCCCCGATTCAATGGCTGAAACTGAAAAATAACAGATGACAAATTGTAAACAATGAATAAAATAATCCTAATAGAAATAGAAATAGAATAAACAGAAATATTCAGATGAATGAGTCAGATAAAATTTCATCAATGTTAAAATTTGAAAATTTCATGACTAAGTTGGTAGCCATCAAAATATATGTCAATAATTAACAGTACCTGAAAACTACGCAGTGGCCACGTCTACACAAGATACTGACTGCACAGTAACCCAAGTTATTATGCAGTAGCATTGCCAAATGTTGTTTTCATGACACTGACTGTGAAGTAGCTCTTTACTACTGTGCAGTAGCATCATGTCACTCTTCCTGCCATGCAGCACTACTGAGCAGTAGTCACAGGCTACTACTGTGCACGCTGGATCTCATGTAGACATAGCTAGTGGTTTGGTTTATTTGTTTCCTTTGAACTGTGTAAGTACTGCCCAGTGCTTTTTATTTAGCATTACACTAGTATTTAGGATGACCCACAACTAACTTAAACCGTTGCTACTGATACCATATCTCATAGCCCACACCAATGGCATCCACATTGTGCTGCTTATTTTTTGAAGTGGAAATGGAGCCTTTCAAAGAAGTGGTCTGCAAATTACTTTTGTTTTCTTCTGGGCTTCTCTCTACTTCCAAGGAGTAAAGAGAGGAAATAGAATGCAGAAGGGCAAGAAGTCAGGAACATGGAAGTAGGGCTTACTACTAGTGGACCTCCTGTGCTGTTGGATTAGCACACTTCAGAAAAAAAGAAGAATAGGAAACCTCAGGTATGGAGTCAAGGTTACACTTGGAAGTTTAAAAGATCTTCCAGTGGTGAACTAAACTGCCACAGGGAAATGAGTTTGTGGGTTTATAGTGCAGATGACTGCTGGGTATAAGCTTCAAGGTATAATGTTAAAGTCAACCTTGACTGGCAGTCTGTCTTCCAACTTTTACTGAATTGCTTATCTAGTCTAGTTAAAGCCAGTCCAGCAAGGAGCTCAGCTGCTTTCTCTCAACTTCAGAAAGCTGAGGGTTTCCACAAAGCCACTCTTCAAAGACTCAGAATAGCCAATCATGATCTGTGAGCTGGAAATTTGAACCTTAATCCTACAATTTCCCTAGAAGTGCAATGAATTAGTTAGACTGCGTGCAATGCTTCAAATAAGTTTTTCAACTCCCTTGGAATGCCACTCCCATAGGAAAACTGGTAAAGATGCTGTCTTACGCATGGACATCAACCTTGCAAATCCAATGCATGAAGGAGAGGATAGCCACTGACATAAGTTTCTGCAGAGCCTAATTTTTTCTGTCTAATATCATGACTTGATTTCATGTACACAATGTTGTTCTCGCAGGATGGCATCCCTATGAACACAGAAGTATGAAAACCAATTGATTGAAGTTGGACAATGACAGAACAATCTTAGTAATTTAAGAACAGTGCAAGTCTCATTAGTCTTATTTCTTTCAAGGACACGTCACTACTGTAAACTTTAAAATTACCTGAAAGTCTATGTTCACCATAAACCTTCAAATTAGATGACCAGTGACCATTCAGCCTAACCATGGAAGCTCATTTTAACTCCAGGTATCTACTTGACCCCTTCCCACCAGTTGCTGTCTAGCCCAACTTTCCCTGTACCATGTTAGAACCTTCTCCACACAATGCATGCCTCAAGCACAGGCAATCTCATTGATTTCTGTTCTTTATTTCTAGCCATTTTGCACTCCACTTCTACCTACTGTCTGTAAGTAGAGATAGAAGGAAACCAGAAAGAAGGATAAGTAGTCTGAAGACTAATTCCTACAAGGACCCTGAAAGTACCTATGCTATCTCCTGTTGCCATGGTGAAGAAGTAAGAAGGCAGGGTAGATATGCACCTTTACAGACTAAATAAGATAAACATATAGAGCACGCACAAGCTTTGTGAACCCAAGATGCTTTGAAGGGACATGCAGAAAGCAGAATATAAGAAGAGACAAATTAGAATACAAAAATCAAGGGAGGGGGAAGAGAAAGAATGATAGGGAGAAGGGGCTATGCTAGGAGAGAAAAGCAAATGACCAGTAAACCCATAGGAACAAAGGGGGCACAAAAGTGAATCTAGGTAATAAGATAAGAAATCATAATCCTGTTTAAACCATACTTAACACAGTCCACTTTGTGGATAATTTTGGAAACCAACTGTAGACAGAGTGGTGCAGATAAAATGTAGATTGAAGTGGTTCAAGCAAATTGAGGATAACTTCAAGGTCAACCTTACAAATCACTACAGACAAAAGCTCTTTGGTGTTTATGCACTGTTATTAGCCTCACACGTTACATGAATAAAATAGTACATCACACAAGCATAAGCATACACTTAAAAATTTAGTAATTAATTATACTGTGTATATAAACATGTATCAATACTTAAAATTGGCATATGTATTTGTGTATGTATTATATCTAGAAAATTATGTAATTTTTTCCTGAGAGTACCAAATCATTTATTCCTCATGAGCATAAGCCCCACAATGGCTTTGTTGAATATTAGATGCAAATAACTTCTGAAGGATCAAACCATTAGATAGTATTATATATATTCCTAAAAGCATGTCTTGGACACATCTTTTACAGAGTCACTGAAATAAAGTCATTTTTGGGGAAATAAATCAAGAAACATTTTGTTACTCACATTTAATCACCTGGCTTGCTCAGTATATAAATCTCATCAGTGTGGGAATCACATAGGCAATGACTATGGCTGTATGAAACATCCTTTATGCAATGAAAAATATTTGATATTTTTCAAGTTTACAGAGTTTGTGCACAGTGCTGAACACAGGGTGTGTCTACACATGCATTTAGTCCAGCCTAAAGTTACTGTGCAGTAAGTTACTGCATAGAGAGTGGCAATAAACTAGCATTTACACATGCATTAAAGAGCATTATCACTGTGTGGACTGACTTGGGACTAAAGTGAGTCCCAAGTCAGTCCACACACAAAGTGTTACTGGGCACTAAGGTGCTACATGTGTGTTACTGCACAGTAACTAAATCGGGCATAAATTCAATATCTGCATGATGCAGGTATCAAATTTATGCTCAAGTTGGCATAAGTCACCATATTTACTGCACACTATGGGCATGCACATGTAGGCACATGCCTGTACTGTTCGGTAATTTTGGTTACTGAGCAGAAATACATGTAGATGTACCCAAAGAGTGCTTAAATTTAGACACTCTATAGTTCAACTGAGTTCAAGCACATGTGTAAGTTATCTCACTGACCTCAGCTGAACAAAACTTTGCCTTTTTAGTTAGACATACACTTCTGCACTTTTTTTCAATCAGGACCACTACAACATTAAGGCCAAAGTGCTCAATCAAACACTTCAGTCCTCAGAGCTCACTTATCAGAAGAGCCCATTTGCAATTCTAGACATGGGAAATCAACATTAAAAGTTTTGTGTCAAAAGTAATTTGGCAAAACCTAAGATTGATTAACTTGTCAGTGGTCAATATATTCTAAGGATTGTAATAAAAACCTACTCATGTATATATAAAACATGTCCCACCCAAGTACATAATAAAATGGAATAGCTCTCAGATTGTTCCAGTCTACTTAGTGCATAACATTCATAATTAAAAATGCTTAATTACATGTGTACCTGAGAGGTGTTATTATCTCTCAGGACATAAGATTTTTTTTTTGTCCGTTACAACTTTGAGACCTCTTGCTTTGTAGAAAAAGATTCAACAAAAGGTTCCAAAACATGCATTATTTAACCAAAGGAAGGATCAATTCTGACAAGAAGCATGCAATTAAAATACATCTCTGCTCAGTATATACATAGCAGAATTCAATTAAATGAACTGGCAAACACAACTCATTTTGCCTACTTGATATGAATTAGGTATCTGTATCTCGTCTTGTAGGTAAATAAGCAGATGAAATGTGTAGTCAGGATAACTTAGTTGTGTACAGCTTCTATTCGTTGTTATTTCTTTAATGCAACTCAGTTCTTCAAGTTTGAAATGTTAGCAAGAGTTATAAATAGATAGAAAAATGTTTTCTGACCACTTTGCAAATTCTAAAAGGGCAATTAATAACAATATCTATTCCTGTCCCTGACTTCAATAATCACCTTGTTCATTTTTTTCCTACATTTTGGGAGAGCTAAATCAAGAATTGAGTCTGGTATTCTGTTCATAAAGTGATGAGACTTTGAGTATTCTATTCTTGAGGGAGTTCATTTCATAGGCATGTCCACCCTACAGAAAAATGCTCGGTCCCCCACACCCTCATAGCTGACAATTTTCATTGTCCTAAAAGAAGTTAGTTGTCATGGAAGGACATCGTTACCTGAGACTGAGGTCTTTCATTCTTTGCAACTTGAGTCAATCCCGAAGAGAGATCAGCAGATAAACAATGAAAATTAGGAATATAGGAAAGTAGGGCTGAAAGGGACCTCACAAGGTCACCTAGTTCAGCCCCCTGCTCAAAGCAGGAGCATCCCCATTTAATCCATCCCAGCCAAGTGTCTGTCTAACTTCCATCTGAACATTTCCCCGAATGAAGAATTTCTCTGGGAAACCTATTCCAATATTTGACCACCTTTATAGCTCCTCCAAATCTCCACCCTAAAATTCCGCTGCTTGAAGTCCTTGCTCTTAGTTCTCTCTCCTATGACCACAGAGAAAAGCTCATCTCCATCTTCTCTTTAACCACCAGAGATACAGGTTTTCCATTTCCTGAGAGAAAATGCAGGAAAAAATGTGTTTTTCCCCCTTTAAAGGAGAAAAACCCAGATTTTTCCCTTTGAAGTGAGAAACTGTGGGTCTGCTGCCTGTTAAATAATATGGCTGCCAAATTCTGAACTAGTGTTACGAGGGAAGATCATGTGGCCAGTCACAGTGCCGGCCCACCCCTCTGTCTAGGGCAGTCTGCCCTGTCTCACCTGCCACAACTTGCTGTTCAATAATAGAAGATGAAATAAGTGGGAGGCTGCCCATTTCATGCCCTGATGCCATGGGGTCTACATATGGCTCTGACCTTCCCTTGCCATACCCCATGCCTTGCGGATGGCATCCAAAATTATAGTTGCTCCAGCCAAGCCAAACTCTGCGCCTTGCTGGGCCTCTCACACTCATCTCACTCATTTTGCCCCCTCTCACAGGGCCTCTTTCATGCCGCTCTTCACTGGGCCTCTCCCAACCTACCCTGCTCCCCTTGAGTGGACCCTTTGGGCCATCAGGCTTGTCTATTTTCACTCCAGATTATTCCCCTGCAGCCCTTCAGGTGTCTTCTTCACCCTGCTCTACTGGTGATGGTCCTTGTGCCGAACACTAAGCCTACTCTATCCACTAGCCCCTCACTGGGAACTAGGCTCTTCCTGCCCCCTTTTCTGGGGCCACTCACTACCCCCTCACTGGGGTAAACTCTATGCCCCTTCCTGGGGTCACTTTTTACCCCCTAACTGGGGCTAACTCTATGCCTCTTTCCTGGGTCTTGGGATCTTACACCCCTAGGGACTCAGATGCATTTCCATCAGTATGCCTGGCCCCACTGTCTGGTCTATCACCACTGAGTAGAGGGGGCTAGGGTTATAAGGCACCCCTATCCACCTTTCACTGGGGAGGCAACTTGCCTGGCATTTCTGGGGAGCTGCCCCACCACAGGCAGCCCCACCAGGCCATCCTTCCCCAGCAGAGTGGAGTTGTAAGTCATACTCAGGACCAGGAGCTTCCTGCCATCCCCATATCTCCTGCCCTTACCTCCAAGGTGTTCCTGAGCAGCTGCCCACCTGGATGTTGTTCTGCCAACTGAGAGAGCCTGAGCTAAAATTGAGTCTGCTCAGCAATCCCCTCCAATCACATGACCCTTATCAGGTCATGTGACTGCTTCATCAGGGCTGGCCTGCACCTGCTTGCTGCCCTGCTGTCACTCAAAGCCCTTAAAGTGACAGGCACCAAAAGTGCTCTGTCACAACTAGGTGTATACTTTTTTTATGGTGCCTTGCAGAAAAGAAGCCTGGAGGTCATGAATACCATGGGCCTTGGGTCAGCAACAGCCAACCCATGGGCCGGATGTGCCACCAGAGCCTCTGGATCCAACCTGTGGAACCAGAGGCAGGGTTGGAACTTTCATAGCATTCTAGCAGTAGAGGGTCTTAGCTCATGCCCATGCTGGGTGTATGTGGCAAGTACCTGAATTCACGAAGCACCAGGGAGAAGTGGCAGCAACAGCAGCAGGGGTGGTAGTGGCTGGCTGGAACACCTGCCTATCTCAGACCCAAGCCAGGTTGTTCTTTTCCACGGCTCTGAAACATTGCCAGCCACTGCTATGGAGAGTGATAAGACAGGTGTATTCTTCTAGAAATTCATATATTTATTAGGTGTGAACATATGCTGTGGCGGTTGTCTGTCTGGAGTGGAATTTCCTGCAATGGAAGTCAAGATCTCTTGAGTTTTATCTCCATTCTTCCCAGTAATTTCTGGGTCTAACATCATAGAACAGCTACTCATCTACCAATCACAATGACAGGAGTAAAATATATAGGGATGTCTGAAAATGGTGGGAATTAGGGACTTAAGTGCTTCTGAAAGTTCATTAGGTTTTTTAGGGTGTCTGTAGAAGTGCATCTATAGATGTGCTGCAGGGTGGCTGGAGCACGGCAATTATTGTGCTTCAACTAGCCTCCACATCTCATGTAACAGCATCTCTGCACTTCAAAATGGCGGCAGAGGTGTTTGAACTAAAGCTTGTTGAGCAAGCTTTAGTTCAAGTGCTCCTGCCGCCATTTGGAAGCATGGGGACACTCATACATGAGACACTGTGGTGCTCTTGCAGCCTCTCTAATTAAAGCACAACACTGCCACCCCCCAAACACATATAAAAGCACCCTTAGTTACCTAAATTCTGTTAGATGTTAGGCCCTTTTCTTTTGAAAAATCAGACTTGGTTTCTAAACCATTTAGCTGCCTTGGAAAATTTCAACTGAACTGTGAAAGGCTAAATACACTGATTTTCAATGAGCCTTGGACTTCGAAGGTCAGGATTCACACAAGTCTTCAGACATCAAATCTAGTCCTAAAACCCAGTTCCCAAAGACATTTAGAGAGTTAGGTACCTGAATACTTTTGAGGCTCATTGCCCAAAGTCATTTTTCTAAACCAATTATTCCTGGTTCAGTCAAGTGCTATTATTAACTTCTTCAGCAATCCCTTGCAATTGAGGATGATTATCTTCCATGTTTCTCTTATCTGTGGGTCCAAAGATGGCAGATGAAGCTGATCTGGGATTGGAAGACTCTGTTGCAAATTGGCCACATGTTTCCATGCGGGCCGGGTAGCTCTGGATTCTTGATTTGGTCTGTGACATGCTGTTTCTGTGGCTCCCACTTTTCCATCTCCTGTTGTCTTTATAAAGGTTTCAGAGTACTAAGATCCTTGCAGCAGACTCTTCCTTCATTTGGGGTGGTCCTGGGTAATTGTCTCCCATGAGTTGATGTTGACATTTCATTTTTTCAAGTTAGCCCTGAGGGCATCCTTGAAGCTCTTTCTCTACCCTCCTCTTGAGCGTCCATCTTGCCTAAGCTGGGAAAATAAAACTTGTTTTGGGAGTCAGGAGTTGGACATCTAAATGATATGGCTGGCCCACTGAAGTTGATGCCGGATGATCATGGCCTCAATGCTCATGGTGTTTACTTCTGAAAGAATGCTAACATTGGTGCATCTATTATCTCACTGGATTGGAAGGATTTTCTGCAGAAAGCAGAAAGCTGGTACTTTTCCAGCAATTTAAGGCATCTCCTGTACAATGTCCACATCTCACCTTTGTACAGTAAGGTGGGGATCACAACTGCTTGATAAACCATGAGCTTAATTTCAGATCTGATGTCACAATCTTCAAACACCCATTTCCTCAGGAGTCCAAAGGCTGAACTTGTACATTTAAGGTGATACTTGATTTCATCAATGTCAGTCTACTGCAAGAGATGGCTTCTGAGGTATGGAAAGTACTCAGCGTTTTCCAGAGTCTCACCTTGAATCTGAATTACCAGAGCTTCTCATTAAAAGGTTGTGGATGGAGGACCTTAGTCTTCTGAATATTAAAAGTCAGTTCCATTTTCTTCTATGCCTCTGTAAAGACATCAACAATTGCCTGAATGCCTGTTCCTGAGTGAGCACAGACTACAGGATCATCAGCATATCGGACCTCGTTGATTGAGGTTGGGGTGCTGTTGGTTATGGCTCAGAGCTGGCTAAACTTAAACATCTTACCATGCATTTAGCTTGTTGATAGCCAGATGTAGCTTCACACTAAGGAATATCAAGAACAGCATTGGAGCAATGATGCAGCCTTGCTTAACTCCTGTCTTAACCTCAAAGGGATGTGTTATAGATCCATTGCTGAGTACTACCACTTGCAGGCAAAAAATGGAGCAGGCAAAAAACGGTGGAATCAGTTATTCCTGGTTCAGTCAAAAGCTATTATTAACACAGGCATGACAACACAGGCTTTTGAAAATTGTGTGACTTTTAACCTAAAAGTGTTGCTTTGTCCATACACTGGCAAACTCTTTTACCTTTGCTTGCATGAAAGATAACCAACCTGCCACTTAATTCAAGGCACCCTGGCCATATATTTAACTATAGTCTACAATATGCTTGCTGACAAGCTTATAAGTTGATGAATTTTTCCCCATGAAGAAAAACACTATCAAACTGAATTACTGTGCTAACATGAGCAAATAAAATTTATTTAGAGAGGGAGCCCTTAGTGGGATTATCTAATTAAAATTATTCAAACTTGCTTCGCAATATAAATATTTTTGAAGAATGACACTGAATAGTGCTGTATCTAGTCTGTGAGAATTTATTAGCTTTGAGCTTTAACCCTAGAACTGTCAGCCCTGATTGGAAAAATAATGTTCAAGGTTTTGCAGCAAGAAGTGATTAAGTGCATTTACAAAGTGAGGACATCAGTTCCCAAGCTACCTAACATCAATTAAAGGAGGCCAAATTAAATCGATGTTCTAATTCCACAAAATTAATGGTAACTTTTTTTTTAATAGATGTTACAACATTTCCCTGAGGTCCTGTAATAAATTCTTATCACAGCAATTCACATAGAAGTAAATGGTTACCTTTTGCCTGAAAACCCAATGTGTAAATTCAGGTCTAGAAAACAGTTGTATTTTGAGACTTAAAAACATAGACTATACAATATATGACAAGATAATACATGCAAGATTGTTTCCTTCATTAAAGAAGCTGAGAGGGCTTTGGGAAAATTAAAAAAATAAAAATAAACCTGTCCTGTTCATTAAGGATATTCTCTCCCCCCACACCCCAATTCTTCTTTTTTAATAGAAACCTCCCCTAAACTCATGAGATTAAGAGCTAATTAAAGATACATGCTGTTACTTTTAGATCTGCTACTTTCAGACATTAAAGAACTGTTTTTCTTTACTCTATAAAATTTCACAAATAAGAACACTTTTTGGAAACACACACAGAGAGAGAGAGAGAGAGAGAGAGAGAGAGAGAGAGAGAATTAATGATGCAAACCAGCAATTTCACAATCTTTAACATCATCTCCATTGCCCCAGAGTGTGTGATCCTTTGATGCAAATCTAATGCAAGGCTGCCAGCACAGGTGGCAGAATAAGGAAACTGTGCAGATATTATTAATTTGTGGGAAGCCTGCCACCAAAAAGCTGCCAAAAATAGATTTGAAAATAATTCTGTGTATGTGCCTAAATTCTTTTCTTAAGAAGAAGAATACCCACAATGATGAAAAATAATTGTTGAGAGAGGCCTTAATTCAAGAAAATTAAACAGAAAAAAATAAACAGAAAAAATCAGCCAACATGGATGAGCATTTAAAGCACAGTCCCTTGGAGTGTACAATGCCCTGAGCTATCAGGGTAGCCAATAGTTTAGTTGCCCAAAATATATTGTGATGTCCTACTTTGAACAGTAATTCTCATCCTGAACAATCTTCAATATTTTTTCATATATGTATTTTCAAAAACTATTTCATCTGTCCCAGAAGAAGTTATGGCAGGGTGGCCTCTTAGAGACCATGATCTTATGTAGGCAAAAACCTACTTTGCCAGATGCTGTTTGAGAAGAAACCAGATCTCTAACATGGATTAGCACATCTGTCTTTACTTATCACTGAAATACTTTCACCTCTGAAATTAGAAGTTGCAGCTATGTAATGTCGCATTACAGAGCTATTAGAACTTAACAAAGAAAAATACAGAATTTAATTAAATGTAAGGGGAGAAAATACGTCATTTCTTCCAAAAGAAGGGAATGCCAACAACTAGGTATCCTCCCTCTGACATCAGACTGGGTATCGGTTCAGCACAGACTTCAAAGGACAGAGTCAGCAATACCATTTTTGTAGCTTTCAGGTTGGAATGTTTTTTCATGATTTCTCAGTCTGCTACCTTCTAGTCATTGTAAGTGGTGTAAAATGAGTAGAACACAGTCTACCGCAGTATGACTAGAGGTACTAACAGTACCCTCCTTCACACAGAAACAAAGCTTCCATAGCCTCAACAACTGTGAAAGTGGAGGTAAGGGGATCATAGCTAGAAGTTCCACCAATTATCACTTTACTTATGTAGAGAACTCCCTTTTAAAATAAATGCACAGTTGGGGAAAAAAAGAGTCTTTTCTGAATTTAGTTATCATCACTATTTTCACACAGAAAACTAAAACCAAATGACAGAGCCTTCTGGAACACTATAGATATTATACAAAAACCTTATTTTCCCTGGGATATATATTTTTTTAATTTCTATAATTCCAAAATGATGAAGGATCAATGGCCTCTAGCTTTTAGCAATGGCCAGATGAGAGAATGCTTAAGAGGCTGATGGCCTTCTGGGACCCTGATCATGCTTGTAGTACTATCGTTCTACCACCTGAAGAGTTGACCTGATGGAAGCAGGACTCATGAAATATTGTCACAATCCTCTTTGAAAGATAGAAACTCACATGTTAATCATACTTATTAGGGTTTGTGCTGCTAAATCTCATAGATGCCTGAAACCTCTTCACTTACTATAAGCACAGCTGGAAAGTATGCTTTGGGCATCATCTACTTAATACATAATACTGTCAGAGGTATGATTTATTTTAAACAGTACTGCAAATACTTTGGCAAGGCTAAACCAGAATAAAAGTGTCTAATCGCAGTATATTTTGTTTGGGGAATAGACTATATGATGAGTACACTATATGAGGAATAGAATATAAACACCAGCCTGGATTATGAGGAATAGACGATATAAACCCAAATCTGCAGTCCAGATCTGGCCCCTGGCACTGTGTAATCCAGCCTGTGGGCTGTTGGTTGTGGCCTGTGCACTAGATTGGGCAGGCAAAAAAATCATGAGGCCTGATTCTGTGGTGGGGGACTGGGTGGGGGCAGGACAGGGCTAAGCAGAGGTGGTATGGAGTCCTGGAGCCCAATCCAGGGATACAGGGCTGGGCAGGGGTGGCCCAGGGTCCAGAGTTCAATCCCAACATACGCAGCTAGGTGGAGGAAGTTTGGGGCTCCGGAGGTGGGCTGTGGTGGCATAGGACCCTGGGGCCCAACCCAGGGGCATAGGGGTAGCATGGGGTCTGAGATGGCCCATGTATTGGCCCTGTGCCACTCATATGGTCCACGAGGCCAAAAAGTTGAGCACCACTGGGCTATACAGATATAAGGTATCTTTTAATGTTATACTGCATTATCCCCAATAGAGGATCGTACCAGTTTAAGTATATCAACACTGTTAAACAATAAAAACTTTGTAGGTATGCAGGCCTCAGTTTACAGCAGCATGGCATTAACACAGGGGAAGGCAAAATACAACCCGTGGGCCAGATCCAGTGGCCAAGGTCAGGGGTGGGACTTCCAGTCCCAAGATGATGACTAGGGGCGAGGCAAAAGTCAAGGGGCAAGGCTACCCAAGCGGCCCTCAAAAGCTCACCAAACCTCATTAAGCAGCCCTCCACCTGAAATAATTGCCCACCCCTGCATTAACAACTGTGAAACAAACAACAGTACAAGTGAAAATAGCATGCCATTCTGGTAACCAGTGTATAGCAACACACATCACACTGATTTTTCTGCATATTACAGTGATTAAAGTGTAATCCATTTCAGCTAACTCTATGTAAATCCGAGATACATATGGCCTATATCCATGGAAAATTCTAATTTCTTATAGGGAAGTGAATAATTTATTGCAACGGACTGATTAAGCCAAACGTATCCGCATTTTACATCCCAAAGTTTCCCTGGAAACTCTGCTGAAGCTTTAATGATAATACAATAAAGGTAAATAAAATACAAAAAATCTCACATAAACATGATTCATCAGATTCTCTTGACAATGATAACTTGATAATATCTGTGATGTATCCATGACTTCAAATACAAAAACAAAATGGGAATGTGATTTGAATCGACTATAGGCAAGTACGGCCAAAGGTAGATTCATTACTATTTATTCTAGACATTTCATTTTATGTATATCTACACCTGTAATATTTATATCACATCTATGAATCTATTTCCTATTTTCCAGATTTATAGGTGTGATATAAATTTTATGGATGCAGCTATACATCAAACAAAATGTCTAAGAGAGTAATAAATTAACCTTTGGCCATACTTGTCTTATTATTTCCTATTTTCCAATTTCTTCTAAACCCAAGAATCAAATAAACCCAAGAATCAAATCAGTACCTACTGATATGACTGATGTGGTCATCAGGTGCCTTCTCATAATTCAGTTTTCTTACATAGAGTCTGCAGTAATTTGCTCAGTTTAGTTTTAAAATTGTCAAGCAGTCATTTTACTACTTGTCTTAGACGTGCATTTCACAGCTGAATAGGTCTTGTTCTCAGTTGCTTTCCATCCTGCTCAATGAAAATCTCTCTCCATGTGGTTTGGGTAGATTCAAAATATCTTATCAAGAATAAATTTGAAAATAGAACTACTTACAGAAAAAGCTAATTTCCACATTATCCCAGAGTTCCTCACTTTTCCGATAAAGGTCTGAGCTTGATACAGAAAGTTAAAATGCTCTATTGGTTAAGGCTGTTTCATGGGTGGGGTGTCCTTTGACTGGTCCTAGCAACACAGGCTGCTTGCAGACATTAGGGGGAAAAAACCCCAAAACATTGCTTTACTTTAAACTTGGCATGCTCCTGCGCTGAGCCCAGCACATGCCCAGAACAAGCAGTGCTTTGGGCCCAGTTTGCTAGACATCTGTATAGATCAGGCAGTTCAGTGGGGCTTTGGGGGCTTTTTTCTAATAGCTGATTGAATCGGCTTTAGTTAAAAGTGCCAAAAAGCCTTGCTGAAGTTCCCAATCTACATAGAAGCTGCAGAGCCAGGTTGAAGTAATATGCTGCTTCTTTTGGTAAAGCACATTTTTTTCCTTTTTTCTTTTTGTATGTCTGCAAGCAGCCACAGTTACCAAATTAAATTAGAGCCTATGACAAATCTCCAGGTCTAAATGGACTGAATCTATGAGGAGTTTTCCATCAGAATCCAAATTTTGCAGTGCCATATAAGGGCTTTTTTCTATGAAACAAACTCCTTTGTATAACTGTCTTCATTATCCCTTTGAAGTATTATTGTTGTCAGGGTGCCAATTAAGGGAGAGCTCGGGGGTGGGACTGGGGAGAGTGATCCCCCCCCCCCGCCCCATAAGAGATGAGAGCCCCCTGTAAGATTTGAAAATTATAATGGGGGCAGGGAAGGAGGGAGATCCAATTATGGCGGGCCAGTAGGGGGAGCTCCCACCTCACTACGCCCTTTCACCTTCTGGACTCCACGTGTCTCGCCAGGGGTGCCTAAGCCCTGGCAGACCCCCTTTTGAGCCCCACCGCAGAGTCCAGCGGTAACCTGTGATGCCACTGCCCTGAGAAGGGACTGTCTAAGTCCTGTGTCCTTGGGGAAACATAGGCCTAATAGTCCCATGGGTACTTGACCCAATACAAGAACTTGGGGCACCTCCCCAAGTTAGGGGCCAAAAAAAATATAGTCTCCTTTAGTCCACAGACCCAAGGGGCCTCCTATGCACAATTAAACCCACCCCTCAATAAGTCTCCTACTCCAGTCACAAAGGAGAACATTATTGCTCCTGACAGGATAAGGTAAAATAGGGTAAGACGTAGAACACTATCAAGGGATTACCACTGAGCAAAACAGTCTGGCTGATGTAGCCATTTGATACGCAAATGCATCACTGTGAGCTGACTAGCTCTCTAGAAACACTTACAAGTATCATTCAGAAGATGGTAGAGATCTGGCTCAGAGACTTCCAGAGAGAGAGCATTTCAGCTGGATCAGACTCTCTCCCTGTGTCCTGATGCTTGTGCTATGCTGGAAAAATGGTTTCTTCTTCTTCTTGGACCAGGCCCTTATATAGCCTTTCTGATCTCAGCAGCCCAGTCCAGTAGAAGCCTGCAGTGTTGGCAACTAGCCAAGCAATTTAAAAAGCATCACTGCTTAACTGGGCAGATGAGCAGGGGGTTTTCCCTCCCCCCACTGAGGTGACCAGAGGGACCACACCCTAGGCACCAGGCTTTTGTCACACAGGCAGGGAGGAAAATCCCCCCTCCCTTAGGAATTCGACCCCAGTGTCCCAAGCTGACAGGGACAGATTCCTGAAGAGAGACACAGACGGTGGCATTTCTGCCACACCAATCAGATTATCAGATTTCTTTTTCATTTGGGTGGACTTGTTAATCAATGAACTTAAGTTTTTTTGCACACTCCCCCACCCCGCAAGAGTCAAAGTGTAATTCAAATCCTGATTGTTGTTTTTAAGCCCTGAATCACAAGAAATGTTTCAGGTTTCAGGTCTTTGCCTGATATCTAAAGGTTAATCCAATTATGTGCTAAAAAGTAATACCTACCAAGTAAACCTGGACAGTGTTTTTATTGAACCTACTTTTTTTTTTATCACCACTGAGATTGTTTGGGCATGTTTGAAGCTAGGCAAAGAAGAACAGTTTGCTTTAGGTCAACTTTGTTCCCAGAAGTTTTGCTTCAAATTTGGCTTTCAGAGTCATTCAAACTCAACAGTCAAAGCAAAATTCAGAAAATGCTGGCCTTCCTTTCTTCCTAATCAAAACTTTATGAATTAAAACCATCAAATTCTGGCCAGTTCTAATATTAATATTCTGGAATGCAATTGTTACAGCGCTCTTCGGAAAGCACTAATCTTAAGTAATTTACAACGAATCTCTAAAAGGTCTTTGTCTTCCTATTCCCCAATATTGGCCAGTACTACTTTGTATATGCTGTTTAACTTAAATGCATCTCAAGGTTCCTTCCTGGCACTCATAATAAAAGTTATTTTCACTCTGTCACATGTCTTATTCAGGTTAATCAAAAAGGTTCTTCCTGAAAACATGTTGTTCTTCAGTGGCTGCATGAGATACTTGTGGAGACTGAAAACTTCGTTTCCTCACTTCTGGGTATAGATCTTTATACCCTTTACTTTTAAGGCAACCTATGACTGACAGTTCTGTGTGAAATGAAAGAAACTGCAGGGCACAGAATAACATTCTATGGATTCCTTTTTCTTTCTGCGTTTATTAAATGTGTTGAAGTTAAAAGCTCCTGTGTGCCACATTAAAGGAAAAGGTCTAGATAAAAAGGACATATGCACCTTTCAAAAAGTGTATTAAATATGATTATTCAGGGAAATGTTATTCTTTGCCATAGGCTGGAGGCCTTGAAAAATAAAATCATTGTCTCCAACCTCTGTGTGCTGGTTATGAAAGAAAGCTCAATGATAGGGACAATCCATCAGTATCTTTCTCTGAACTTTTGAAGGACTTTGATTTCTAGGTTAACCTTCAGCATAAGAAGAGAACCCAAAAGTAAGCAATAAGCTTCCTGGATTTTATTGACCCTTGTTTCATAGAATATAAATGGGGAGGTGGGAAATTTTCAAAGGCAAAAAGGACCAGTAAACATATAGACACTGAACTCCCACTGACTCTCAATGGGAAATGGTACCTAAATGACCTTTGTGCCTCTGAAACAATCTTCTGCAGTGTACTAATGTCCCTAATTGACAGGAATCCAAATAACTGAACAGTGAAAGAGCTGGAAGAGGAATCTGATTAATACATGCCAAATCAACATGTAGAAAGTGTCACACATTTACTTCAATATTAATTAGTAGTTTTGCAAACTAATTACATAGCAATGACAATGCTAGAACACTGATGAAATATTTACTAGCTTTATTTCTGCTTGATTATTTAAGCAGTTTTATACATTGCCATCCCACCCTTCTATCTTTTGTCTTAATTTTAACCAAGGAGTATAGGAATCTCTAGAATATAATATTTCATAGTTGTCATCATTTATTCATAAACTAGCAAAGGAAGCCTCACTAGCAATAACTATTTCTAATTGTTATTCTAAAGAGATGAGTTGAGTATCAGCTTTGAGTCAAGCTACATTACAGCTGATAACCTAAAAGGGCAACTTTATTCCCTCCTCCATATTGCCTTTTATACATTTGTCATTAAATGACTTTATTCTTATTTCTACTTTGTTCTCATTCTTATCAGTGAAGATGGTTACAAAGTTCCAAGCTGAAGATATTCACAAAATAATGCACCTGGCCATTACTGTTCTATGTTTCCAGTGCTGAATAATTCAGGGTTAGCCTTGTATCTACAGTTACATATTGCAGACTTTATTGTCAGTGATGTATATGCCAATACAGTCCTTCAGATGTGAGGAAGAAAACATTTGAAGAGACAGGGACTATCATGTGAAATAAATAAGGTATGTGCAAGGAGACTGTGAAAAAAGTGGAGGGAATAAGGTAACTATATACACTTTTGTAGTTTATCAAGCTAAAGTGAACCCCTGATCTATTAGTAGGTCCTTGCGGTCTATAACATGATAGACCAAAAAAAGTGGTTTAGCCATATGACTTAAGTGCAAACCCAATGGTGGGAAAAGGTAGAGAACTGAGACTGGAATCACTCCTAATCTTTCACATTATATTTACTGTATTTGCTCAAAGACCCTGAATATAAAATGACCCCCAAATAATTAGATTTTACCTGCAGAAAATTTATAACGTTGTTATAATTTTCCATGCATGGGACTTTCTATTGGAGGATTATCCTAAATTCATCCCCCCACTACTGTAGGTGGTGGGGGGAGAAGTGATGGAGGAGGCAGTAATAAGACAGGTGGTGGTGGTGGGCTTAAAATAGGGGGCATGTGGTAGGGCAGGCAGGGAAGCAGTAATGGGGCAGACTGTGTGGCTATGGTAGGGCAGTTAATGAGAGAGGCAGGAAGCTTGCCTCCTGCTTCCTGCCCCTCATTGTGTCTAGCCTGATTCCCCCTTCCCTTGTTACCTACTCCTCCCAACTTCATGTCACTTCTGCCATCTGCAGCCTCAGCTCTCCACCCCTCTTCCTCCCATCTTCCCCCATCCAAGTCTCTCACTCCCTTCCTTGCTACTCAGCCCCCCACTCTTACCTTAATTTTGCACTGGCAGGCTTTGTCCCTGCTGCAGCCTGGGGCATAGAGCATGGCTTCAGCAAGGCCATGCAGCAGCAGCAGGGAGCCAGCTCTGCTGCTATGGGGTTGGGTAGGAAGAGCAGTGCCGGCTGCATGCCTCTGCTATGGGGTTGGCCTGGAGCCATGCTCTATGACCCTGGCTGCAGCAGGGACAGGGACTGCTGATGCAGAGCAAAGGTAAGGGAAGAGACAGAAACAAAAGCGGTGTGGGAAGTGGGGAGACTGGGGACCTTGGGGAAGGAGTGGCAGGGTGTATAGAAGCAGTGTGGGGTGGGGGTGGCATGCAGAGACCTGTGTCTCCAGCCCCAATCCCAGTTTAGTTGCTGTGGTTCTGGCCATGCCTGCCCCTGCCCATCCCCCTTCTCCCTCATGCTTGATTGTAAGGCAAGGGGCTTTTTCTCAGATGTTAAATGGGGAGAACCTCATCTTCTAATCAAGTAAATATGGTATATATAACTGTGCTACATATTCTTGAGTTTATGCCTTCTAGTTCACCGTACTGATCTTTCTTATTTTAACAGTTCAATCTGTTCTCACACAATTTTTATTACTGTAGCTTATCTTGCAACTCATTTAATTTGTTTGTTATGCTGCTTCTCACAAATTCACATCCTCCTTAAATACTGCACTATATACCACAAAGTAGTTTGTGACTACATAGAATACATTATATTCAATAATATTTCCTGTCTTATAGTACATTTAGTATAAATGGGAACATAATCTGTTTGTTTTGTTTCACACTGGGTGTGTCTAAATGTGCATTTAAGCATGACTAAATTTACTTCACATTAAGCTCGTTAGCAATAGCTAATGTATAAGTGATTTTTGGCAGGTGTCTACCTGTGCAGGAACTTGGCACGAAAGTTAGTGCCGAGTCCCCAAAGCCTTGCCATGTGCACCTGTGGTGATTTGTGGGGGAGCTCAAGCCTCAGGCCACACAGCTGATAGCACTTGGCAGGCGTGTTGAAGCCAGAGCCAGCTGCCAAGTGGCAGTCATCTTGGAAGTTCTGATCCCTAGCCAGCCACTTCCCTGCCCAGGAGCCATGTGCCCAGCACAGGGGCAGCATGCGGCTGCTCTGTTTTTGCCCACCCTGCCTCCCCACACTAGGGCTGCTCCAGGCCCTGCCCCTGCCAGCAATGTCCAGCCTCCTGCTGCTTCAGCTATGCCCCTGCCAGTGATGGCCAGTGCCACGCTCTTGCTGGCCATGGTGCTGGCCCTACTGGCCCCAGCAGGCCTCCTCTGCCCAGGCCTGAAGACAGCCATGCACCCACAAGTGGGGACCAGGGCACCTGCCATGGGAGGCCCTGACTGACCCCCTTATCCTGCACCCCCCAAACCAGCCACCTGCCCCACCACCCACACCCCCCCTATCCTCTGCCCACTCCCAGCACCACTCTCAGATATACACACGGTTGAAACAAAAAAATGTTATTACCCTCACAACATCCACCCCATCCCTGCCCTTTCCCCCCTCAACAAACAAACACCCTTCCTCCTGCCCCCTCAACCAACAGAGCCACTACACCACCCTCCCCCCAATCAGTAAAAAAACCAGATTACAAACGGACAACTATACACACAGAAAACTATTTACAAATGGCAAACATTATACAATATTTCAGGTCTTTGAGCCCAGAATGGGGAGCTGCAAGGGGGGCCTAGAATACCAAGCCCCAGGGCAGATGCCCAGCACCCCAGCCTAGGGATGTTCCCCTGCTGGTCCAAGGGTTGCAGTGACCCCAGCGGGTGGCGGCCTCATGCATGGCTACGTCTTCCGCCCTGTGGTGTGAAGGGAGAGCCGCAGGACCAGGCTCAGGCAGGTGGTAGCAGGTCCAGGGCAGGGGCCAGGCCAGGGGGGTCTGGCAGGCAGAAAGTGCCCAAAAAGCTCCTCTTAGGGCCAGGTGGGGGCCTGCTTCAGAGTGACAGGTGGGACCCAGGGACCCTGTGGGGTCATGGGCAGGGTCCAGGCAGTGGGGGGCATGGATGCAGCCACCAAGCTCAGGAGGGTGTTCAGTAAACTTCCATTTTCACAGCTGGTGCTTCAGGGGGTACACAGCCAATCTCAGGGGGGACCCCAACGCATCACCAATGTGTGCTGGTGACATTTGCAGGGATGCAGCCTGGGTCCCAAAATACGGGTCAGCTCCTGAATAAGAACCATGGTCTTACACGCATGACCTGACTGATGATTTTAGTCAGTCACAGCCATCCACTGTGCCTGCAACGCCTTGACCTTAATGTGGCACTGCTGGGCTGACTGGGAATGCCCTCACTCATGCATGCTGCCCAACAGGGTCTCATAAAATGTGGGCATTTGAGTGGCCACACTGTGTGAACTGCTTCTGCACACTGGCACAGCCCCAGAGAGCCACAAGTTCACCAACCTACTCCCAGGACCAGTTGGGGACCTGGTTAGTAAGCACAGGCATGTACACACAGGTAGGGCCAGATCAATGGGCAGGATGATGAGGATGACATTCTTGTCCTGTGCTGGCTCTCTGGGCCCCCACATGGCTGTACCTGTGTGGCCAGCCCTGGGCAGCACTCAGGAGCATGCGACAGAAGAGCACGGCCAGGGACTGGAAGCCATGTAGCAGAGGCACTTAACCACAGCAGCTGCAAATAGACGCTGATGAGAGTGAGCAGCAGCTGCCAGAGACAGCCAGCCAGCAGCCCTGGGGGCGGGGGAACCTACAGCAAGCTGCAGCCCTTTGCAACATTCAACTGTGGTCAAGCAGCAGCTCTGCAGAGGGAACAGGCCAGGCAGAGGCAGCCTGTGGCCTGTCGAGGGGGGCACATGATTCTTGCTGGGCTCCTGGAAACAGAACAAGCTCCCTCAGGCTCTCTGGTGTGTGTGCCCCAAGGCAAAAAACAACTGCAGGCTTTTATACCCTGCAGCCTGCAAGGCAGCCAGCCAGGAACCCCGGGGGCTGGGCTCAGGACAGCCTGCTAGTGACTAGCTCTAGCAATAAAAGTTAGTGCTGAGTCATGTCTATAGGAGAGTTACCAGGCATTAACTAACCATGCCTAAATTTGATACCTGCATTTACACATATGTAGATGCATGCCTATACTGCGCTGTAGGGCTATACAAAGTTTTGCTGACCATTTTGTTTTGATGCTGTTTCAACTCATTTTGAGCTTGAAACAGCAAAATTGAAATGAAGTGATGGGCTTTGAAACAGCCTCAAAATGAAATGAGGGCAGTCAAAACATTTTGAAAGTTTCAAAATCTCTCGAATTTCAAAGCAGCCAGGTGGTGGGAGGCAGGGGAGAGCTAGGGCTACGCTCTGAGCAGCTCTGCAGCCTGATATGGCTCAGCCTGGCAGGGAGCACAGCCCTGGTGCTCCCTGCCTCCTGCAGTCAGACTGCACTCCACGGGACTGGCGGAGCTGATCAGACTGCAGCGCTGGCTCTGCCCAGCTCCCGCCACCAGACTGCACTCCACTCAGCTCCGCCAGCCCCATGGAGCTCAGGCTGGTGGTAGGAAGCAGGAACAGCCGGCACTGCATCCCGCCTTCTGCCACTGGGCTGAGTTCCACGTGGCTGCAAGCTGCCGGGAGCTGAGCCCAGTGGAGGGAGGTGGAGCGCAGCCCTGGTGCCCGCACTGGGCTCAGTTCCATGGGGCTGTGAGCCACTGGGAGTTGGTTTTCCGTGGGCCCTACATCAGAGCTGACCTGAGGAGGGTGCAGGGCCCAGGGCAAATCAGCTCGTTCAGGAACTTGCTCCCACCCCCACTCCCACCCTGATCACCAGGAAGATCAGTGCTGCTGCTGCTGGCCCCAGCTAGCTTCCTGTCATCTGTCAGGCAAATCGGGGCCTGCACCCCTGTGAGCAGTCCGGCACAGCCCCCACATTCCTCCTGGAGGTGTGGGTGAGTCCCCAATCTGCCTGCAAGATGATAGGCTGGTGCTGCGGGCTGAGGCCAGTAGCAGCACTGATCTTACCGGCACAGGCTGCACCCAGTCGGCAGCACCAGCCTCCTGTCCATCTGGCAGGCAGATTGGGGGCTTACTCACACCCCCAGGAGGGCTGTGGAGGTTATGCTAGACTGCTCCTGGGGGTGCAGGTCCCTGATCTGCCTGCCGGATGACAGGAGGCTGGTGCTGCTGGCTGGGGCAGTGGCAGCACCAATGTTCCCATTGCTGGCTGAGGAATAGCCTAAGGGTGAAACATCAAAACAACATTGAAACAGCAAAAGAATTTCGATGAAACGAAATGGAACAGTGCTTTCAAAATTAAATGAAACACTGTTCCATCAAAATGTCAAAACCGAAGTTGAAGTGGAACAATGTTGTTTCACACACCCCTACTGTGCACACTGTTTCACACAGCCCTAACTTGGGATAAGGTGCATTAATGCATCACAGGTAGATGCACCTGCAGAGATTCTAACATAGTACCATGAATCTTAGGAACCCACATCTGAATTTTAGATTCCTAAGTCAATGTATAATTAGGGTCAATTTGGCTTTGTGTATTCAGCTTTATTTATAGCTAGATACTCTTGATATTTGCCAGGATCAACCACAAACACAACAGTGCAGTTTTTATTTTATTTTTTAAAAATCATTCTGTGCTGTAAAGAGGTGTTCAGCTGAGTGGCATTTAGCCTCACCTGATGCTCCCCAGAGAGGCTATAGCATAAACATTCACTGAATTGCAAACAGCAAAAAATTACACCATTGTGTTTTTAGCATGAGTTTGAGACTATGGTAACAAAATAAGCGAGTTTAGTAAGTGAACACAATGAGCTTCACTTGATGATCTATTCTAAACTTCTTAAAACACCATTTTCCTCAACTTTCTAAAAAGATAAGAGTTGCAATATACTCCACTAGTTAAAAACAAGATACAGAAAGAAGCAAAACCAACTCTAATGTACTGGTCATGCTGTAATGGCAGAAACTATATCTGGATGCTTGTTAAAATGGTAGTCTTCAGAGTTCATTAACTATTATTAATTGACCTTCCTTCCCCACAAATCAAGCATTTTCTCTGGTTGGCAATTTAATCTTAATTTCTGCACATGTACTTATTAGCCACAAGTATTTACCAAATGCTCAAAATGAATAATTTTCAGAATTAGTTTGCAACCTGTTTGTGACTTCTTTACAGCCTGCAATGCAGTAGCAAAGCAGTGCAGAGTTACTGGGTATAATAAATATGCCTGCTTATAAAGGCCTCTTCTGAAACTCATCCAGTCTGTTGAGGGCCTCCAGCACCAAGGTACATCCATTAGAAGGATTCTGCAGGCACTATAACTTCCTCGGATGAAACAGAAATAAGCAGCAAAAAATAATAATACATGCATTATCATCATTGTTATTGCTTTTACTATGATTACCACTGCTGTTATTGTTGTTAATGTTAATAATATGATTTATATCCCACAGAACCTGGCAGTGATCAGGTTTTTATTTACCAACTAGAAACCATCCTCTTTTCCCTCTTGGTGTTCAGTGTCCATCTAAGCAAGTGGCAGTTGGTCATCCCATAATGTTCCAGATTGAAAGGCAAGGCAAAAGGGAGAGCAATGTAGCTGTTGTGTGGGGGTGACAAGTGCTCTTCTCTCATCCATCTGTCTTTCCATTCTGTCTGCACCAGCCCAGAACAAAGGAGTTTCTCTTTTCCTACTCTTTCTACCCGATCCATATTTCTGGGGAAGCTGGTTCCCATGCTTCTGCTCAGCTTTTCTGCTCTTCCTCTTCTTGCAACATTCTCAGATACTGGAAAGCTTATTTCATCATCCTACATGCTTTGCTGCAGATCTTACGATTTTGTCTCTTGTCTTTCTATAGAAGCTATTTGAAGAAGTTGGGGCAGTAGTTTAGCTTCAACTGCAGTTTAATTTTGTACTTCAAATGCATTTTATTTTTATCATGCTACCACAAAACTGTGTCCAAGCATTTTCCTGGAGCCTGTTGCATTAAGCAGTTACCCAAGTAGCACATAGGTAGAGAAAGATACAGAACATTTAATAATAGAAGTCTCAACCAATTCTTCTGGAAATACTTAGTTCTTAGAAGGCATGCACTTTAACATAGGATTTAGCAGGGACCCTTCCATACTAGCAATGTACTGCCTTTCCATATGGTATCATCACTTACTCTTTTCACTGAAGCATGATTACTTCTATCTTTGTACACCATCAATTACTCCTCCATTTAAGCATCAGTTGAAACTGCACTTTGTCTATCAGCATAAATTGAAATTGCACATTGTCTATGTGTATAAATTGACCATGACTGACATCACTGAATCTAATGTTTCTGCTAAAACATATGTACTAAGCACTTTGTGTGTGAGCGTCTGTGTGCATCTAAAAAGCAGTTATCTATAACATTATCCTTAGTCGGTACTAAATGAATGTCACAATTAGGTTGGAACTGTTGCTCACATTTAGGTTTGATAGCAACTAATGCTAAAGTATCAGTCTTAACTGCAATCTATTGGCAAGCACTTAGTTGTCCCTTAGAGTGAAAAAATCTTTGTAGGAAGTAAATGAATTAGGAATAAATGAATGATGAAGTGTAGCTGGAGGAGGACCAGTTCAGTTCATTGCTCGTCAAAATATTTTTGGACTTGGTCTGCAAGTCAGTGGAACTTTTCCAGTGTTGACAATCAGTGGCAATGTGTAAGGGGTGCACCCCCCAACAGCCATCATTTCCCACAGGTGAAAGCACTGGTGCCCCCCCCCCAAAAGTGCTGGCCAGGGAGCGGGAGTGCCAAGAGAAGTGATCCCTGTGGTGCCTCCATGGCTGATCGTGCCAACTGGAGGGGGGGAGGGTTCCCTCATAGGTGATTGTGCAATCAGGTCAGCACAATCAGCCACAGGGGCCAATTGCACTTCCAGGTCAGCACAATCAGCCACAGGGGCTAATTGCACTTCCAGGTCAGCACAATCGCCCCTGTGCCTCTGGTTGGGACGATCACCCTGCTTCATGGTTGCTGACTGGCCACTGGGGGGGTGAGTGCCCCCCTAACTCAGGAGGCACCAGTTGCCCATCTTGGTGCACCCCTGACAGCCAGCATTCCCTACTTAGGTAGGGGGAAGGGAGGGGTCAGGCAGAAGTCCTGTTGCCCCCCTGAAAGCACTTGTCAGGGAGTGGGGGAACCAAGAGAAACACCGCTGGCACTTCTGGGAATGCCCCTGGCACTTCCAGGTTGGTGCAATCAGCCACAGGGAGACCCCCCCCCCCTTCATGTCAGTGTGATCAGCCAAGGGGGGACCCCCCTGCAGTTGCTGACTGGCTGCTGTGGGGGCAAGTGCCCCCCCCCACAACTCAGGAGGCACCCGTCACCCATATTGACAATGGAGAATATGAAGACTTTCTTTTACAAGCCCAGGTTTCTTCCACCTTGTAGCAAAATTAAATAAAAGTTGGAATTAGTTCTCTGCTATTCTAAAGTAACTCATCCACTAAAATCAGTGAAGCTTTACCAGTGATCAGGGAATTTTTCTTGCTGTCTGTTTGGATGCAATGTTTTTACTTCTAAGGATCAGACTTCAGTTTTAAAATTTACCCACCCCCTGTTTTTCTACATTTCTTAGGCAAGGCAACTTCTTTAAATGAATATCACTGTATTGCCTCTTGCTCATTTGTTTCTATACATTCTTCCAGATTGTTATTGAAAACTGTTTAGAGATTTTATATGACAAAGCCCTAATACATTACTTTTAATTGCATCTATGCTGCTCTATTTTTGTGATCACAAATCTTTGTTATGATTGGAGTATAGTATTTGTTATGGTCCATTACACTAATGCAGCTCTGAAAGAGCTGGTGGATCAGATAGTGGATTCTTTGTCAAGGGTTTCTCCAGGGAATGGGAACCTTAGCTCCGTGCAGAGTTAGTACAGCTGGCTTCTACACCACCTGTCCTTCTAGTACCTGGCATGAAGAGGTAAAACAGTCAGTGCATTGTCTTTCATGACCATCCTGATGTGGCAAAGGGTCCTTTGGGAACCATAGCCAGTTACTGAATTAATGAGATCCCTAAAAAAAAGTCTATTGGAGCAGTGGAGTTGCAAAAACTAACAACAGAACACAACACAGAAATGGTTACTGGCTCTCTGACATCCCGCTCCTGAAGAAAGAAATACATAAATTGTAAGTTACTAAAGCTGATTACCACTATATTTTATACTGAACTATTTCTTTTTGAGCTTCACAGTAGGTTATACTTTGTTTGCTAAATATGGGCTCTATAAACAATGAGTTACTGTCTTGTTGTCAATGATTTTTCATTACATATGGCCAAAAGACACCCATGATTTTAATAAGGAGAACACACGGAAACCTTAACATTAACCATAGCAGAAGGAAGAGGTTTATCCCAAAACAAAGATCTGCTCAAAGATGTTTATGACAGATGAAGAATTTATCTCCAGTTCTCTTGGCTTTTAGTGTGCTACATGGCCACTTTTCCCATGGCAACATACAAGAAGCAAACTAAGGTGTCAT
Organism: Crocodylus porosus; assembly: GCF_001723895.1. Classification (NCBI taxonomy): domain Eukaryota; kingdom Metazoa; phylum Chordata; order Crocodylia; family Crocodylidae; genus Crocodylus; species Crocodylus porosus. The sequence continues at coordinate 9,034,048 of NW_017728923.1, read as the reverse complement.
ATGCATACTGTGGAGATAAAAATGACCCCATTTCCACATCCATATGATGAATGGAATGAAAGTTCAGTGCACACATATTTGCACATTAATTGGAACTGCATGATTCTGTCCTGTCCTATCAAGTCACTACTGTATGTACGATAGGATGTTTCCCCCCAGAATCATTAAGTCAACTTTATCACACAAATGCATGCACATTCTTGCCTATTTATCTTCCTGCCATGCCAAGATAAAAAAGAGTTACTTATGTGTATGCATATGACTGAAAGTGTATACACATGAATTTATATATACACATTGGCATATCATAGTAATATGAAGAAAACGGAGTTTAAATATCAACCATTATGGTAATAACCACAGAACAATGGCATTTGAATAACTTTTGTAGCTCAATTTTTCTAGATGCACTCTCTTTTCCTAGGAGAATTTTTGTCTTTTCCTCAAAAAGAGAGTTGCCTTTGGTTAATTTAATCACAAAAATCAATATGACACATTCCCGGTTATGACAGCTTGATATTCTTGAAATTCACAACAGAAAGGCTGAGAAATGAATTATTAGCATAGCAGCTTTAAAATCCTTATCAACTTGTGTTAAAATTGCTCCTTAAGGAGCAGTATGTCATGACGTTTACAAAGCTAACCAAGGAAATAAAAACAACCAGAGCAATGAACTTCACCATATTAAGTTTCATTCAGGTCAATGGTATGATACTAGTATAAGGCCAGTTTGTTTACAGGAATGTGCTACCTTTCCCTTCTACCCTCAGGAAGAGAACAGAGGTTTGGTGATACTGGTAAAGTTTATTCATTAACCAAATTTTGTAGGTATAAGTCTGTATTAAGCAACACAAACATGCATATTTGGATAGACCTTGGTAGGCGGTATTAAATGCCCACTTGATTAATGTTTCCTATCCTCACAAGCCTTCCAAACAGCTGTTGTTCCTCATCATTCATGTGATTATCCAGCCGGTAAGTAAGTATTAAGTGTTTTGTCCTGTATGAAGAAGTTGATTGGTTGCTCTTCATGTTTTCCTTCTTTGCTCAATAATATTTTGGGGGTAAGCTTTACTACAAGAACTCTGAAATATATGGATATGAAGAGTGCTGAGATGCCCAACAACTTGGTCTCAGAGTCCTGGATAAGAACATTTCCTCTTCATGCCTTAATGAAGGCTGGTTTGTGTCAAACCCCTTGTACTATAAAAATCAGCTTTAGCCCCGACTAGAGGTACACAAACTTTTAGATATCCAAGAGAAGCACCTGCAGGGCAATACAAATTATAAGGTTAAGAACCATGGTTCTCAGTCAGGGTGACGCGGTACCCTGGGGTACTGTGAAATCCTCCGAAGGATGCTCCAGGGTGCTGTACAATATTAGCACTGTTAGGTATATTAACACCTACACATGACTCTCACAATAATTCCAGATCATTCAGATAGGAATCCAGAGTGTCAAAAGTATTCTGACATATGGTCCCTCTGAGTTCCTTGCAGTAAAAGAATTGTTCTAGTACTTTTATGCAGTCAAAAAAACCAAACAAAAGTAAAGGGAGTTCTTTGAGTCATAGAAGGTTGAGTACCACTGGTCTGAGGACAGAGACAGGCAACACAATGCAGAGCTGTAAGCATCAGAGGTGAGAGGAGGAACTCTGTAAGCAAAGCAGACCAAAATCCCGCAGTAATATTAAAGTGAGTGTTAAGAGTCCATTTTCCAAGAATAAATCCTCCCAAAAGTCTGTAACTGAAGCAAATCTGGAAAGCGTTCCATTTTCCATCAAGCTATGAAAGCTGTTGATGCAAAAGCTATGTAAGCTGTGGTTAAAGACTCACCCATTAGTGATGGACACCAAATAACAACTTATACAGCAGCAGAAAGATATTAGCAAAGACCTAACCCCACAAAGGCTTAAACATGCAGACATCTGCATGTGAGATTTTTGTACTTCTGTACTCTCACTATTGGGGATTGCCGACAGGAGAAAGTTAAGCCTGTTTGCAAGACCAGGACTTTGGTCGCTGAGACTACTTATGTGTGAGTAAAGAGTGCTAGGAGAGCACGGCTTTGCAGAACTGGGTCTGAACTGTGCACTGGACAGCAATACCCATTATTTAAGAATCTGAAAAAATAAAATATAAAAAGGGGTTGATTTAAAATTATGTTCCTGGTAAAAATGCCATGTTCAATAATCCACCTCAATGAATTACTGGCCAGCTGAACTTGTCCAGTTTAATATGTTGCCAGACATTTCTAACACTTCCCTTTATGAAGGAAAAGTTTATCATTTCCATCTATTTCATTATGTCAAACTGTTTGCCTTTCAGTGTATAAGCTTTTATTAGTGCTCTACTTCCATCAGTAAACCAGTCCCCAAACCATAAATTATTTCCTGCAGTTTTGACATCATTTATTTTCATAGCATTATACATGCCAACCTTTTGACTACTTGAGATCAAAAGAGTTGCTCTCTAGGCTCATATTTCACTACAGCTCTCATATTTTATGCAGCAAATTATACTTTACAGTAATAGCTACAGCATGACTTTGTCTCTCCGTTTCATAGCACTTTGTGATTATGGAGTATTTCAGTACATTTTCCCCACAACTGAGGGGAACCAATCCTGTATCGCATATTCACATAGGGACTAGTAGCATGAGGATATAGAAATACATACATTTGGAATCATTTCAAAAGGGCAGCAGCTATTATAGTTGAATTTTTGTGTGTGTACAAATGGGGAATGATACAAATGTATCAAAAATACTCCAACCTTAACCAGGCTTCATCCAGGATTAAAATCAGAGAGTTTTTTCTACATTTGTATTGTTCCCAGTTTGTCCCCACATAACAATTAGAATGTAACAGCTGCTGCTCTTTTGAAACCACTCCAAATGGACATTTGTCCATACCCTGAGAAAGAGCTTCTAGGATCAAACGAGGGGAAAAAAAGGTTGAGGTGCGATGCCGTTTGCGAGTGATGCATTATTTAAATAACATTTCAAAGGCCCTCAGAATTCAGAGGCCAACAAGGGCAGCAGGCAACTGGGATGCTTTGTAAATAAAGGCAAGGGTTTTCAAGTGTTTAGGAAGTTAGGCAACTAATCATGAATGGTGAATATTTAAGTTCCTACGAGCTCTATTTTTAAGCCCTTTGTCACGGATGGCCCCGCGAGCAGCCGTGAGCTCGCGAGTGCCCCTTTGCCGTGCCAATTAGGGTGGTCTGGCACCCTCTACTCACCCGCCACGTCTTTGCTGTTGAGGTTCAGAATGGGAGGCTGCCTACTTACACCTAACGGCACCTTGATGGTATCCCCTCCGTTCCAAAGTGGGGGGGGGTACTCT
>NW_017728923.1:8985553-9029821 GCF_001723895.1 Crocodylus porosus | reverse complement strand
CCTAGCAACCCCCATCTGTGTTGCTCCAGGGTGCTTCAGCAGCCCTATTCCTCCTGCTAGTAGCAGGCACCCTGGTGCCCTGTTACACCTCTCCCCTTCCTGGGGCATCTCCTTAGGAGCGGGGTGCGGGAGTGCCCTGCGACACCCATATTTAAAAGATACTGTGTCAGCTCTGCTCTCAGGATGAATACTACAGCAGGACATTCCACGTTTTTTTCCTTTTTCAAGTTATTTCCAGTTTAGGGCCACATTTATTAAGGTATTTAGATACCCAAGTATCTGGATAGGTGGATAATAAGCACTGATAAGTGAGCTGGCTTTTAACTCCCTTGGGTACCCAATTTGGTTAGGTGCCTTGTAAATCCCGATAGGCACCTACATTGTTACATACATTTGAAAATACTGCCTTCTGTAACAGAGATACGATACCTAATGAAACAAACCATTCAATCATTCTGAATATGAGCCCTCCTGCATTTTGGGCATGTGTAATTACCATTACCTTATGGTGCCAAGTAGTTATAGATATCATAGCTTTGTAGATCAGTTTCTCATTGGAGGAAAAAATCAGTGATATACAGACTGGGTATGTTCTCAGTGACACTGTTTACACATGTATGCAGCACCTAGCACAGCAAATGGCAGTACTTCCTTAGTGAGCTCAGCCTTCTTGCCCAAGGAAGCAATGCAGCCTCAATAAGTGACTGCTGGAGTGGTGAGGAAAGAGTACACATTTTGCCACATGTGAATGATATTTTAGAAGACCAATTTTTTAAATTTGTAAAACAACTTGTAAGACTGTGTAAGACAGTGCGAGCTCAAAAAAGTAAGTATTAAAACAAAAATAAGGTTTTGTACTGACAGCAGTAAAGAACTATAGCTCTAAGACAGAGTCCATTCCAGGAGTCAGCAATGCTTTTCGGCAGGGTGCCAAAAACCCCTGCAACCTTGACTTGTAAAATGCCAAGGCAACAGTGGGGAAGCTGCAAAGGGCCCGATCCTTGTTGCGGCAATGCAGCCCCAGCCCCTTTCGTGCCATCTGCCCTGAGGCACATATGCCAAGCAAAATGACATTGCATGCCACTCTCTGACATTCGTGCTGGTCCATTCTATTGCATGGAACAGAACTATAGGGTGCTGATCTCATGATTCACTCAATAATAGAAAAAAACCTCTAATTACTTTTTAAGGCAGCTTTTATCATTACAAAGTTCTTCAATAGCAAGGGTTCCTGTGATCTGAAATGGGACTGCTTAATGTGAGCATTTTAGCTCAAAAAAGAACCCTCAATTATTGGATAAAAATCAGAGCTTTTATTACTAACAGATACCCTAAAAAATCATTTTGGGAGCCTCTCCTTTACCAAATAAAGGCTTGTTTCCGCAGTTAAACAGCATTTATATTCTTCTGCAAACAAATGGCCTTGGAAATGTGCTGCATGCAGATAGATGTCCAGGCACATCAACAGTTTTTCTCAAAATTTCCTCTTTTTTGAATTTTACTAGAACAGTTTTCTGGCCTAGAAATCAACCTGTGTACAAAAAACAAAAGGCTATTACTAGGCTGCGATTCACTCTAGTGAGAGCTACAGTTACCACGGGCAGGTGGCACTGGGCTTCATATTTAGATGGGATATGTTCTTATGGGAAGAATGAGAGAGCTGATATAAGTCACTATTTTTGGTCTTGTTCATTCTTTGAAAAAAAGTAAGAAGAAAATGGATGTCTCCATTAGTGGAAAATTTTAAACACTGGGCTGATGAAGAAACACCTATATGGCTTCTCTGTAACAGTTTACAGCCTGCCCTATACTCCCTAGTGTATTTGTTTTACTTGCACAAAGAGCGAGGGCCAACAAGTAATACAAATGAATAGAATTCCCCTGTATTCATTTTACCGCTCTACATGGCTTCATTTTATCTATGTTTTTTGTAACAGAGCAGCAGCAGCTAGGGAGCCCATTGTGCTTCTCTCTGTGGAGCCCTGCAGCATTACTTTCATTCTCCTCTGCTCCTTCCCTGTCCTCCCCTCCACAAGACTTACAATGCAGGAACTCCTAATACCATATTTCCTTTCTTATAATGCATATCCCCATTTCCAACAGCTGATTTTTTGGGGAAAAAAGAGTGCTTGCTGCATGTTGTTGCATCGTCAGAAGCAAACACCCTACTGCCAAACAGACATCAAATGGGACACAGCCTTGCCTGAACAATAGATTCACCTGCCAACACAGCTCCCCTGCTACAACTATTAACATCCCCCCATGAACCCCTCAGAATCCTTTTTCATAGCCAATGTGTCATGGGGGCACATGCTCCCACCAGAAAGTGGGGTGTGGGGCACGGGGCTGCAGCCTGGCCAGAACAACAGCCCCACAGCAATGGGGCCAGCAGCGGTGGCATGATTTTTGCACCAAGTGTAGGGTGCAGGATGAACTCTCACAGCACAAACATAAAAGACAGACACACAAATATCACTAGGAGTGCATTATTCACAAAACAAACACTTCCTTTCCAACCTCACAATCCTCGTGCTCAAGGCAAATTTACTAAACCCTTTACAAAAACCCATTAATTGACTGGACACTAAGAACCAAGGACCGAACACCAATACTGACTTTAAGATACACCATCATCTACCTGATTCCTGAAATTCTTCTGGCTCACTACAGGTGATCATGACCCTCCTCCCTTTTGATAGGTCTTGATCTCCTAGTAGTCAAACATCATGTCTTCTACAGATTATTTGTCTGCTACCCCTAGGAATTTCTCCTCTTTCCAAGGCTGGCCCCAGATGTGCAGGCATGTATGGTTTGTGGTGCTGCAAACCTCCGCATGTGCTGAACATTAAACTGTGCATGGCACTGCTAATTTGCAGTGCCAGGGCAAAATTTTCTACTGATATTTCCTGGTAGCAAACAAAAAGAAACTCTGAAAAAAAGTAGTGCAAAGCACAACAAAGTGGCATATGTTAAGGCAAATGCACAGCCCCCACCCTGAAGCACCTTGAACCCCAGTCACTGCTCCCCAGCGGGCTGGAGTGCAGTGTGCCTCAAGCCAAGGGAGCAGACAGCCCTGGGCTGGCTGCTCCCCTGTCTCTATGTGCCACAGTGCATGCTGAGGCCAAAGCACATAGAGCCTCACAGTGCAGCCCCTGTGCTGAGGCATGTGGAGACAGGAGAGCAGCCAGTCTAGGGCTGCCTGCTTCCCCATCTTGAGGTACATTGTGCTCTAGCCAGATGGGGAGCAGCTGGATAGGGTGCAGGGTGCCTCAGTATGGGGGTTGCCTGATGGCTAACCCTACAGTGAGGCATCCTGTGCCCCAGCCAGCCCCTCTGCGCATGAAGCAGCAAGACAATGTGTCCCATTACAATGCTCACAGGCAGGGGCATTCACTGTGGCACAAAGTAGCGGCACAAATTTGTGCTGCTACTATTTGTACTGCTGCAAACGTCTGTCCTTGCTTATGTAGATGCAGCCTGTCAAGGGACGGGGTCCTGTAGGATGGCCATGATCTCCCCAGGGCCCCCCTTACTGTGCCAAGTTGGCCCAAGCACCCTCAATTCTTGCCCACCACATCTTTGATTGAATGATTGATAGGGAGGCTGCCTTTCAGTCCTCTTGGGCATGGTCTTGATCGACTCTCTGGACCCCGTGGGTTTCCGGACCCCTGGTAGATCCTGCTCCACAATAGATGTCACAACAGGTGTTTAGGGGCATTCTATCCTTATGGGCTATGAGTGGCTCCAATCACCCCTTTACCACACCCCAAGCCTCAAAGATGGTCCTGACATTGTTTTGGTCTAGGTTGCGCTCTGCACCCTCTCTGGCATGGGGGTCTCCATGCCCCAAATGCTGCACCTTCTCTGGCACCGGGGTCCCCACAATGCAGTGGACCCCCAATGAGGCCTCCTCCATCTCCTAATAGCCTCACCCAAACCACCAGTCTTATACAGCAGTAAACAAAACCCAAGCCCCTGGACTGCAACATAAATTCAAGCCACCCAGCTACAAAATCATTCAAACCGTACCAGGGAATACTCTGTCCCTCAACAGTGTCAGAAGCTGCTCCTGCAGTCAGGCCTCTCCCCTTTGGTTGTTCTGGGAGCGCTCCTTCCCTCTTGGCTGCAGGCAGGAAATTGCCTTCCTGGCCCCATAAAGTTCTGGGGTTTATATAGGAGCCAGGCCCTGTCCCTTCTGGTCAGCTGACTACGGGCAGGTGTGGGCCACTAGCTCATTCTAACTGCCCTGGTAACCAGCAGCTGGGGGTGCCCCACTCACTGCTAGGGCTCTTTTCCTAGCAGTTTCCACTCTCTAAAGGAGCAGGGCACCTACGTGCTCTGCGACAGCTCAATTGTACAGCTCTACCCACTATTCCTAATCATCACTGTGCCTGCTTTTCTCCTCAGACCTGATGAAGAATGCCTTGCATTTGAAAGCTTTTCTAATATTATCCCAACCATGAAGGTGGTCCAGGAAAAGATACCAACCAAAAAAATCCTTGCCCCTTGTATTTAGCAAAAGCTATAAATAAACCACTACTACAGTGCCAACTCATGAACCCTTCCATAACAATAAAACTAGAACGATACCAGAGCAAAGTCCAAGACAAAATACCTTTCCTAAGTCTTGACATTCTTTAAGCACTCCCAAGCCCACTCAGCTTTCTGCCAGAAAAAAGTCAGGAAAGATGAATTAGCCTTTCAACATGAACAAAAAATATAAAGAACAGATGGACAGAAATATAAAAAGGAAATGAAGGGTAGTGTGGTCAGAAGAAATGAAAGATGAAGTCAAAGAAAAAAGATCCTCCTCTCTTTAATGAGGCACGCAGCCCAGCTTTCTCCATGAAGAGAGGAACATAGAGCTACGAGGTGCTTGCACTAGAGGTGTGTGAAAGGGGCCATATTTGATACAGATTTGGCCTGAATCAGGGACAGTGATTCGATTAATTGATTCAGATCAGTTCCCAATTCGATTAAGCCAAATCTGACTATGAAGATTCAATGCAGATTCAGAGGATAAACGATTCAGCCATAGACACAGCTTTAAATGTTTTTTCTGTGTACCTTGAGGTACCAGGCACAACGTGTGGATGCTGAGTTACTGGGGCAGATGGAGCGCCCCCACAGTAGCGCAGGGGGGTCCCCCTGCATGCTCATCAACAAACCCAGAAGTACTTCCAGTCCACTTCTGGGCCTACCACTGAGCATGCTAGGGGCCTCCCCTGCCCCCCCCCATCAGTGATTGGCCATGGGAAGACCCTGGGTGCCCCCCCAGACCCAAGAGGCATGAGTTACCAAGCTGGGGCAGGGCTTGAGGGGGGCCCAAGTGCTCCCTAGCAGAGCCAGAAATGGACCAGAAGTGCCTCTGGGTCTGCTGCCGAGCATGCTGAGAAGCCCCCCACACTCCTATGGGATGCTCCATCTGCCTCAACATCACAGCATTCATGAGCCACCTGGTACCTTCAGGTATGTAGAAAAAACATTTAAAGCTGTTTCTATGTGCGAATCACCGAATCTTTCTGAAACAATCTGGAGCATTCTGATTTGATTTGGAGAGATTAAAGGGTCTTCTGATTCGATTCAGATTTAGCGATTCGGCCAACCAAGCAGACCGAATCTTTCCTGAATCAAATCAGGGACTGAAGCTTCCCACATCCCTACTGTGCACACTAATTTCTAACTGGTGTGTAGTTTATCTTCCTATGCAAGTCAGTCCCACTTGTTCAAAGCAGGGTTAAGACATTTATTATCATTAATATTTATGCATTGTCAGCAATAAAGTAGTTTTCCAATTAATGGCAGACTTGTAGGCCAGACAGCACTGCCATTTGGAGAGAGCAGGACTGGAGTCTAGGGTAGGTGTATGACTTCAGGCAATTTCCTTTCTTGTCCCAGCCTTGTGCTTTATCTACTTAAGATTATAAATACTTTGAAGCATGGACTATCTTCATATGTGTGTAAAGCATCTACCATGCTAGAATTCCAACCAGAGCCTCAAGGAATTTCTGTGATATAAACACTAATACAATGTTCTGAATGACTTTTGTACTGCATCTGTTTAATGACACTTGTACATCCCATCATTAACACAAGTATACTTCTATAGTGTCATAAATGTATATTATGCTTTAGAAACATTTTAAATCAAGGCAGAAATGAAGCAATTGTCAATTTTGTCAGAGGATTTTTTTTAGCTCAGCAGCAAAAGGGCGACAAAAGTGTAATACATTTATTGGCCTTTTCAGAAACATGCTGCTCACCACGTCTGACCTATTCCTTCAGTGCAGGAAAGTGGGGGGCCTTCAAAATGACATTTACTGATAATCAAGGACTTTGTTGATAGCAACATAAGTCAGATACAATTTTGCTGTCCTGAAAGCCATGTTCATATCTGTTCTACTCTGTGTTTTTTTCTTATATCAGTAGTCCTTTCTGAATGAGTGTATTGCTTATATAGTACCAGTGATAGAAAGTTAATTCACAGTGACACTAACCCTGTGTTTCAATACAAAGTTGACCTCTGACTTCTAATTAAGTCACAAGATGATTTGAACTAGATCATGTCATTTACCTGTTGCAGAGGCAGGAGTCTGGACAATTTTCAGTTAATTGTCTGTAGTTACCTTAATGTTTCAGAGATGGGAGAAGAGCACACACATCTGAGGGCCTTGTCACATGCTACACTTAGGACATGTTAACTGTACTTAAAACTTTAGCATCTAAGCAGTAAAACACCTGCTAAGTATCATCATAGCATAGCACACAGTTAGGACTTTTCCAGTGAGTAGTATCTCCAGGTCATATTACCTAAGATGTGTTAAGCTAAGAGTCTAGCTGCTCCATGAAAGTAATACCATCAGGAGACTTGGGGGGCGGGGGAGCAGAGGGAGGGGAGACTATTTGTTGATCCCAGCTCTCTGACTATGTCAGAGAAGGTTCAAGACCTTAGTGCAGTAGGAGAGCTGGAACCAAAAGGTTGGGCATGGTACAGCATGAGGGCTAAGTCAGCAATGTTTTTTGGTATCAACGCTGCTGGGTAAGAGCAGGTTCAAGACTCCAGTGCAGTGGAGAAGCTATTTGTCAGTCCTGGCCCCTACAGCACATTGCAGTACACCAGAGCGGAACTCCCTTCTTGTCATCACAGAGCAGAAAGGGATCTTGGACTCATTATTGATTCCAAGATAACCATGAGCCACCAATGTGACATGGTCAGTAAGGTTAACCACACCTTACCATGTATCCACAGATGCATCATGAGCAGGTCCAAGGAGGTGATCCTCCCCCCCTATGCAACATTGGTCATGCCGCAATTGGAGTATTGCATCCAGTTCTGGGCCACCGCACTTCAGAAGGGATGAGGCCAGCATTGAGAAGGTCCAGAGGAGGGCCACTTGCATGGTCAGGGAGCAGCAGGGCAGGCCCTACGAGGACAGGCTATGGGACCTGAACCTGTCCAGCCTCCACAAGAAAAGGATGAGAGGGGATCTGGTGGCCATCTATAAACTTAGGGGGAGGGTCCCTGTTCCCCTGAGCACTACCAGGAGTAACTAGGAATAAAGGCCACAAGTTGATTGAGAATAGGTTCAGGCTAGACATCAGGAGGTACTACTTCACAGTCAGGGTGCCTAGGATCTGGAACCAACTTCCAAGGGAAGTGGTGCTCGCTCCTACCCTGGAGGTCTTCAAAAGGAGGCTAGACAATCACTTAGCAGGGGTCATTTGACCCCAGCATTCTTTCCTTCCCATGGCAGGGGGTCAGACTTGATGATCTGCTTAGGTCCCTTCCAACCCTACCAACTATGAAACTAAGAGCCTTTGTTTCCATGTGTAAATGCTGCTGGGTAGGTTTACTCTGAAGTAATTTACTGAGGAGTAAATCCTCTCTGGGCAGATGTTTACACATGCAGGCATTTGGGAGCAGTTTTGTTTGTATCCTGCTCTGCCCCTCTTCAGCAGCCAGGGGAGCTCCAGGCTCCCCCTGAGTGCTAGACCAGGGGCTGGCAAGGAGCACAAAGTTAGGAGACAGCTGACTCCTGGTGGGGTCTGGGAAATTGCTCCCTGTCCAGACGAGTTGCCTGCCGCCAGGGTGGGCTCTAATGGTGTAGAACAGACTGGAACAATGTCCCTCTGCCCTGGCAGCAGGGAGCTCCTGGTAGTGGCTCTGCGATTGGCATCAGGGGCCTGGGAAAGAGTTGTGGGGGAAGGGCAGGTCCCAGCTCCCTGCCCTGATCCACTGGTGGGGCAGCCAGCAGTGAGCTTTCAGCTGGGTGGGGATTCCCCACTCAACTGGGGGTGGCCAGAAGCTATCCCAGCAGTGCGGCAGCTAGCAGTGAGCCCCTGGCTGGGAGGGATTTCCTGCTCAGCCCCATGCCTTGATCACCCAATTGGGGTACAGAGCTAGGAAAAAGGGGCTGGGACCTTCCCCAGAGTGGGACAGTTCCCAGTCAGCCCCAGACTGTTTGAGGAAGTCTGCACACACAGCCCAGAGCTCCATTCTCCCAGCCCCCACTGCAATTGTATAGCTGGTGCCGGGCTCCCTGCCGCTGGGACAGAGGGACATTGTCCTGCGTTTGTGCTCTACCATTGGAGCTGGCCCCAGCAGCAGACAGCTCCCTGGGACAGGAAGCAATCACCCACCCCTCACTTTGACAGTGGAGCCAGGGCCAAGAGCTCTGCCGCTGGGATAGAAGGACACTGACCTCACATGGGCGCCACCATCAGAGCCTTCCCTGGTACCACGCATCTCCCAGGGGCAGGGAGGAATCTCTTGCCCCCTGCTGCCCAGCTGACCGGAAGCAAATTTGCTTCTGCTGTCTACACATACCTTACTGTGCAGTAACTACTCCACAGATAGTTTCCTGCCTCCATTTACAGGCAGCAAATTAACCACAGAGTACAACAATTTCCTGTGCAATAAACACATGTAGATGTTGATACTTACTGCACAGTAAATTGGTCTGCTACTCAGTAAAGCATCTCGTGCAGACACGCCCAATTACTCTGGAATATAGGATGTTTTATTTAGATCAGAGGCCCTCAACCCCCAACCTGTGGGCTAGATCCAGCCCACAGTGCCATGTCACCTGGCCTATGGGTCCAGACATTTGGTGGCAGAGGTGTAGTGGCACCACTCCCCTGCTGTCAAATTTTCAGACCCACAGTGTGCCCCAAGCCCTGCACACTAGATTGGGTGCTTGATCCCAGTGTACAGGGCAGACTGAGGGCACTGCCAGGCCCCAGGGCCCAATCCCAGTGTGGGGGGCAGTGCTGGGGCCCCATCCCAGTGCATGGGCCAGGGAGGGAGTAGTTTCAGGCCTCCATAGCCCAATCCTGGTATGTGGGGGCAGGAGAGAGTAGTGCAGGGGGCCCTGGACCTGGGCCTGGTATTTGGGATTCACTCTGGCCCAGGGACCATCCCTGCACCGTTCATCTGGCCCATGGGGCCAAAAAATTGAGGACCACTGATTTAGATTGTAGTAAGCATTATGTGCGATTGCTCAGAAAACTTTCTACCTGGTAGCAGTGGTTACTATGATCTAAATAAAACACGTCTTTAGTGTAACATGCAACAAGGCCCAGGGTATTCTGTTTTTCACTAATATAACATAGAAAAAATGACCTGTGTGAACTCAGGAAAAACAAAATTACAGGATCTTTTATATATTTAATAGGAAGACAAACTACATGAACTGTATGTAGGTAAACTGGCTTAAGAGTCCAAGATTCCTTTAACAGCACAAAAGGAAAAAGAAATCCTTCAGCAAAAAGACATGTCCAGAGGATTTATGTAAAAGCTGATGAAAAATGATTTCTAAAATATAATCTTGATTTGGGGATTTTGGAAAACGTAAACTAAAAGTTTAATATTTAAAGCACTTAGAAGTCACCGAAACAGAGAATCACAAGCGATAATATCCTAGCTGTTACTGCTTGTGATAGGCCACATCTCAGGATCACAGCTGCAAGGGAGCAGAACCCAAGAAGAATAATCCATGACTAACTAGAGAAGTCCCATGGAAATGGGAAAAGCCATCCACAAGATTAACACTAGTCTCCCCAGTAAGAAGGATTTGACTTACATATATATAACCTCTTTCCCTACCCTCAAAAGCAAACAGCCTTTATAGAAAGGTTTAAAAAACAAACAAACCATGGCATAATGTTAAAACATGAACCTGAGCTTTTTTTTCCAGCTGCTAGTGGTTGTGCTCTTCTTTGACTGGAATTCATGTAAACACAAAGTCCTCTATTCTGAGCCTGTTGCTAGTAGTTTAGATTTTTTTTTTTGTTTACAACTTCCTAAAAATATATCTGTACAAAGATGAAGACATACCAACATGACTAAATACAGTAAACAGGTCAAGGCTTCAAACAAATCAAGCTTGAATATACAGTATACATACTTCTAGCAATTTTTAGGGGCAAGAATTCAGCAAAGAAAAGCAAGCTCCACATCTGCTCTAACTTCCAAGTGCTACTTTTTTATTAATGTCCCCTTGAGTTCATTCAATATATGGGAAACATATGGAATTAGCATATTTACAACATTTATAACCCTCAGATAATGTTTAGGCACATACATGATTCATCTAAACTAGAACACTCAGAAAAAAGTTGTTGGTAAAATAACGTATATTCTCACTCCAGTCATAGATTTGTAAAAGACATTGAAACAAACTATCCTAGTATTAATGTGAGAATACCCAGCCTCAAAGACTGCAAAAGAAGCTGGGTACACCAGCAGGCTGCTAAACAAAAATATGACATAAAAGAAAAGAGGCTGTCAATTCAGTGACAGGAAATATTGGCTCAAATTGGTTTCATTAAAAAATATCAGCATTCTTAGGAAAAAATAACAGTAAGGAATTATATAAAAAACACCATCATATACTTTTTAATGAGATGTTTGCTACCTTGTTCTTGAATTCAGAGTCAAATTTTGTTCTAAATTTTGTGACTTCCACCTTGAAAGATATTTAGTCTGGCTGCCTGAAGTGCAACTCTAGAACATATGGAAACTACACTCACATATTAAAGAAAAAAACATCACTCTGGTTATCAGTTACAAAGTAAAATGGTTTAATAAGTTATTTTTAAAATAAATGATACAAGTATTTGTATGTCATGCTTAGGTTACTGTTTGAGTTTTGAAAAGGTTGAAATAATAAAAAAAAATAAAAGTTGTCCTAATTTTGAATTTCTATGCTTCTAGAGCTGAAATCCTGCAAAGCATGGGAAAATTTTGGGCAAAAATGTATTCCTCAAGCTGTTCTAAACTGAGGAAAAACTGTAAATGTGAAGTATCTTCAGTATGTACCCGATGAAGTTGAACCAGAATTTCAGGGTGCAAGACAGTGAGGTTAACCACTAAATTTGATCCATTTTACCCTAAGGCTCTAGCATTAATACTTTGAACTTTAATCTGTGTATCCTTCATATATTTAAGATACCTAAACTTCACAATGAAATAGTGCCTATAGACAGAGAAAGGAAAACTTGCTTGTCTGAAGCCACATACAGAGTTGCAGTAAATTCAAAAGCAGAATTTACTAACATTGGTTTCCTATCACTTACACAACCAAAAAAAAATTAGTGTCCTACAACCACTGAGGTCTACATTAGATACAGAAAACAAGAAGATTTCCCCACTTATTCTTTCAGGAAGAAGGGAGGTGGAAGTGTATTATTGACCCACAGTGCTGTTGTATTACTATTCAGGCAACTGAGGGGTCAGTTGACTCAGTTGTTCCCCACTCTATAGATATTAACAACCATGTGTTTTTTAATGGTCTTGATGTTCCACCAACAAGCTATTCTTTCTTAAGGCAATTTTCCATCTGCTAGCTTCTCCTGATCTCTCGCCTCCTATTTCACAGCTGAAGCAGAAAAGGAAGGTTAGTTGTTTTAAGATTAGGCTCTGTTCCTGCTCTATGCAGCCATACTTCTGGAAAAAACTTTTTT
Source organism: Crocodylus porosus (assembly GCF_001723895.1). Classification (NCBI taxonomy): domain Eukaryota; kingdom Metazoa; phylum Chordata; order Crocodylia; family Crocodylidae; genus Crocodylus; species Crocodylus porosus. The sequence goes on along the minus strand of NW_017728923.1, from coordinate 9,017,857 downwards.
TCCTCTTCCTGTCTTTCAAAAACAAAAACAAACAAACAAACAAATACAGTAAAGATTATAATGCTACCAATAGGGCTAGAATGATAATATAGCAGGGTATCTAGAATAAGAAATTATTCTGCCAAGAATCTGTTACCCATATTTTTCTATATTCTTCTTACTCTCAAATAGGAAAAGCTATCACTGACTTCCCCAAAAATTATTCTATCCCCATTTAACATGTAATTAAGTTAATCTAAGTTTAAAAAACATTTAAACAAGTATGCAATACAGTGTAACACTGGAAATTTATGCCTGATCATGGCCCTGTGCTGATTTTAAAAAGCGTTCATTTTCCTTCTTTCCCTATTCCCTTCCAGAAAGATAGCAAAGCCCACATTACTTGTATTCTCCCCTTCCTCTCCTCTCCCCTAACTCCATATGGAGCAACACAAGACTAAGTAATACTGACTTAGGACTGGAACGTAATATTTCACAGGGAGTGCTTTTTTTCCCAAATGCATGTGACCCAAATATGCTACATTTAAACAACTTAAGAAACGTCATTGCCAAAATTCTCCACCATTGAAATCTGCATATGGAAATGGAATCACAAAATGCTTTGTATTATTGCAATGAAACTAATAAATAGCTGCATTCTACTCTTTTCTAAACCCTATTTTGTAATGACATTACCATGCCCCATTAAATGTATTATTGTGAAGAGAGCTGAGCCATTAGTGATAAAAATCTTTTTATTGGAATTCATATGCACAAGATATTCTTTTTAAAAAGCTTGTAATTTGAACATTTACAAGCGTAAGACACTAAAAGACATAGTATGGACAGATTTAGCATTTATTCATGGAAGGTTTCACTGCCTGAAGGGTTGACTCTGTCAGTATTTGTTGCACCTCTGTGATAAAATATGGAAGAAAGGTCTTTGGGATTACTTGACAGCTCCCTCTACACATATTTATTTATCTGCATTTGGGTTGTGGCAACTAGATTTTGAAAAAAAGAAGATGTTTTTCTCTTTCTTAAATATTAAACAGAAATGAAAATGTGTTTTCTTCAGGTTTTTCTGTGTCAGATTTGTACAAAATCCAGTAAAAAACAGCTAAGTAAACCACCAGGATTACACAAATCATAAGACTATTTGGATACACAGTTCAAGAACAGCAGTCTATAACAATTCAAATAAATGAGGTCTTTAGAAAGCAAATAGTAAGGAAGCACATTACACAGGTCTGTGCTTTTGTCTCGAAGAACAGAGATCATACACAAGGAACCAAATACTACACAGAAACAAATAATTAAGGAGTTTGAGTGAGTTATTGCATTATCCCAACAGAAAAGTGAAAGAAGGCAACATTCTTGTTTTATTCTCCTTGACATTTTTCAGAGCTTTCAAGGTTTAGGCCTACAGGAAAGAAAAGTCACAGGAACCCCACAACAACAACCAAACATACCACAAAATATTAACAAATAAAACAGAGGTTAACCTGCATCCAAACCAAAACAACATAGACACTTACCTTCAAGTTTAATGAACTGCTATTTGCCATTCATAAAAAACAGGTTCTTACAAACATTTGATATCAAGAACATATACCAATTTTGTAGGACATTATGCATAGTATATTGCACATTATTTAAGCAGGAGGGGTGAAAAACCAGTGGGATCAGTGGTAATTTTACCATGACTTCAGTGAGACTTAGATTTCACCCAAGGTTTCTACTCTGTGGAGTTTAAAAGCCATAACCCCAATCTTGCTAATTTACCATCAGGTATAGTAGCTATGACTGAGTGGTTATCTTGAATTCAGTAGAACTACTGTTTGTCCTCATTCAAGAAATCACCTGAACAAACTGGGATCACATATCTACAAGTTAACCTTGATGAATCTAGCTGGTCAGGTTGCTTTCTAAACTAGAAGGAGTGTAGCTGTGTGTGTAATGCCATAGGCAGGCCAACTGGTACTGTCTATCAATAACATTAATTAACCCACATGGTTTAGGAGGCACCCTAGATGCAAATCAGCATGTTCAAAAGTACCACTGCCAGGCAGTCTAAGTTTACCACGCAGATATGGGCCATGGCCTTTGCCTTCAACAACTTTAAGTTAGTCACATACTTAAGGGTTGTCCTGAACGAGGATGAACATAAGCATATTTTTAGGAGTTTTCCTGATATGGGATCACACACTCTCATAAAATTATTGATATATTTTTACAGATTTGTGTTAGTTTTCTCATGGACTGAAGCACAAGGAAAATATTTCATTAAGGGTTTATTTAATGCAGCTGTTAAATGTGGTAACCACTAGCATGACAATTACAAAAGTGTCAATTAAGCAAACAACATATGGCACTCATGAGTCTGCATTGCTCATAGAAGTTTATGCAATCTTAGGATCAAGAGTCATTGTTATAATGGTAATATTTTGCAAAAATAACAAAACAAAATAGACCATTTACAAAACTGAACGCATTACTTGCACAAATACATAACAAGTATGTGCAGGGGGACGGGGGAAGTTAAAGAAAGAAAAAACTCATATAAGCCATATAGTATGAGATTTTCTACCTATAAGTTCCCCTTAACATGTTACCAGTGTGTAACATGTAACTGGTTAATTGCACAAATACCTTAAAACCAGTTACACATGCAAAATAGCTATCACACCATAAAAACCTCCAACAAGCTATAAAGTGAGACTTCAAAAGACGTATACTAACTTTCTAGGTGGTTGCTATCAAGCTTAATGTACACATGTAGCTGTGACTAGAAGCCCTGTCAACTGAGCACAGGGAGGCACCATGCCGAGCCAGGACTAGGAGAACTAGTTCCACACAACCAAGGTGCTCTCAGCCTCAGCAGTTGCTAACTCTGGGTCCCAGAAGCACAGGGATGCAGAGTCCTACAGCTGTGGACACTGGGTACAGGACCCAGCTGGATCCCAGCACTCATGGCTATCCTGAGGCTGTGTGAAACCCTAAGGCCTGGGGGATCATGGCTGCAGTAATCTTCCAGACTTGGAGGTTCATGGCTTCCAGATTTGGAGTTTCCCAGGCCTGGAAAATGATAGCAACTACAGTCCCCAACCGAACTCTTGGGTGAGGGACATACCGTATTTTTCGGACCATAAGACGCACTTTTTTCCCCCCAAAAGTGGGGGGGAAATGAGGGTGCGTCTTATGGTCCAAAGGTGTGGTACCCCAGAACATTTGTTTGCGGTCCCATGCACCCGCTTACTGTCCGCTGCCGTTCCCACGCTGTGGATTGCTGTGGGGTGGGGGAAGTCCCGCCTCCTGGAGTCTCAATGTCAGTCAGTCAGTCAGGTCACATGATCGGCACAGCGCACGCCTCCCTTGCATGCGTGTGTGTGACACTGACAGACTGACAGGATTAGAACGTTGAGACAGGAGGCAGCTAGGTACGGTACCAGGTAACGTCCCGGCCGGGACTATGTGATGCAGCACAGTGCCCTGACAGGCAGGCAAGGAGCCCGTCATGGCAGGAGAGACACACATAGTCTCTCCTGCCATGCAAAGCCTTGCCTGTCAGGTTGGTTGGTGCCCTTTAATAGTAATACCAAGCGGTATGAGTCAAACTGGGTGCGTCTTATGGTCAGGTGCCTCTTATGGTCCGAAAAATACGGTACATTACACATAAACTGGTTTAAAAGATCAGAAACTGGTTTAAATCTGTAACAGAACAAGTATACAGTGCATATAAACCAGTTTGACTTAAATCAGATCCATGCTGGTGGTGACTGCATGGGCAGCTCAGAGCAGAGAGTGGGTTTATCCCTACTGTCTGCTCTGAGGAGCATGTGCAGTCACCACCAGCATGGATCTGATGCTGGGGCTGCAGAGCCTGGTGCAGCTGTTTGCATCCTGCCCACTGACTGCTGCAGCTGCCCAGAGCCCAGGCTGGCTACAAACAGCTGCACCAGACTCCCGAGCCCAGCATCAGCTCTGTGTCAGCAGCAAATGCAGGCACACCTTACAGCAGAGAGCAGGGATAGGGTTTGAGAACCCTCCCTCACTCTCTGCTCTGAGGCGCACATGCAGTTTCTAGTATGAAGTGGAAGCCAGGGTGTGGGAAGGCAGCAGCACTGGGCTTTTCCAGACTGCGCTGCCTCAGGGCCCCCCCCCCAATCATTCACTCCAAGGTGCATGTACACCCGCCAGACCACTAAGCAGCTCTCATCAGCCTTCTGGCTGCACCCAGGCTCTGGGTAATTGCTGCCAACCACAGAGCCCTGGCTGCCTGCAGCACTGCTGGCTGGGAACAGCCCAGGCTCCGTGGCTGGCAGCAGCTGCCTCCTTCTCTCTCTCAGTCACCCTCTTTTCCTCCTCTCAAAACTATGAAAGTATTGTGCAACACTTTATATTCCCTAGTAATAAGCTGGCATGCTGCACTTGTGCAGCACTGGATTCAGCCCTCCTAGCTTTGGCCAGCATCACCTCTAGCCCAGGTACATACTTGAGTTGTGCATCACTGGTGTAAAAGGTGGTGACTCTACCTACACCAGATCAGACATCTGTGATATCACGGCCTTATATACACAGACCTTCTTCCAACATATGGCAGCATTAGTCTGTAAATATAAAATCACCTAGAAAATTGAGTGTTGGGGTACTTATTAACATTTTCAGAAGTTAGGGGCTACTTGCTACTTAAGAGGTTGAGAAACACTCTGTGCTAGCTAATGCCACAAGGTGTCTGTGTGTGTGACTCTCCAATTTCACTGGGACAGAACAGTGATCACTTAGGGCTTTTGGAGCTAATCAACAGGTCAGCTGGTAAGCTGTTAAAGAAGTTTGAAGTAATGTGGAGAGAGGCTATTTTCTTGCTAATTGGCTGATAAAGACTGCTTTGAGCCCCCTACTGGCTTGCTCACTTGACAGTTTGCTGCAGACAGCATGAGAAAGCAGGAAGGGAGATTCAAAAGCTCCATATCATCAACAGATGCATGTACTGCACTCTGCACCTCCTCCCCCCTTTGCCTGAGAATATTAGCCCAGGGCTGGAAGCTGGTAACACACCCCTTTAACAGCCAGCAGGGACAAGCCTGGGACCACGCAGCCAGATCTTCCTAATGAGCTGAGCTCCCTGCAGAAGGGAAAGGAGGGTTGTTGTAGTGCCCCCCCAGCTTCTAGCTTGAGCCACTGCAGGCATGTGCCTGAATTTAGTCAGTCCAAAGAGAATGTCTGTCCAGTTTCAAACCAGTTCAGCCCAGTCAGATTAGACTAACCTGCAAAGATTGAATCAATTCAGGCTCAGCCCTTTGAACATCTGTCCCTAGCCTTGGAGTACATGGGGCACCTCTGCAGCTGGAAGCCCCTCAGCCAAGAGAGATCCCAGGCACAGGAGCTTGCATTTTGCTGGTGCAGTGGGAGCCTGGGATCGAACTTCCCCTGCATGGGCAATACAGCATGATAGGAACTAATGTGCAATTGAACAATCATGCCACCTGCCATGCATGGCATGGCAGGTGGCATGGTTGTGTGGGATATGAATTAGATCCAACCGTGCCTTATCCTGCACATGTAGAGGGAACCTAATTTATTATAAACACATCATATCAGAGCCAAACAATGAAAGAGAGATCCTTCTCACATTACTACTTGAATAGTACAATCCTTGGATGAGTAAAACAAGTGGGATTTAGCCCTGAATATGGTACTTTTACTCTAAATCAGTGGTTCCTGACCTTGTGGCATTGCAGGCCAGATGAGTGACACCGTGTCAGGCTGCAGGCCCAATTCCATGTGGGGTTGGTTTGCAGGTGCAATCCATTACACCAGCCTGTATCTACATGTTGGATCTGGCCATGCACTGGCTTGACTTTGCACCCCCAGATCCAGCTTCATGCTAAACTGATTCTGTACACCAGCCCAAATGCATGCCAGCACAATCTAGTGCACAAAACTAAATTACCATAGGCTCTCCACGACCAAATTCCAGAACCATGGGGAACTCCATGGGCCAGATGACACAGGTCTGTTGGCTGGATCTGGACTGTAGACCAGAGGTTGAGTACCACTACTCTAAATAATAAATTATAGATTATATGCTTCTTTATAGCATGCAAGTAAATTTGTGTCCTTATACTTTAAAGTAACCAGCACAGTTTTTCTATTCTCTTTAATAATGCAATTTAATTTACCAAAGGTTCATATTAAAAATGTATCAGATGGCAGCAGTCGGAGTCAACTATACAGTTTGTTATAGTTAAACATTAGCTTTGGGGAATATCGCAAATTCCCTACTGTGAGTTTGAGACCAGTTTCAAATAAAAACGCTCTCTGAGTTACCAATTGACATTACATTTAAATGAGTCAGTAACTGTGCATTGAATAAGAATACTGGTAGATTATTAAAAGCACAACAAATGATATTCAGCAGCTAAATACAATAAATATAACAGCAGCAATGAAACAGAAGTTGTCACAAAGTATTGGTTCACTAATCAATTATTCCAAATCCAAAAGGTACTCCATTAATTGTGAAACCCTGCATTGAAGACCACTGCTAAAGCAAATTAAACAAATAACCTGGGGTTAATAAATACCTTTGCTGAAAAGCTTCAACTACCTGATGAACATCTCTCTGTTACAGAGTTACTAAATACATTTTAGTAATTATTTTAGCCAACAAAATCCATTCAACTTTTATGCATTGCATTTGTTTGAAGGGTAGTCTGCTACATGAAATCACTACACAATGTCTCTCAGCTTACATCTGAGATATATGCAAAAGAATGCGTGTCAAAGGTACAAATTCACAGAAAATAAGACCCAAAAGCCTCAGAATGGGGGCTTTCATATTCTCTAGCTATATAACTAGATACCATTTAAATTCAGAAACAGCTGCGCTCTCCACACCCTTGCAATCCTAGGTAAGTCAATGTTCATACAAGCCAGCTTAAATAAGTAGCTAACTTATATGAACATTATTCTTAGTAGCTTTAAGTTCTGTAATACACATGAATGCCACTGGAAAAAGCAAATGCTGTTTTTGTAGGAAGGACTTCTATATAATCAGAAAAATATTTTCATGAGTTTATGACAAATAAGTCTAAGTTCCTAGTGTATTTCAACAGAAAATTTGCAGTTTTCTCTTAACTGTAGGTTAGACTTAAAAAATTTTAGTCCTTCTAATAGAATATAGATTTAGAAGCAACAATCACAGAATTCAATAATGCATCTCTTCAACAAAATGGTCAGATAGCATAATAATACTATTTTAAATTCTAGGACAGCTTTTAATTTCTTATTAGTGTGCAAGAAATGTGTATGCTCTCCATCTGACTCAGTCTTTGCCATTAAAATACTGCAGTCAAATATCATCTGTCTCTGAACAGAAAAGTCAGCATGTTCAATGTGAAGAACACTAAGAATACCAGAAATAAGTCAAAACTGGGACTGAAAAACATCTAATACATGAAAAGAGTCAATTGCCTTTCACCAGCCTATCTCCAACAGGCATTCTATGAATAATTGCCAACTGTAACAACAGTTCATCTTATTAAAATTCTACCGTGTAATTAAACTTGTCCCTCATCTTCTTTTGTATTTGAATGTCAAGAAACTGAGGAAAGCTCCACTTGTCTAACACAAATGTTACTACCAATAAATGAAGAAATCTAGCTTTGGACCTAGGAAAAGAATTGACTGCCAACCAATCAAATGACCATTACAGCAGACTCAGTAGCATCCAGCACCCTGGAAATAAAAGTGGTGGGAGGAGAAAAAGTGTAGCAAAACAGAGAGGCCACTGACGGAAGATAAGGAAGGAAATTCACTATGCACTAGAGCTCATTATTACAACAGTGAATTAGTCTTCTCATGGAAAAAGTTTAATTAATACTACTACCATGAAAATAGCTAGAACAGCGTAAGAACTATTCTAAACCAAGAGCATTCTAAACCAGCGTGTGATCATCAAACCCAAAATCACAGACTAAGCAAAGTCCAACACCACAATAGGAACCTAGAAAGATATATACATATATGCATACCACCAGCATAAAACAGATTTTCCTACCTCAACTTTGCTGGCAGCCAGTGTTGTCAAAACCTGCGAATTATAGGAAAAATGCATTAGCATTGATTCAACAAACCAATAATGGAATTAATTGCCTTTTAAAGTAACTGACATCAATTGTTTGTTATGGCTTGAGGCTATGAAAAGTGGAGAAAGCCTTCTACCATTGAACATGGTGATATAACTGTTTACCTCTCATCCTGATTAGAAGGTGAAAGGGATTTAAATTAAAAGTAAATTAATATTCCCATTTAGAACAGGCACAAAAATGAATTTAGGGAAAAGACCATCATGGGATAAATATCTAAATAAAATAAATACAATATGAATAGATTCTAATATGGTCAAAGTGTTTAATGTCCCCACACTCTATTTTATTTAAATCAAATGAATGGTCATGCAAGTAGACTGTGTGCAGGAAATAGGTTTTGTATAAGCTGCAGCACTGATACGTTTGGCATAACTGTTGAACAATAAGGTTGCAGGTTTACTTTTCGGGACATCCAAATCTTGGTCTCTTTTCCAGAACTGCCAAACGGATACCAGTTGGTACCAGCTTGTAGATCACCAAGAACTGTTTTCAGACTGACCATAGTCCCTTGAACAGCCATTGTACAACAGAAACATTTTGTTACTCCAATGACCTGATTAAAATTAAATGTCAAAAGTGGAAAGATTCACAGCTCATTCCTATAGCCTCAGATCATTCAGTCTCTTGAGATTTGTTAAAATGTTGTTGCTGAGGAATCTCAATTTTCTTAAATTTCTATCTAAACATTTACATTAGTGTTACTTTATAGCTCTCTAGTCACATGAAGCAACCTTCCAATGGTCTATTTTAAATACCTTTGAACTACCAGAGGGGTATAAAGTGAGAGTTAGACCTACATATTTACAATCAGTGTATTATGGAATGTATTTAAGTACATATCATAACCTAAATGTAAACTGCACTATCTTTTAAGAAATTTTTGAACCAGTGGTTCTTTCTTCTTTTGTGACTGTTGTAAACTTAAGTCAGGCATAAGTGGAAGGACAGTTTAACTCATTAAAATAAAATAACTGCCTGAAATTGTACAGCTATTTAATCCTAGCAGCAATTCATGGCTATTTTGCAATAATAAGTAAGAATAATTTGGCAGATTCTGCAAAAATTGTGAAAGCTGTTTTATATTCATTGTAGAAGGTATATTTTCTAAAGGAGGTTTTAAAAATTGCTTGAGGCGTAATTTTTGGTTATAATTTTGAAGTGTTCTAAAGGAAGCAATGCAATGATGAAAACAGTTTGGGCACGTTCATTATAGAAAATAATCTCCTGAAAAATGTAATGCCTGTACCTAACTATAATTACTTTTGTATGACAATAGTACAATTGTCTTTCTATCTGTGTGAATTAACACACTTTTTTTGCCTAATGCTTTCACTATTGCTTGGTTCTGGGGAGTGGGAGGAGTGGGTGAAAGAATCGTGAAGACATCAAGCATGACTCAGTTCACTAAAGGGGGAAGTAATCAAAAAAGACTGACAACGGGTTTTCAAAAGTGGGGGCTGGATTGAAGTTGTCTGATATGCATCAACTGTTCTAGGAAAAAAAAGATATGGCACATTGAAGTCATACTTCAAGGCTGAATTCACAGGAACACAGGACTGAAATGAACTTTCTGGGTCATCAAAAGTCCAGTTTTCCATTATTGCAGGGAACCACATCATATAATCCTTTTCACAAACTGAAGTTCCACTTCAAAATGATAATCATTTTTTTACCCTCACTGCTCCTATCAGAAGGCTGTTCCAGAACCTGACTTCACTCAGGGCTTTTAACTTCCACCCTAAATTTATTCATGGCCAGTTAAATTCATTTGTTCTTCTGCCAACACAGTCTTTCACCTAAAACTGGTCTTTTCCCTCCCTGGCATTTACCCTACCACCAAACTCATCAGTACAGAGCAACCAGATTCCTTTGACACTTCCATTTTGATTGGCTTAACAGGAAAAGCTTTTTTAGTTTTCCTCTGTAAAATAGACTGCTCCTTCCCCTGATCATCCTAGCAACTGTTCTCCACATTTCATTCCCAGATTGAATTAATCTTTCTTGAAAAAGGAGCAGTATCGGTATTTCAAAGGAGACCTCACTGCTGCCTTGTATAGCAGCATTAATAATTCCCTTTCTCTGCTGGAAATGCCTCGCCTATTACACCCGAGATTGCTTTTGTCTTTTATTTGACTATCCTATACTGGTAGTTTAGAGTCATCCTATAATTGGTTAATACACCCAGTCCTTCTCTTCCTCTGTCATTTCCAACAGAGGAACTCCCATCTTATAGAAGCCATTCTTGTTATTAATCTCTAAGTGCATGACCCTTGGTTCTATTAAATTTCATTCCACTTTTGTTATTCCAGTCTTCAACGTCATCCAGTTCTTCCTGCATGATATTCTGATCCTTGTCTACATTAACACTGGCTTCCAACTGTGCGTCAGGCAATTTTTCACTCCTATTTTTATTGTGGGTTTTTTGTGCTAAGGCAATCACTGCCAATATTTAATGAGATGAAAGGAATTTAAAGCTGTATCATTCATGAATGCAAAATTTATTTCACTATTCTCACAAGTTTTTTGTTAACATAAGCAAAAGATTGACTTAATACATGATCCAGAACACCGTAACAATGCCATGCCTGATCTAAAGTTAGGTTGCCTCTGGAAGTGAAGTAACTTTAGATTGACCTGAGTTATACCTGCCTTGCACAAGTAGGCATTTAGATCAATCTAATCTCAGTCAACCCCTTTTCAGAACAGCAATTAACAATGTAGGGATGATTTCTGAATGGAGCTCTACAAAAGCAGAATCTAACATTACTTATTGAATATTACAAATTGCTATCACTTGAGTCTTTACTTACAAACAGCTGGCTAGAATCAAATGTCTTTTATATCTCACCAGCTTTCAACAATTCTCCAAATACCCTTGCTAGTATAGGACTGGGTTCTTAAAATACTTTAAAAATTCTTCCTCTATCTAAAATGTGAGAACAAGTAATTTTTTTTCCCTTTTCTTTCAAACATCTGTTGTCTCCTACGAACTAGTGACAGTGCCTTGTGGATCTAGTAGGCTAACTAATAGAGCCAGACTTAAAAAAGGGAACTGCACCATCAACAACATCTCTCAAAGCTTCTTCTCACTGTCTCACACTGCTTGTGTGTTCTTTTGTAGGCTGTCTCACTTGCAATACTTTATTGTTCTCTCCTATGATTTTCACGAAGCTTTCAATTCTTCTACTCTGTCTTGCTGTGTTGCTAGCATTTTATTTCTTACTTAAGAAAGCTGTGACTTAATCAGGGAAATTCACAACTTAGGTGAGGGTTTCCTGTCCTAGACAAGTAATAATGGCTTTGAGATATAAAGTCACATGAAAGTTATTTCTTATGGAAGTTTTAATTAAGAAATAATTCAGCTGCACCCAAACTGGATATCTGCTACCTCTGAAAATTCACTTTGAAATTTTCCTCTATATAGCGAGCAGACATCACAAATACAGAGGGACACACAGAAATGAAACAATATCTACATTAATGTGACAGGACTTCACTGGATTTCAGTACAGAATGAGCTATATTTATGGGAAAGTGTATGCACGTATTAAGTTCCGTTAGATTACATAAACCAAAGAACATATTATTTGCCATACCAGAACAGTACACAATTCATAGGGCTGTGTGAAGCTTTGGGTGCTGATTCGTTTCAGAGGAGGTTTGGCCTGATTCAACAGCCAAATCTCCAAATCTGAATCAAATCAGGAGACCATTTAAAAGATCTGAATTGACTTCAAGCTCTCTGAATTCAGAAAGCTTCGAAGATTCGGGCAGTCCCCGCTTGCTGCTGGACCCAGACTCTGTGCTGGTAAGCAGGGGGCGGAGGAGGTGGGTAGAGGAGGGGAGAGGGGACCATGGGGGACACTTGCCAGGCCCCATCCCCTACCTGCTCCCCCAGCTCCCCTGAGCACCCTCTGACCCCTGCCCACTCTCTGAGCCCCCCCATGGCTGCCCCACCCACCCCAGCTCCCAGCTCTTCAGAAAAAAAAGCATACCAGCAAAGCTTTTAGTTTCTTTTTACCTTGAAAAAAATGTGTTTGTTTTGCAATGATGAACCATGCCATCTGCACCCCCTTCTCAAAATCTTAGATCCACCCATAAATATTTGCAAACTCATTTGGCTTAATAGTCAGAGAAGATATTGACAACTGACATACTCCTTGAATCTCATGTAAAAAAGTTATCAGGATTGGAATTGTCATTGACAATATAATAGACAGGATATTTCTCATCATTGATGTTAGCAAGGTAACTGGAGTGCTGTTTCTGTCAACAAATGACAGATGTTCTTTCAAGTCATTTTATTGGAATAAATTTTTAAGTGTGAGATTTAACTCACCTTTTTGTTGGGGAGGGGAGGTAGATACTTTTAAAAGACGACAAACATGAATGATACTGTATAATATTATTGAACTTTTGTGCACAGGCCACAGTAAAACATGAAGATAAGTGGGCAGTCACGTCCCATTGTTATTCTTCCAGGAAACACAGGAGAATATAAGAAATTGTGAAAAAATTGTCTCTCATTTTAGAGGTAAAGCTTCATTTGTTATGGAGATGTGCCATGCAAGACCACAAAACTAGTATTCTTTGTTCATATGCACAAAGGAGCTGGTTCTGCAACTTTTGCACACTAAGATTTCATACTCCTTGAGTACCCTGAATGAAATCAAGATCTGAATGGAGCCAGCCCTGCAGTTACTCTTGCATAGATTTTTTTTTTACAGGATATTAATTAAGGTTTGCATGGAGGAGGATGCCAAGGATGAAATTCTGACAGGGTGTTTGAATGTGTGCTTATTCAACTGAACAAATCTGAATCTTAGAAAAAGGTTTGGTTCATAAAGGTCTTTTTTACAACTTTTACTATGTTTTCTGCACTTAGGCCATGTCTACATGAGACGCTAACTGTGCAGTAGCCTAATAACATTGCACAGTAATGTGCTGGGCAAAAAGCATGCTAATGCACTACTGCTCGGTAGTATTAGGCGACTGCTCAGTAAATGCCACTAAAAACTCATGTGCTAGCGCAACTGCACAGTAGTGCAAATTACTGCACGTTGATTTAATACTTGGTTATCCAAGTACTAAACTTAATGTGCAGTAACTACGGTGCATTAATGAACATGTAGACATGCCCCTAGCCATCCTAAATTAACATCTAATAATTGCTGTGCCACCACATTTAATAATATAATAATTCACCTGTGTGACAAGAGATATGCAAGACCAATCTCTCACACGTCTTTCTCATTCATTTGCCTGGAGCAGTCCTTTGTCTGGTGCCTCTAGACACAGAACATGCTTCTGATTGTGATTCACAGTCATTTTATCCATGCTATTGAGCAGAATGTACTTACTTGTTGGAACTATTTTTGTTAAAAGAATATAATAAAATTGACTGTACGTTAAACATTTTTTTTCAGTTTTCTCTGTTCCATTATTAAAGTATATATGCACTATCGTTTGGATGTTATTTGTAATAGTGGTGGACAGGAGTGGGGGGAGAGGGAAGATAATGCATTTTTAATATAGTAAACTAATTCTTGATAATTTAGTACAATAACATCAACATTTCCAGCCAAACAAATAACCTATGCTAATATTTTATAACTATAAGCCACTGCCATGAACTCACACATTGGTGAATGATCATGGAATGTCATATATGTTTCCCTGAATCAGGTTTACGGTCTAGGGGGTCTGATGTCTATACAAAGCTAAAGATAAGTTATGTCTAGTTTTGTTCTTTGTTTGCATGACTGTATTTGATATGGATGCATTTCTATGCTCTTATATGATAGCCAGTCAAAGAGGGCTGATAAGACATTAAAGAAAGACAAGACTATTCACACTTATATGGATCAAATCTAGACAGTCTGGAGAAGTAAACACTGAGAAATTTACATTTGTATAGCTATTCATATTGGGTGTGGAGGGACTTGAGGCATCAAAACCTGACACAGGCAAGGTATCCAGGTTGTAGCCATATTGGTCTAGAGGCAAAAGGAATCGGTACTCATGGTGGAGGTGATATGTTTTATTAGACCAATTAGATGTTTACACAAAAATGTTTTTATTTGCAAGCTTTCGGGTACAGCCACAAGAGGAAAGATTGTAAAAGTTCTCCTGGGCAGAAGTGAAAGCCATTTTTTAAAATGAAATCTTTATAATTTTACAAAGAAGAAGCAAGTTTTACTACCTGAAACCTGAGACCCTGCTCCTGCATTTGTTCAAGGTAATTTGGATGATCAAAGAGCCCAGAGATACCTCACCACATAAGAAATTCCTGCCCAAGAGAACATTCCATCTTTTTACTCTTCTGTGAAATATAAAACATCATAACCACAAGGAAATATGACTCTACATCCAGCTTACATCCAGCATCAAGGTAAACCAACTATTCCAATTTTCTCTAAGCCTACTCTGCATAAAATGAACTGTTCTAAACAGGAGATTTTACCACACCTTCAACTGTCCTATGAAATATGAATGTTCATTTCTACCTTGGAGAACTTTACAATCTTTTCTCGTATGTCTGAAGAAGGGTGCCTGTGCCTGAAAGAATGCAAAAAAAGATTTTTTTTGGTAAACATCTAGTTGCTCTAATAAAATATATCACCCCTACCATCAGTTCTGACTCAGACAAAGAACATTCTTCTTAAGGAAAAGAATCTTCTACCCAAATAGTATTTGACTGGAACTGAAAGATTGGACTAGCGATTTTTACTTTCTGAAAGAGTATAAACACTCCAGTAAAGATGCCTGACTGGTCAAATAGATATATATTAGAGGCCAAGAAGTTATATGCATAATATTTGATCCCCAAGAATTCTATAGAAGAATGGAATTGGCTAGAGAAGAATAAATCCTTAAGTCAATGACTCTCAACCTGTTACAAGAACCCACCAGAGGTGCCACAAGACTGGTAAACTTTGTCACTGCCGCTGCTAATGTGAAACTGTGGTATGAGGGGAAGGTCTACCTGGGGACTTCAGCATTTTCTCCAGGCTGCCACCGCTATGGGATGGAGCTGCCCTGCATGCCTGTTTTCAGGTGGCACAGGAAGAGCTGCAGCAGAAATGGTGTGCCTGGTTACATACCGTAAAGCAGACAGGTTGCCTTTCTACTGAAGCTGCTTCTTAGTACAGCTGCAATATGCCTCCTGAAAACTGGGGCATGCAGAACAATTCCACCTGCTCCATGGTCCTGCTTCCAACTGGGAAGCGGGGGGGGGACATGGAAGGGCATCAAAAACACATGCTCTTGCCACAGCCACTTCCCAATCTAGCTTTGCAGAGGTACATAGTTTAATTCCCCCTAGCCACAGTGGTGATAACAGCAGGGTGAATATAATTATAATGAGTCAATATACAGTAAATAGCATATTAATTAATAATACCATGATAATGCTTATATTTATATCTGCTTTTTAAATGTGGAGCTCCCAAGTTTTGAAAAGTTTTATGGGATGGCTTGAGTCTAAAATGGTGGAGAGTTACTATCTTAAGCCCTGCAATGAGAACAAGTGTTTGTCAAAAATTTTCTGGGCATAAAGGTGTAGCAAAACTCCTAGTTTTTCTTTTTTTTTAAAATTTATTTTAAAATGCATTCCTTGCCCTTCCCCATTTCTGACTTTTTCTCTCCCTCTCTATTCCCTATAGATAAGTATAAGTGAGCTCAGACTTCAGATAAGCTTTAATATTTTTATTTTGGTAGCACGTTTTTGGTTTTGGATATCCACTGTTTTATATTGTATAATTATTAGGTTTGTATTGATTGTTACTGTTGTATTATTATCATTTTTGTATTGATTTTTATTGTTTCAAATGGATACTGTATGGTCCTGGCCCCTGTTTGTAAGTGAACCAAAGTAATGTCAAGTTTCCATTTTATATGTCAAGCCTCCATCTTCTGTCCTCTGCCTGGGCATCCCATGTTGCAACTGTATGAGTCACGTACCCCTCCCACATAAATTGGTTCCTGGATGAATGAGAATGATTGGGAATGATTGAAATACAATGGTAGCAGGCCTCTACTGAATGACCTGTGATGACTGAGCCATCACATCGCATTGATTCATTCAGGAACCAGGGACCTCACGCAGGAACAGAGACAGGAACCCAGCATTTGAAAGACAAAAGACCCTGCAGAACCAGCAACTCTACCATCATACCCCGCCATTACAGACACCTGACACTGCACAACCCTGCAAGGAGCACACATGCTCAGTACACCAGGGGCTGACCCTTGCCTGGGCATGCCTCCTGTCACTAGGGTCACAAAAGGTCTGCCCCTATAAAAAGGGGCAGTGAAGACAGACCCAGAGGGGTGCCCTCTCCATCTGGACCAGCACCATGCCACACCACCTATCCACCCAGACACCCTGCCAGTGACTCTCCTCTGGACAACACCGACTGGACAAGGACCTCTTTTCAGCCTGGGATAGGTAGATATTACCTGCACAACTCCTCCCACAATGTGGACTCTCTCTCTCTCTCTCTGTCTCTCTCTCTCCTCCTGGACTTCAGTGGACTTCAGCCCCTGCACCAAGCCTCTCTAACCCTTGCTATCATTGTGTGGGTGGGTGTGCGGAAGGAAACCAAAAAGACATTGTGTCACCATCTCCCCTGTTCAATAAAACCACTGTCATTTGCAACCCCAAGCTGGGTCATGTTTTACTGAATCCCAGTCCCTTCCCTATCTTAAATTCCAGCCTCGTTCTCTCTCTCTCTCAGCTCCACTCCCCCGTCTCTGCTAGTTTCCCGATCTCCTCCCAATTCCATCTCCCCTTTTCTGCCACCTCTCAGCCTCTCCTTGCTTTCATGCTGTCCCTGCTGCCTTTCAGCCTCCCGTGCCACCTACTGCTTTTTCCCTGTACCTTTCTGCTGCCCATCTCTGCTTTCTCGCTGCCCTGCTGCCTTTCAGTCTCTCCTGCTGCTTTTCCTGAGATTTTCTGCTGTCCATCTCTTTGTTTTCAGGCTTTCCCCGCACCTCAGCATATAGTTACTAATTTCTGATTTCTCACGTTTATAATACATTTTTGTTATCTTTTATAACTACTTATTATTAGTGACACATGTGATTTCAGAGCACTTGACCCTAGAGGGAGGTCTCGTCTATGGAAGGGAGATTTATCATTTTTACCATATGACCGAACAAGGATGTGAGTCTTATATCTAGCAAAATCACCTCTGCTAAGAGCTGGCAAGACCTGGGGCAGGTGGGTAAAGCTGCTGTACCTTAAGCCAAGAAGCTGGCCCCTTGGTGAGTCTCAGTCTGTTCTCAGTGGTGAAGTTGAAGACAGCAGAGAGGAAGTTGTGACTGAAGGATAACCTAAAGATGTGAGAATACCCCAGGAGTGTCTCTCAAATGTCTGCCTAGCTGAATCTGAGGCCAGGGTGTGTCATACACTCTGCTTATAAAATCTTAAATATATTAGAAATGGATTTGGTCAAAATTAATACCAGCTGTTTATGATTAATTAGGCAATAAGCTACATTTACCTTTCAGATGTGTATAAATGCTTCTTCATGGTACAATACACTGAGGCAACCTCTTGCCCAACTAAAGGATAATTAATTTTTTTAATCATTTGCCTTCTGGATGGTTTCTAAGAGTGACCCCTTGGCAATGGAAATGAAATTCACCTCAAATCTCCCTACAGAAATAGGAAAAACAGCCAAAAAATTAATTCTTATCTAATTCTAACAGGGATTGAGTTTCAGGAACCTAAATCTTACTCTGAAATGTTAACTTACACAGTTTGATCACCTTATACATGTTCCTACTAGTTTATTGATTAACGGCAGAGCTAGATAGCCATCAATCATGGTATCTATGTGACAACAGATTCTCCTCCACCACCCATCCTACCTTTGGCTGAGTCAAAACTCTGAACTAAAATGGATTTTAAATACTACAGACTTGGAATTTCTTTTTTCCCTCTGTTTGTGAAGGCTTCAAGAAATCTTTTTATAGTAACACTCATCCCTCTGTTCTTTCCACTAAAACAAAAGAAAGTAGGCCATGTTTATAGCCTGCAGAATGAGAATTTTCAGCACAGTCCTTATAAATGGACAAAAACTCTAGACTGCCACGATCTTTTAATAAATTTAAATTTTAAAAAAGTTGAAATCATTTATGTAAATTAACTTCACTTGAAAAAGGAACAAATGTGCATTAAAACACATGCATTTACATGAGGTGGCTCAGTTTCTAGTATGAGGAAATTTTAATGCATCTCTGTGTAACTGAATTTCCCCACTGTGACAGGCACACAGACAACCAAAAGTCACAGACCTTAAAATATCAATCATTACCCCAACAAAAAACATAGGCAGTAATGTCTATAACAGCTGCACAAGCACGCAAATTGGCACTGAACCCTGTGTTTAGAATAAAAGGGCTTTCTTTAAAAAAAAGAAGAAAAAAAAAGAACTTGCAAGTGACTATATTGTCTCCCAAAAGATGCACCATCAGTTTGCAAACTGTTTCACTCAAGCTGTCTGGATCCTCTGATTATGAGACTGCATATGGAAATCTAGCTATAAAGCCAGTACATAAGTGCCCATTAAAAGCAGACAGTTCAGATATATTAAAATGCACTGATGAATTATGATTAACAAGAAAACAGATAAACTAATGTAAATAGGTATTCTAATTATTCATAAATTCAGTTTCTGCAAAAAAAAAAAAAAATGCCATTGTGGTTTTCTAGGTTTACAGTCTAACTGACCCATGCAATCCTTTCAGTGATTGGTAAAACACACATAGGCAGTTTCCCTCAAATACTTCATAAAGGAGACTCAGTTAATATTGACTCTGTTTAGATCCTACAACTGAAAATGCTATATAAAATGCAAAGCTAAATTATAAATAACTGATACAGCCATTGGCAAAGCTAGGAACTCCAAAAGGAGGAAGTGGGAGATGCCAGTGGCACTGCAGGGGTGGCTGAAGCCCAGCCATGACATCCCCCTCCGACTCCCTGTTGAAAGACCAGGGACCTTTTTTTGAGTTCCTAAAGCAGGCAAGACTCCATCTCCCCACCAGCTCTCAGCAGTGCACACACCTCCCTCTAGTGCACACATTTTCTCTCCCCTTCCCTTCCATTGTTCCCCTCCTCCCCCCACAGCAGGCTTTGCCTGGGGTTTACCTCTGGGCACAGGAAGAGGGGATCCCACCTGTCACCACCATTTTCTGCAGCTGATGGGGAGGACACTCAGATCTCCTCCTGCCCCAGGGTGTATGTGGGCAGCAGGGTAAGGTGTCAGGCTTAGACAAGGACAACAGCCACAGGGGGCATGTCACCCTCCCCCTCCTTTCTGTCACTCCTACCCTCTATCTGTCCCTCTGGGTTTTCCCTTCTGGCTAAAAGCAGGTGTTGGAATGGAGGAACTGCCTGCCACCACCACCATCTCCAGAGGCAGTTGAACCCCATGTAGCTGCACCCTGAAGCCCCTTGCTGGAGTGGGACAAGAGTGGTCTTGGGGTTCCTCCCCACCTCTAGTCAGCCAAGGATGGTAGGAGTGGCTGATGGGTCCCCCCTCTTCCTCTCCTTCTTCTTGATTGGTCTCCTTAAGTGTCCTATCTGAGTCCATACCTTGAACACCAAAGGGAAGCCAGGCATCTGGGACTCTGGAGAACCAGAGCCCCTGACACATGACATATGCTGCGGAAGTGGGGAGAGGGAGTGTCTGTGCCACTACACTCATATGGATCTGCCCCTTGATACAGCTAACTGGCTCAATGTCTGAAATTGTTATTATTTCTAATTTCTATGAATTTGTGATTACTGGAAGAGAATATGACTAAAAATGGCTTGGTTAAATAAATAAATAAAAACAAATCCTCAAAGACTTTGTTCTGTTGCTTTTACATAGCTTTTCATGAGATGTTCTTTAAATTGGTGTCTATACATCAAAATATACTTGAAAAAATGCTTTTTTAGTTTTTGAAGTTACTGTAACAGGGGTCCTACCCCATTACTAAGTGGGGGGACCTAGGGGTAACCCTGGGACCCTTGACAAGCCCAGGCACAGACTGAGATAAAAACTTGTGCAAACACTCACCCTGGAGCCAGTAGTGACATCAATAACAGGAGCTGGGGGCTTACACAGAAGCCCCACTGGCCCAATAGCAAGAGGGTAGCCTGAGACTGCGATTAGGAATCACCTGTGACTACTTTGGAAAGCAGGTGGGCCAGAGAACCATATAAACACAGGCCCTGCAAGCTGGGGGGGAATCTTCATCAGGAAGTTGCTAAAGAGGGCCTGTCAGACTGTTGTGTGTGACCTGGAGTCTCTATGAATTAGATATAAATTTTCAGGAGACTGCTTAGAGTCACCCAGGAGATAAATGATAGGGCATTCATTAAAATGAATATTAAGTGTTGAATCTGATTTATATAGGAGTCCAGTGGGTTTTTGAAATGTAATAGTAATATGCATTTGTTTTCCTCACATGAAGTCTATGCACCATAATCCAAAACTGGTATATGCAAGCATGCAGATACATTAACATTCTATGTCAGGGGAACATTGGCATTCTGGAAACCTCCTGGAATAAAGTTGGCAACCCTATACCATCCAAGCTGTATGAGCATATGGGGGGAACCTGACCCAGAGCAAGTGTAATGCTGGCACCCAGTTAGGACTGCCTGGGGTGCTTGCTTATCCACCCTGGTGGTGTAGCAAAACCCCAGTTTTTCATTTTTTTTTTAAATTCATTCCCTCCCCTTCCCCAACCATTTCTGACTTTTTCTTTCCCTCTCTATTCCTTATAGATAAGTATAAGTGAGCTAAGACATAGGATAAGCTTCAGCATTTTATTTTGGTAGCAAGTTCTATTTATTTTTTCTCCTTCTTTATATTGTATAATTATTATGTTTATATTGATTTTTACTGTTCTATATTACTGTTTTACTGATACTATATGATTTAGGTCTACATATGTAAGTTAGCATAAGTTGTGTCAAGTTTCCATTTTGTTTGTCAAGTCTCCATCCTGTCCCCAGGCCTGGTTGTGTAGCCCATGGTTCACACCTACCCCTCCTATGTAACTTGGTTCCTGAATAAATTGGGATGAATGAGAGCGCTTGAGAGACAATGGCAGTAGGTCCAAAAAAGCTCCCTCTGAATGACCGAACCATCAACACCAATACCCGGACCAAGGAGCCAGCCCTTGGAACCACCCAACAGCATTCAAGAAACAAAAGATGAGGCAACCCACCATTGTTCCAAGGCTGCACATGTTCAGTAAGAACACCTGGAGCCCTCTGGGACAGGACTGACATTGCCTGGACAGGCCCTCCCCATAGGAGATCAGAGGTAGTGTGCCCCATAAAAAGGAGGAATGAAGACTGACTCCTTGGGATGCCCTCTTCATCTGGACCAGCACCATGCCACACCACCTATCCACCCAGAGGCCCTGCCAGCAACGCCCCCTCTGGACAACACCTACTGGACAAGGACCCCTTTCTAGCTTGGATAGGTAGCTATCACACCCCCACCCTCTCTTCAACCAAGGACTTGGACTCTGCTTCTTTTCCCCACCTGGACTCCAACCCTTCCACTGAGTCTCTTTCTCCTGCTGCCATTGTGAGTGCTTGTGTGTGTGTGTGGGGGGGGGAACCACTAACTTCATGGGGCTGTGTAGTATGTTGTCTGTTTAATAAACCTGTTATTTTGAAACCCGGAGTTGGGTTTTTATCCGTTTCCTGACTATTTTCTCCTTGCCACCACTTATCTGCCCCGCCTCCCCAGTCTCTAGGCTGCCAGCCTGTTTCCAGCCGCAAGCTCTCAGGTTTCTGCCTCTCTCTCTTTCCTGGCTGTCTTCTCCTTTCCACCACTTATCTGCCCCAGCCCCCCAATACCTCAGTTGTCTGCCTCACTTTCCAGCCCCAATCTACCTTAAGTAACCCCAAGCCTCAGCTCCTCAGCCAGCTTCTCTCTCTTGTTCACGGGTTCTAATCTTCGTTATGGCAACTTTCACTCCCTATACTTTTTAACTCTCTCTCTCACCTTAACTTTCCCCAAGTATCCCAGGTACCCCAAGCACACACATACATACTGTGCCATCCAAGTTAGGAACTTACCTATGTGTAGGTGGATTGTATATGTGTAAACTGGTGTGTGTGTGTGCGTGCATGTCATTGTGTGTATGATATATGAATTAGTAATCTGTGTATGTGTACTGAATGTGCAGGTATGGACAATTGGTGATAGGTATGTATGTGCCTAGGCTAGTTTGGATGTGTATGTGCCTGAGTTGGTAGTATGTGTGTATGTGTGTAGGCATCCAATTGATTTGTGTGTTTGTATATGTGCAATTGTGTCACACCCTCCTGTCTAACAGTGCAATATTGAGATCCTGAGAGTTGGCCTGACCCCACAGGGCAACAGTGGAGGTGGACTGGTTTCCTATGTTTAATGTGACAGTGTACTGTTTTTCCATTTGTTGATGTTCATTAGCCCAAAAGGGAGACTTTGCATTATAGCCTGGGATATCCCTTTTGGTTGTGGTTCACTGGTGGCTTGGGTTAGAACTGCCAGAGGAGGTATTTGGAGGT
This sequence comes from Crocodylus porosus, assembly GCF_001723895.1. Classification (NCBI taxonomy): domain Eukaryota; kingdom Metazoa; phylum Chordata; order Crocodylia; family Crocodylidae; genus Crocodylus; species Crocodylus porosus. Next base: position 8,995,153 of record NW_017728923.1, on the reverse strand, counting down.
CCCAATAGAGATTTATGGACATGTACCTGCCTTAAGCTCTGCTGGGGGCAAGCTCAAGGCATTATGAAGTAGCAAGCCCAGAGCAGGACGTAGGGTGGGGGATGGTGGGCCGAGAGCCCACAATAGGGCAGACAAGGCCTGCAGGGGGCTGAGAAGGTCAACCCAGAAGCCAGCTCTGGTGCAGTGGACCTAGGCTATGGGGCCTAGACAAGAGAAAAAGGGTCCAAGGCAGAAGGACCGAGCCTGAGAAGCATATACAGGCGCCCCAAGATGTCTAGTTAGCTCACAAACTAAGAGGTGAGCTGCATGAACCAAGGGCTGAGGCCTGGTTTGGGAAGCTCTGGGGCACCCTCCCTCAAATATAAAATATAACATCAACTTATAGCAGGTGAGCAAGAGGAGAGTTCCCCAGGAGGGCAGACTGAGTTGGGGCTGAGCAACCATCCAAGGGTGTTGTGGCTCCCCCAGCACAAGTGCCTTGTTATAGTTACAAATGAACTTTTACGATACAATTCAGAAAAAGCTGCTGTTAACAGAAGGCATACAGGGTCATAAAGAGCACTGTTTTAATGATGGAAACAAATGTCATTACTCTACTTGACATCCAGTCAAAATGATGGTCTAGAACAAACTGGATGAATGCCAATAAGAGAGGCAGTTTTTTATGAATTCTAGTGTGTTTGCTCCTAATTAATCCTCTAATCATCTGGAATATATTAGTCACATAATTTATTTTTTTAAAAGGAAGCTACATATGGAAACCCGATGGTGGTACAAAAGATAGTGTTGGTAATTCACAGTAGTAGCTTGATATCTTGAAAATTACTGAGAGAGAAACATGTTCATAGAGACTACCAATGGAGATAGCTTTCAAATGAGAAAAAAAGAAATCCTGATCATATGTTCGGTGTTCCTTCATAATTCAATAAAGTTAGACAAGTTTAGACTAACAGAAGGTACAAGGGTAATGAAATAATGGCAGTTAATCACTGGCTAAGCTTTCTAAGGGCTGGGATCAATTCTCCATTACTGGGAATTTTTATATCAAGGCTGTATAATCTTTTAAAAGATATATTTTTGTCCAAGCACAACTATTAGACTTCAAGCAGAAAAAGGGAAGTCCTATTAAGTTACACAGGCAGTCCAATAAGGGAATTACAATGATCCAGTTCCATCTGAAAATCTGTCTTGTGAATTTTATCCTACATTATAATTAAGAATGATTGTTATTGCCTGGTGTTTGTTAGACATCTCTAGAGCTCTGCAGCAAATTAAATGTTTTGTTCCATGTTCCTTAGTGAATAAATCAGCTCCCAAAGAACTCCTTGCATGTATCCACTTGTGTTTCATTTTAAAGACATCTGTTCATATTTCATTTGGAAAAGATAGGGGTTCTTTTCTATCTATTCAGAAAAGATAGGGCGTACAGCCTACTAGCTTCTCCTCAGCCTTTGAAGGTGGCCACCTTGTAAACTTTGGATTTTGAATGATTAGCTGGCTTCCAAAGATTATCAGTTACTTTCTCCTCAAATTATGGCTTTGGCATAAAAATTGCAAGGTTTCAGTATGTGTGCATGTGTGTGTGTGTGTGCATGCATGCTCATGTATGTGCATTTGTCTATGTAATTCTCTTCTGGTAACTTGACCCTCTGGGTTATATTCACACCTTTCCAACAGAAGAAGTTCCTGTTTTAAGGTTCTGCACATCTGAGTTCAGGACTCTTCTTCTTAAAGAAATATTGCCATGCTGAATTGTACATGCTGTAGTCATGACTACAAAAGTACAAAAGATGCATCTTATTATTCCAGATATATGTAAACATGTACAGATAGGAAGTGAAAATCCAGGCTTTACACTGAGTGATATGTCTTCTTCTGGACAGAAAGAGACAGGGAGGAAAATAAGAGCCCTGACCTCTACATCTCTTTGACTACCACTTATTCATACTTCCAAGACTACCTTGTAATCTTTTGGTGAGAAAGATGATATAAATATATTGTTGTATATTGTTGTTATCAAAAAAACAATAATCAATTGTGTTGCAGACAAATATTCTACAGGGCTTCAGAACCCTCCCTATGCAACCTAATCTTTTCACCTTGGGATTTTGCTTTCTTAGGCTAGGGACACACATTACACATAAACCGGTTTAAGTGATCAGAAATTCATTTAAACCTGTAACAGAACAAATGTTCAATGCACATAAATCAGTTTAAAAATGGCTGAAACTGGTTTGAGATAAACCTGGTTGAATGTAGTATCAGACTTAACTGATTTGGGTCAAATCAGTTTATGCAATGTCTATCCCAGACCCCGTGGTAGTTTAAGATAAACCAGGCTCCCCCAGCATCCCAGCATGCTCTCTGGGCTGGGCAAGGCTCTCTGCTCCACAGCAGGGCTGGCCCCTCCTCTCTGCTCCCTGGCTGCAGCTTGGCACAGATTTGCAGGCATTGAGCATCTGCCTGGCTTCTCCCTGCTAAGCAGGGATTATTTTCTCTTCCCCTCTGCCTTACTCAGATACTTCAGCATTAGCTAGCAGACCACATGCTGGCTACAGTCCATGCTGTAAGAGAATACAAAGTCAGACAAGCTTTTTGGAGCTAATCAACAGGTAGCTTAATGTCCTCTCTTGGAAGGAGCTATATAAGAAGAGCTCCATTAGTTAATGGACAGAAGCTTTGTTTTCTTAATGGGTTGATAAACCAAGTTAGGGGTAATAAATATTCCCTTCTGGGCATCTCAGGATGGGGTGGGGAATAATAAAAGCAACCTGCTGGGCCCAGCTGTATCCCGCTCAGCTCAGCCCTGTGGAAGCAAAGGGAGGGCTGCTGTAGCACCTCTGACTTACAGCCTGCACTACTGCAGGAATGTGCCTGCATTTCTGGAATGAAAAGGGAATGTTTATCCACCTCCAAATCAGTTCAAGCTTTGCAGGTTAGACTAACCTGCAAAGATTGAATCTGTTCAGGCTCAGGCTTTTTGAATGTCTGTCCCTAGCCTTAAACAACTGCTAAACTTGCTGAACTACATGGAATGGCAGTTTGGTGGTCTCATTAATAACTTAGTGCCCCTGGCTGAGAAGATCAGCTTTATTTATATTATAATGGTACTTAGAGTCACTAATCAGATTGCATCCCATTGTGCTCCACACTGCACAACGAGGTAGATCAAGTCCCTTGTCACAAATGGTTTGCATAGATTTTCAATTGAACTGTTTGCTCAAGCATTTTCACCAACAGGCACAGTTTGGCGGGCACAAGATATTAGTTGTCAGATAAATGCTATCCTAGCCAACATGTGACAGAGCTTTGCAGTACACCTCCGAGCCCCATTAGGCTTCCTCTCTTAGCCACAGGAGATAAACTTCATCTCTGTTTTGGGTCAAGCATTGCTCTAGATAGGCAGCTATAGGTGGGCCACTGAACAACAGAGAAAGTCTGGTACTGATATAGGGTTTGTGTTGCTTTAAGACTTGTTGTGGAGAAGACAGGGAGAAAAATAGCCAAAGGCTCATAGAAAGGAGGAAAAAAACAGAGAGTAAACAATCCTCTTTTAAAGCAAGTCTTGGGAGATGAGGCAGGGAGAGGAGGTACTTGAGAGTTTTACGTCTATTTGGGTGGATTTTACATTGCTGTTCTCTACTACCCCCTCAGCCCATTAGAAAATAAGTTAAAATTCTTAACTTAAAAATCTTTTTGGTAATTCCCAGACTCTATGTTTACTTGGAGAATTATCTCCATCTTACACATGTTCACAGCTATATAGCTATGTGGACTACTATATAAAAAGAAGGTTGCCACAAGGTAAACTAGATATGAAACTCCTTTACCATCCTGCCTCATAACCATAGAGAAGCCTGAGGTAGCACTACACATTTTGCTCAGGAGCAATAAGCAGTAATTGTTTGGAATGTCCATACTATACCAGAATAATATAAAAATAGATGATAAAGCCAAAAAGTAGATAGATTTAAATCCAGTGTCCTGTTATAGCTGCCATAATTGCACAGCTAGCTCATTATATAAAGTTAGTCCCTTGAGCTTACAATGTCCCAGTTAAGCAACAGTAATACAAAGCAGCTGTATGAGGACATTAGGTCAGCAGATTCATTAGCCCCTAATATTGCATCACCATCACTCCTCTTTGACAGTAAGGATTTCACACATCATCAGGCTCCTAAACGGGAGGTCAAACATTACGGTGAACTTGGCCCAGTAACTCCATTAAGAATGAACTGTGGCTCAGAGCTCCAAGGAAGTCCACATCTCTGGAAACTTGCAATTGTTTAATGAATTTCAATAGCTTCCCCTGCCCTCACCTCCTGTGCCATGCTGCTTGCTCTGGATATCAGGTTGATAGTAAAAGCTGATTAGCAAAATGCCTCTGCATAAAGGAATGCCTTTTAATTGTACTGAAAATTACCTTTTTATTCTTTCCTTGAGCTTTGTGCCACTAGCCTGGAGAGACACTATATCAAAGAGCATAGTCTTTGGTTAGAAACATATTTCTTGTAAAGATATTCTGGCAGAGATAATTCTGGGCCTCATGAGGTAAGAGGGGGAGGTCAGTACTGAGAAGGATGGCAGTCAAGTGAAAGCCTGACATGCATATTTATTTTTTGATAAAACTTTATAAAATTCCCTGCTTCCCAAAGGTGTTTTTAATGAATGCCCCAACCTTGATAAAAACATTGGCCTTGCCATTTCTGAGTTAAACATTTAAAGTAAATGGTCTGTTTTCAAGATGTTTGTCTGTTTTATGGTCTATATGAAGGAGCAACAACAATATATTGATTCAGATTTTGACTGGTGTAAATTAACATAGCTGCCCTGCAACCAATGAAGCTGCACCAATTTATACCAGCTCAGGAGCTGGTCCATTATGTATACACCAGAAATTCCATAGGGACATGTTACCTTGTGCATGATTTAAGTATTTGTGCTTAAAATCTGTAGGGCATAGAAATGAAGACAAAGTTCCATGTCAATGCTTGGATGTGTTCTGATTAAATATGAAGCCTGAAAGACTATCCAAGGTTTTCCTAAAAGCTACGCACTCCGTTCCATCTTTTACAAAGGTGTGCAAAGATGTCTCCAATATGCCAAATAGTTTCACAGCACTTAGTCCAAATGAGGGTCCCGCCTTTACGGTCTTGATGAATTTCACTGAGAACAGCAACAACCCTTCTATCAATGTCACAAACTAAATAAGTTTGACTATATGCTGATGTTCTTCAAATTGTTTCTACTAGCAATAGTTCTGGCTGGTTTGTTTTGGGGGAAAATTAATGATGATACACCAAGGTCATTGTATGTCCACAACAGCGAACAGATGTTAACATATTATTTCCACATTCCAGTGTTGTACTAAACTACAACAACTACAGCAACTCATCATTGTTCACACTCAGGCAAAAATAATAAGAATAAAATCTAATAAAACAATCCTAAATCATGTAATGCTTAAAGGGCAATGAGAACTAAACAGAAGTATAAGATTTACACAAGCTACCATCTGTTTTTTATGACACTTAATATTTTAAAAATTAATATTTCTTACTTCTTGGCAGCATAGAAAATGTTCCTATTCCACTTTCAGGCTTTCCTTTTGCCCCTAAGATTCATGGTTTGGGGATCTTGTTAGCTATAGTAACTCCCCAGTGCCAAGGCAGATATCGTTGTCAAGTCATCTTCATATCATCTGCTTTTTACTCAAAAGGAAAGTTTTTCCCCTTCAGAGGCATACCATGCCTTATTTATCCATTCCTTTGTCACTGAGGTACAATTACTGTGGTATACTATACGGCTATGACTTTAGGCCTCTCAAAATCTGCAGCTAGAATGTAGCAACCTGCTCTATTAAGAAAGAATCCCTGTAGCTACCACTTGATAAGGTCAAGTATAAGACACTTCAGTCTATAAAACCCAAAATGGCTTGAGTAATTGTGAGATTTACTCTTCCTTGACTATGCCCATCAAGGCAGTTCTAAACATTTAAAGAGCTTGAGCTAACCATTATCTTGTAGTATAAATAAGAGGACAGAAGGTTGTCGGGCATTCTGAGCAAGATACTTCTTCTCTCTTTAATTATCAAAACTTGATTTTACAGCAAAGCTGTCCAACTTTGGATGAGCCAGAGGCTACATGCCACAGCTGCATGACCTCTGCCATACCATGCTGACTGTGCAGGTGCCTCCCTACCCCAATGCACACTACAGGAAATCCTTGCTATTTGTAGGTTTGGCATTCGCAGTTTCAAATATTCACGAATGCTGAACCCGCATTTTAAATACACTTTATACATTTACAGGAGCTCCTCAGGAGCTCTGTGCTTGCTGCCACTGGGCTTCCACCACTGCTGGGCTCCTGCCACCACTGCCATGCTGCTGCTGGAGCTATGCCCTACCCCACAACCGCCGGGGGCACTGCATTCACAAATGCAGACTGCATTCACGAACACAGTGCCTTATTCATGGATTTTGCCATTCGCCAAGGATACGAGAACATATCTCCTGTTAATGGCAAGGGTCACCTGCATTGCACTGCTCTGAGCAACAGGCTTTCTGGATCCTGTGTGCCACACCTCTCCAGGGGTGGAGGCAGAGAGTGCAAGCCGGAAGAGAAGGTGAAGCCCAGAGACCCTGGTGATAGCAGCAGTCAGAGAGTTGAAGGGGAGTGATGCCCATGCAGGCCGAGTTCACACATAGGACAGCCTCCATCTACAGGATATTCTGAAAAAGCACACTAGGATTTTCTCAGGCTTTGTGGGAGGGGAGTGAAATAGAGTGGGCTAGGAAGGGGGAGCCTTGAGTAAGGAACAGAGTGCAGGTTTATTGGGTGTGAGGTTGCTTTTTAAGATTGGTCCTGTGATAAAATGTCATGTCTTAATCTGTGTATTCCATGTGTATATCTGCAGGAGACATAAATATTAAATTGAAGTAAATGAGTCACTTGCAAAAACACCCCCTTAACAACACCCTTGACAGTTCATTAAAACAAGTCCTGTTGATAGATCAGGGTGATGAAACTGATGAGGTACTACACTAGACACAGAGGTGGCAGAATTGAGGCGAGTAAAAGAGAACAGGCACACGTGGAAAATAATAATATAATGATGCTGAAGGTGTTGGTCCCAAACATCTAGCAAAATCATAATCTGAAGGCCACGTTTTTTGGGGAAGTTGGGCCTTTAAACTGTGGGCTGTATAATAATTGGGAATTGGGTTTCTTTTTCCATCACTCAGACAACAAAGGGACTTAGAGCAGGTATACCTTTAAAGCCCATTTATACTGCCAGAAAGCTGCAAAGAGGCCTTTGTGTAAGTAAAAGAATTTAAACCAAGGGCTCTTACCTATTTCTGAGCTTATACTAGCCTACATTGAATACTACTGCACATACAAAATAAAACAGTAAAATCATTTTGTGCCCTCAGACCCATAGCTAAAGGCAGTTAGAAGCCTCAGTTCTGAATTTCTTATCATTAGTGGGTTTATACCTGCTTCTCAGCTGCATATTTAATACATTTGGGCTTTATTTTCTGAGAATTATGACAGTCAATGGACATGAAATTTCATCTGCTGGAATCTTAAAGGCTCCCTCAGAGCAGTTATATCCTCAGTGGCAATGTCTGAGCTTATAGCAACCTTAGCATACTTTGAATCTCTGCAGTGCATTCTGCTGCTTCAAAAGTATCCCACTGACCATTACCCAGAGATCACTGACACTGCATAGTTGTTATAATCTTTCAAGCTGATGCATGTTAAAATACCTTTAATCCTCACAAAGATAACCCATAATGACAGATGTTTATCATTTACTAGGACAGTAAAAATAATACATTTAGCCAGGCACATTATTGTTAATATAAACACAGTACTAAGACCCCTTATAAAAAATCATTCACAGTCTGTAAGAAACAGCCACTTCTCTCACCAGGAAATTGTTCTCAGACTTTAATAAAAATATTTAATGGCCAAAACTCTCCAAATAAAATATTATATTCTACAAATTTTATATCAGAACTTAAATCAATAACACTGGTATTCTGGGCTCAATTCATTTTTTTCTGGTTATTCTGTTAAGATTGTAAGGTCTTTTGGGTGGTGACTTTTCTTCTTTTTTCTTGTTCTTTGTTTGTACAATGTCTAGCACAAATGTACTTATGTGCACCAAGGTTGAAAAAAATTACTATCAGGAAACTCTTGTTCCTTTAACTATTTTGTAAATGAAATGAAACCAAATTATGTGAAGGGGGATTTTTTAAACTCCTACAAACATATACAGCTACATCTTCAGAAGTAATTCCTAGCTTTGCATGCTAGCTTCACAGGCTATATTGGGCAGATTCTATTTTCCTTTATGGGCACATCAGCACATGCAAGCTTGTGCGCTTGCAGCAACTCAAATACAAGCGGTACAAATTTGAGATGAGGCTTTTTGCCTCAGCACACATGCTTGGACATGTACTTTGTTGTGGAGTAAAATGTGCCACTTGGGGCAAAATAACCCTGCCTGGCTCCTCCCAGATCTGCAGCCAGAGGAAGCTAGAGCCAGGGCCAGCACCTGTCCTGGCCCCAGCAGTACAAAAAGTTACCCTGGCAAGTAGCTCAGGGCTACTCGCTCTCAGGAGCTTCTGGGGCTCGGCCAACTGGTACCTGGGGACATTACCCCTTGTGCCAGCTGGACTGCTGAAGCAGCCTTGAGAGTTCCCTGCACACTTTGGCCACTGCAGCAGTCTGGCAGTGGGGGCTGCTGCCTGTCTATGACTTACTGTGCACTGGCCACACCCAGATGGGGACTGCACAGCCAGCAGAGGCATCTGCCAGCTGCCACTGGGCTGTGGCTGCAGAGTTGGCCTCTGTGCAGTGCTACTGCCATGTGTGCCCCCTGCCTGGCCATCTAGGCAGTATCACCATGAAGATGTTCTGGGTGTGGTGGCCTGCTTTGAACTGTCAATGCATGTCCTTCTGGCCCCATTTGGCCAGGAGGTCAGCCACAGCCAGCTAGGTCCAAGGTGCCAGCTCTGAGCAGGCAGGAATGATGGGGTTCCCTATTGGATAACTGAAAAATCCCTGGTAAAAAAAATCCCAAAGTCACTCTGTAAAATACCCCCAAATCCATGTGCCTCCACAATTAAAACAAAGACCACTATAAAGAGAGAGAAAATGAGATGCAGACAGCAATCAGTTGGACAATGTTTTATTGATATATCTACAATGCTAAAGCAATGTGGAAGCCTACCAGTGTCTCTATCATAGTAATAAAGTGAACTTTCATGAATTCATGAATATATGAATATATATTTTGCTGCCCTCCCACAGAGGCCATGTCCCCCACACAGGGATTACAGCCCCCCAACAGGGACTACAGACCCCACACAGGGGCCACAGCCCTCACATAAGGGTTACAGCCCTTATACAGATGCCATGGCCCCTGCAGGGGCTATTCCCCCTGAAAGGCCCACATACCCCACCCAAGCCCCCCAATTGCTGGTCCACCTGGCCCCCAGTTGCTTCCAGTCCTGCCCCGCATTTTTTAGCTCTTTTTTTTTTGGACCCCTGGATATCCAGGGATCTAATTTTGCCCGTGCTGAAAACTTG
>NW_017728923.1:8976982-8985429 GCF_001723895.1 Crocodylus porosus | reverse complement strand
GGTGTGGATGCTTTACCCCAAAGTTTGGTGTTGTCGGTGAACTTGGCCAGTCCGCTTCTGATGCCAACGCCCACATCATTAATGAAGATGTGGAATAATATAGACCCAAGGACAAAGCCTTGAGGGACCCCACTGGTCACAGTGCACTACAATGATTGACTTCCATCAACCACCACCTTCTGGGTCTGACCACAGAGCCAATTCCCCAGCCAGCAGATCATGGTGAAACTGAGGACGCAGTTGGCCAGTTTTGCTAAGAGGTGATCATGGGATACTAGATCAAAGGCTTTTTTAAAGTCAAGGTATATGACATCAATCTCTTCCCCCTTGTCCGGGTGATTCCCCCCTTGTCCGGGTCATTCACCCAGAAGGCATTTGAACCTACAGATATCCAACTTCCCAACACAGTGTATAGCTAGCACATGTTAAAATTATACAGTCCCCCCTTCTAGTGCTCCTTATGAAACTAAGCAACTGCCCTAAAACTACTGAACAAAATAATGACTCAATTATTTTGCAATCTCAGTAAAAGTAAGTTTAGAGAATATATATTAGGTAGTTTTGATAGTATGATATTAAAGAGGGGTGGGGCCACACAATGGACAGCCCTCTCAACTAATCAGCACTGAGGGGTGGGACCATTGGGACCCAACAGCCAATGAGAAGGGGGGGAGGAACCATGATAACCCCATGAAAATGGCAGCTGGTCCTGTTATCAGCTCACAAAATAGGCTGCTTTCCTTCTCAATTTCAGTAGATCTCTACTTATTAAGAATAACTGTAAAGCATACATTAGGAGAAGGATGGCAGTATTCATTAAATAAAGATGGCAATTCTAAAGATTTTGATGGTTTCCACTGTATACATAAACTGTTTAAGCAATCAACTCTCTCTCTCACTTCTAAACTGATCTTTAGAATTATTTTCTCGTAAACATACTGTATTCAATACTTAGCTTCAGCAAGCTAAGTATGTGCAATTCAATGAACTTAAAAGATCAAACACTGCTAGACCCATTGAATCAGGAAATTTGCATTAACTGGAGAAAAAGTCACTGGGCCAGGTTTACAAGCTAGTTGAACTCAAATAGCTCCATAAAGAAGAATTAATGAAAGTAAAAAATGGTGCTAACACAATATAAACATTGAAAAATCCAGCACTTCATAGATTTCAAATGTTTCATAGACATTAGGGCTGGAAGGGACCTCAGAAGATCATCGAGTCCAGCCCCCTGCCTGAAGGGCAGGAAGTCATCTGGGGTCATAAGACACAACATTATTTTAACAATGCCTGTCATATGCCAGAAACATGTTGTATTGTATGTGTTCTTTGAGTGTAATCTTTATTATGTACCACATATTGCTTGCAATGATTCTTTTACAATGGACCAGAATGAGAGTTCAATGGAGATGCTGAAAAAATATTGTAGGAACAACCTTATCTGTTCAAATTACCTGGATTTAAATGTTTCTCTCTCAAATTTCAGTCTACTGAAGTCACACTAATGTAATGTTAATTCAGAATCAGGCCACTTCACATTCAGGGCCTCTACACTAGATTTTACAGTGAATGAATAATGAATAACCAATTACAGCTGAACTCTCCAGAAATTTGCTATATCTCCTTGGTGAGCGCATCCAACACTAATTTTACCATTTCCTGGTTTGCCTATGGTCCAACTCAAAGCATTTCCATTACTATACACCATTTAAAACACATCTAACTCAAACTTCCATTCTTTAGCTTCCAATCTAATGTTAAAGCAAGGTCTTGCTTGAAGATACTTGCAAACTCTGGAGGGGGCAAAGTACTCAACTCCCTCCAGGTCTAGTCCATTCTGAGAAAACTAAAGCTCAGGTGATAGCAATTTCAGAAAGAAGTATCTTCTCTCTTTTTTAACAAAAGGAACAAAAAATGTAAATTTCCTGAAGAATTCCAATTACTCTGAAGAATCCTTTATTTAATATATATTTAAAAGTTCCATATCATTTCCTTGTTAAATGGAGCCGACTGAGCTAGCCTTTAGGGATCAACTTTTCAGCTGCCGCTGGTTCTAGCTCAACAAAGGCAGAAACCTACTAAAGAAAAGAAACTTAATTTATTTTCCTTCAGGCTGTTTAAGATCTAGGTGAGCCAAGGAAACTCCTTTGAAGTTGGACTTATGTCCCCTGCTGAACAGGTAAAAACTCTACAATAATATTGAAGGATAACTCCTGGCTTCCCTCCACCTAATAGTCTGAACCCATACTCAAGGAATCACAGGAATAAACTTACTGGCTAGCTAACAAATACATAGACTTAAAAGCATGAAATATGCAGACACCAAAGTGAGTTAATTTTCCCTCCTTTGTGTGATCCAGTGAATAGAGTGCCACAGTGTGCCTTAGCCCACCTGGGCTCTATTCATTATTCTGCTACTGGCCTGCAGAAGAGAAGTCACTTTACTTCCTTGTGTCTCAGTTTCCTCAACTACAAAGAGGGATAGTGATAATGACCACCTTTGCAAAGCATTTTGATATCTCTGTAATCAAAGGACAATGTAAAACTGGGTATTATTATTGTTATTTCCTGACAGAGGCTCCCAAACATGCAATAGATTGTCCATGAGCAGAGTTTCTTCATCCAAGTAGAGCTCTATTAAAATAGACTAAGGCCCCCATTAATTTCAATGGCTTTGGATCAGGTTTTTAGTGTCTAAGGCAAAATTTGCATTTGCACACTAGGCTCTGTTCAGTCCAAGATGTTAATTCAGACTCTGCCAGCATAGAATCTGACACAACTCCCCAGTGACAGAAATTTCCCAAGAAAGGAGTCAGAGCAGTGTAAAATGGCCGGAAGTTTTCCTCTACTGAAGGGAAACCATAGTGGCAAGAGCAGAGAAAAATGAGCAGTGCCTGGGGCAACAAGGCAAAGGACCAATTTGGTCACATAGAAGTCACAGGAAAATAAGCCAAGTGGTTGAATAATTACTAAATGCTTCCCATGACTCAGAAAGTGGGGTTTCCATGTATATCTAGATTCTTGGCCTTCTGAAAAACAAATCAGTAAGCTATAGAACATACAGGCTTTGTTGATTCACTTAGCACACTTTGTCACCATATTTACCTTCTTGTGAAGGAGGCTTCTTTGATTTAATTGATGGGCATAATCAGGGATCCAAGTTTTCTATTTCCCATAGCAAAACACAAAAAATGTGGATTTTTTCCTGTTAACCGAGAAGTGCCCCCTGCCTGCCCAGCAGCAGCAAGGGTGGAGGAATGGGGGTGTGCCCCTGGCTGCTGCCAGATGGGCAGAGAGCACTTTGCCAGGGCAGCATAGGGCTCAAAGCGGTAAGGAGGTTCCCTACCCTGCTGCGCTGTGCCGGGTGCCACCCGCTGGGCCATGGAGGCCCTGGAGGAATGGCAGCAGGGCAGGGAGCCCAAGCTCACAGTGGGCAGCCTGCACCCTCCCCCCAACAGGCTCTGCTCTAGCTGTGCCACCTGCGGGGAAGGGGAAACCTGGCTCCATGCTACATTTCACTGTCACAGCCACTGTCTCCCATGGGTGGCAGCCAGGGTTTGTATGCTGCTGCGGGGAGCAGATGGACTGTCGATCTGGGTCCCTGGCTCTGGCACCTGGGGGCCCCCTCTGGCATGACTTAGTGGAGCAGGGAGCTGTGGGTGGGGAGCAAGGGACACAAGCAGGGCTAGAGGGCTGTGGGTGGGGTGTGAGGGACACCACCAGGGCTGGGGAGCTGTGGTTTGGGAGTGAGAGGCCTGGACCTGCATCCTGGTGAACAAAAGGGGCAGAGAGAGGCTGTGATTTTTCCATAGTAAAAAACTCTAAAATCAAATACCAACATTTATAGGTATTTAGAATGTATTTTCTTATAGTGATTGAGGCACTGGTAGGCTTCCAAATTGCTTTAAGATCTGAAATACACCAATAAAACATTGTGTTATATAGTGGTATTTCATTTTAATAACAGATTTGGGTGTTTTTATTAGAGAATTTGCTATTTTTGTCAGAGAATTTGCAATTTTTAAACAGAGAAAACCAGGATCCCTGGGCATCATGATAGATAATGTTTCAGAATGAGAAGTAAAACAAGCCAAACAAAAACAACTCCTCCACTAACCCAATAGTCCACCAAATTAAGTGTTTGCAGTCCACCAAACTAAGTGCAATAGTTTAGAAAACAGTGTTAATGCTACTGTTAGCCATTGCATCACGGACAATTTTCACTTTAGCTGTTACTAAGAAACAAACTGCATGAGAGTTCTGTTTTTCACTTGTGTTCTGCTGAATAATCATCATCATTATTCTGCAGTCTAATAAAATGAGGTTGTCACCTATGGTTTGATTTCACTGATTCTAGACTGTTTGTTATCCCTACAGTGTTGTGGATGCCCATTTCAGCTGATTTACTCCGGCATCCCTATATCCTACAAAGTCAAGCCCAAGTAATTGGATTCTTCACTAAGGTGGGGGATAATGAGGGGGAGAGAGAGAGATCAACAAGGCTGTACAGTGACTGTACTACTAGGTAGAGATAAATTTAGCTCAAATTTTAATCTGAATCTCATTTCCATGGCTGGGGGAAGTTTAAATTACTCTAGCCAAACTAGAGAATTGATGAAAGCATAAACCAGCTACTTGATGGTACACAAGCAAAACTTTTTTGTTCTGAAGAGTCATTAGTAGAACTTTTAATTGAGGAAAGATGTTATTCTTTTGTAGGGCTCCTATAGCATTAAATGTTATAGAAGATTTTTTGAAACCAAGAGACTTATTACATTATGATTGTTTTAGAACTGCTTTGGCTCTATATACCAACATTTCCATCAGTTCATATTGTTAATTTTTTATTCCTCAATCAAGAATTCATGGAGGTTAGTGTGACATTGCTGCAAGTACCCTAACAGCCGAAGAATGTAAATAATGGATAGGACTCCAGAAGCACCAACTAGTTTCTCATTGCCTTGGGAAACTTAAATTGTGGCTGCCTGAACTCATCTACTGATAAACAAAATGACTTCCTTGCTGCAGTGCAGTAAATCCCTCACCTTTCAAGAAAATTAAATGCGTCATTGAAACAATTGTAGTTTTGGTAATCCTGAAATGGCATTTTGCTGCGTGAAGGCTTGTTAGAGATATAGTACTGCCAACTATTTTTCATTGCTATTTAAAAAGTACCTTGAATATATAAAAACATGTACGACAAATATTTCCAGAGTCCCTAATTAAGATTAAAATGCAGTTTAGAGTTTCACATCATATCTTGATAGAATACGTACTTTCCTCATAGTTTTCTTATATTACTGATACATTTAGTTAAAAATCCTGTATTGCATTTACTATTTGCTGCGGCTACTAATGAAGCTGTTTGTGTTTTTTCTGTTCTTGATCTGAACAGTTTACCCTGATCTCTAATTGCTATTGTTCCAATGGATATTCTTTTTTTATATTACTACCAACAAAAGAGTTGATTTGGGTTTTAGGAGTTAAATCTTTAATATGTTTCTAGCATTAAAACAAAATTACTAAAACATCCATAAAAATCAAGAGTACTGTCTACACTTCTTTAGAAATTTAATTTCTGACTCAGCTGTACCCCTTACATTCTTTATGGATAATGAGCAAGCCATCTTCATTTAGCTGTCACTGTTGGAAGTGAAATGTTTATATGCATTCTTTAGAAATTCTGGCAGCTTGGATTCTAAGCATACTTTTATTTAAGACAATAAATAGTGCCCTAAATTTATCTTACACATGATCTATGAAAGAGTAGCCTGACAAATCCTTGAACTTTGCTTGCCCTTGCTATGTGTGTTAAGAAAGGTTAGTCTAGTTGCAGCACACTAACAATAAATTTCACAGGTGTGACAAAATCAGTCAGTTACCCGATGTTGTTTAGAAATGCAAACCATATTTAAGACTTATTTATTTGGACAGAAAACAAGCATGTGGCTTTCAAATTAAAATCTTATTTTTCTTCTTCCCATCACAATCACCACAGAGTTCTTTTAGCATCAAAGTTTCAGTCAGAAAGGACTTATTCTCTTTCCATGTTATAGCAGGCTTTCACCAATGCATCTCTGTGAAATTCACTGGAAATAATTCTCCTTGGAGGTCTCTAGAGAACCCAGCTGAGCAAATCGCTTAAGAATGTGCCTATTTTTAGGCAGGTGAGTAGTCCCCATGAAATTGAGACTACTCACATGCTTACAATGAAACACGCAAGCCTAAAGGCTTTGCTAAACCAGAGCCTAAAATACATTTCTCCTTTAGCCTTCTTTCTTGGGAAAGCATACTTATTTTGAATAAACCTTTGAAATATGACCAAAAGAATCTTAACACAAGATTGTCTTTTCATTGAAGTCATAATGTATGATTCATGTAGCTACTGTTCGAAGGTTACTGCTGTCAGGTTTTGAACTTGTGCTGGAAGAGAAGAGATGAAAAAAATGACAGATTCTCCTCACTGGAGGAAAAAAAGTACACATACACAGATTCTCACTTTTTCTTGTATGCTTAACTCTTACATTAACCTGAGCAGATCTGAGCCTTTCAGGGTCAATTTTTATAATCATTAGAATTTGCTAGTTAGGCTCTCAAGTGAAATTATAGGGGAAAGGGAAACAGAACAAGTCACTTGCCTAAAATCGAGACTGGTTGAAAGGGGGAAAAATCTCAAGGATTTTGGCAACTGAAACATTTGCAACACAACCTTAGGCCTAAATTCAGTAAAGCATCATTATAGAGGCAGAATGCTTAAGAAGGTTCTCAACTTTTAGCACTCGTTCTGTATCTTAGCATTGAAACTGTATCTTAAAGTTCTTAGTATTTGTCTTGTAGTAAAAAATACATATTTCAATTTAACTTGCATTCTGATTAATATACTGATCTTAAAAACATAACAAGTTAAACAAAAGCTGTTTGTATTAATAAAATTATAACTAGTCCAGGCATTATTTTCCTATTAATAAACATGAATGTCTACATTTTCCTATATAAAAATGCCAATAATTTTTTATTTCCCATATTTAGTGATGTTCTTTAAATGTGAAGAAGAGATATTTAAAACTAGCTGTGTAACATTTTCTTTTGTAGACACATTGTTGGGAGAAATCCTATAAAAACAACACCTAGGGTTAGATATATATTAGGATATATATTAGAAACATTCGTCATTATATTAACTTTAGCTGAGGATGTAAAATCTTCTACTGGGAAAAATCCTATCCTGAGTACAATTATCCTGAAATGAATATACCGGTATAACTTATTCTGCTCCGGAATTAGTATCAAGGATACAAGTAAAAGCACATTTTTGCTAATAGTACCAGCATCTCTTCTACCAGGGATTTCTGGTATAGCTGTACCAGTTAAATTATACTAGCAAACTTTTTCTAGCGTAGATTTGGCTTATGTAACCCAAGTAGACATTTTCATATTTGACCAATTTCTAAATACCATATTTCATAGATTTTATAGACATTAGGGCTGCAAGGGACCTTGAAGATCATCAAGACCAGCCCCCTGCCCCAGGGGCAGGAAGTCAGCTAGGGTCAAAGGATCCCAGCAAGATAAGCATCCAAACATTTCTTGAATGAGTCCAGAGTAGGTGGGTGCCTGCACCACTTCTGAAAAGTCTATTCCTGGTCCTGGGGGCTCAGACAGTAATTTGTCCAGCCTAAAATGGTCTTGGAGGAGTTTATGACCATTGGTCCTTCCTTTTCATTGGGGTGCTCTGGTGAACAGACTTTCTCCCAGGTCCTGTTGTATAACCCTTATGTACTTATAAGCAGCCACCAGGTCCCCCCTGAGCCTGCGCTATTCCAGGCTGAAGAGTCCCATGGCTCTCAGCCTCTCTTCACCAGGCCTATTCTCTTGCCTTCTGATCATGCGCGTGGCTCTCCTCTGGACTCTCTCAAGCTTCTCAACATCCTTTTTGAATTGTGGAGCCCAGAACTGGATGCAGTACTCCAGCTGCGGCCTCACCAAGGCTGAGTACAGTGGGAGGATGACATCCTGATATTTACTTGAGAAGCATCTATAGATGCAAGCCAGAGTTTTGTTTCCTTTACCAGCTATGACATCGCATTGATGACTTATATTCATCTTGTGGTCAGTCATGACCCTCAAGTCTCTTTCAGCCATGGTGCTAGCGAACATAGCACTGCTGAGCCTATAAGTGTGCTGCGGGGCTTTTTTTCCCCAAGGCAGAGTACACTGCATTTATTGGTGCTGAACATCATTGTATCTGCCCGCTTACTAAGCTTACCCAAGTCGGCCTGGATCACTAGCCTGTCCTGAGGTGTGGATGCTATGCCCCAAAGTTTAGTGTCATCAGTGAACTTGGCCAGTGTGCTTTCATAGATTTCATAGACATTAGGGCTGGAAGGGACCTCGGGAGATCATCGAGTCCAGCCCCCTGCCCAAAGGGCAGGAAGTCAGCTGGGGTC
>NW_017728923.1:8955888-8976971 GCF_001723895.1 Crocodylus porosus | reverse complement strand
CCCCTGCCCAAAGGGCAGGAAGTCAGCTGGGGTCATAGGATCCCAGCAAGATAAGCATCCAATTTACTCTTGAAGGTGTTCAATGTAGGTGCTTCTGACACCAGTGTCCACATTGACAGAGCCTTGGGGGACATAGTCATAAAAGTCATAAAGGTCCTATTTCCTGTCCACCCACAACTTCAGTGGGATTGATGCTGAGCAGATGGGTATATCTACACATAAAATTAGTGCAACACAATAAACAGTTTGCACTGGCATTTATTGCTCCCAGGTGCAACCTTTACATGTGTGCCTGGGACTGTAGCATGCTGAGCTGAGACACAGCAGCACCTGCTGGCAGTGAACCCCAGCTGGCTCCACAATAGAAAAACATGTTGCGCAGGGGCTGGTTGGGACATGAGGGCAGGCAGCCCCCGCACTGTAGCACCCTCATGCCCCAGCCAGCCCCAGTCACCGTCTATACATGTGTTGTGGTGGAGTAAATAACTACCGTAAGATACTAGTTGTGTCACGCAGTACTAATCTACGATGGAGTTAATTAGTTTACTCTGGCCTAGTAGCTCTGCACATATAGAAGGTGATGCTTTACTGCAGAGCTAATTAGGAAACTTCAGGAAGCATCTCATGTAGATGACCCAGTATGAACAAGTGGCATCAGAATTTTGCCCCGTTATTAAGCTTGGCAAAATTCAATTTTTATTTCTTAATAATTTCAACAGCTAAAATCTATGTTTATTTTTAAGCATTTATTTTGATTTTTATAGACTTAAACTTTCAGGTTTACACAAAATTAGCAGTGTGCAGGGCAGACAATTTAGTAATGACAATATACTGTTAAAAGCTTTATAAAATCATGTCAAAATATAAAAATTAAATATCCATGAATCAACAAGGCATACCTGCTTTAAATTGTTCTGTTAATTTGATAGTACATTTGTACCAGGCTGGAGCCTTTGCTCTCATGGATCAGAGAGTTGAGGCAGGGGCTGCCGTCAGCGTTCACTGCAGGAGAAGGCTCATCAGGGGACTCCCAACTATAAAATGGCACTGAATTCCCTGGCCCCCATGCTGCACTGGAAAGTAGCAGCTGCCCAGCTCAGGACAGAAAGCAGTTCCCCCTTCCTCATAACCCCTTAGGGGGTCAGCCCCACCTGGCAAGGGAGGGGTGACCCAGCTTCCTGCCCCTCTGGGCAGCATAGGACAAGTGGCTGGGCCCCAGAGGCACCCCCATGTTCCCTGCCCTGAGTGCACAAGGGCTGGGCTGGGCTGGACTGGGTTTGCCACTCTGTCCTAAGCATGCAGGGCTGGGCTAGGCTCAGTGGTTGGCAACTGATCCCCGGCTGAACCTGGGCACAGTGGGTGGCTGGCAGCACAGGGCTCCCAGCTGCCAACAGCCCTGCTCCTTGCTGGTGGGAACCTATAGCCGCATCCCCCCGCTCCAGGCTTTGTTGCCAGCAGCTGGCATCCAACCAACCTCCCTCCCCCAGCACAGCCCCAAGCTACCTGAGCTGCTGCCAGAGCCTGCCCATTGTACACAACCAAGGAACACAGGAGCATTTCCCAAAGCTGTAGTAAAATCAGACAAACAAGTAAGACAAAGATAAGAACATTACTGATATAATGGTAAGAACACTTAAAGAACACCATAAGTGAACTCAAATACTTACAAGGAAATAGGCAAGCCTAAAACATTTGCTAAACCAGGGCCTAAAATGCATGCGAGTGTCAGTATATATTTCTCAGTCATAATGCAAAAATTAGTATTTCATTCTAAAATGCTCTTAGCCATTAACTGTCTAACTGTCTATTTGCCTTTCAAACTCACATTCTTAAGTGAGTCCCCTGATTTTTAGATAGCACATTTGTACATGCAAGCGCTGAGTTTCAATGTTTTCCCCAGTAACACTATTTTGCTCTTTTATGACAAATGGAAATCTGCTTTCAGAATAACTATCAGCATGAGAAGTCTAGGAAAGAAGGGTGGGAAACTGTCTGCTATGTGACATCCTCTAAACTTCTATAGGTTAAATGTAATGCAACTCTTATGCAGAAAAGTAAAGAAGAATTACTGTATGCAGGTGTAGGTGCATGACAGAGAACACTATATGTACTATTTATTTATGTATGACTGACATCCCTCTCCCCGTTGTAGAACACAATTTAGAATAACTGTGGTAAGAGCCAGGGGACAAAATATTAAAATACATTCTGCTCTAATAACACTAGGTCTTCAGAGGCCTTGTTAAGGACTCCAACAGATATGACAAAAGCAAATGGGGCAAAGCAAGCAGCTAGAAGTAACAGAAGATCCACCACAGTTGAAAAATAGCTATGTAAGGTATCAATTCATTGCCTTAGCTTCTGAAGTTCATATTCTAGTTCTAAATTGTAAGCAAATCTACTACATTTTTATCATATGCAAGAGGCAAGTAAATATATTTTCCCACCTTATGGCATAAATATGGGAACAAAATAGTATTTTTATATTTTTTCATAAAAAA
Source organism: Crocodylus porosus (assembly GCF_001723895.1). Taxonomy (NCBI): domain Eukaryota; kingdom Metazoa; phylum Chordata; order Crocodylia; family Crocodylidae; genus Crocodylus; species Crocodylus porosus. The sequence goes on along the minus strand of NW_017728923.1, from coordinate 8,974,470 downwards.
TACATTTCCAATGAGAGGAAGAAACCCCCTGCTATGTGCTCCTTAGAAAGAGGAATGGAAGATATTGGAATACTCAACACATTTATGTCATTGTGCTAAGTGCTATAGAAAACCCACAGTTAGAGCAATATTTTATATTGCTCTCTGTATTTGCTTTCTCAAAACCTGACAGACCAATCATGGGCTCCTGTTCATGTGAGCAGTTCCAATGACTCTTGCTGTGATATCGAACACAAATATAAAGGTCTCAAAGACAAAAATATTCTTTGCTCTCCTTAGTGATCTCCAAACTGATACCAGGAAAAAGACTTCATTTAATATTAAATGACACAAAGAAACGTGCATTATGGATTTTGCTGGTCCTATTGTCAAGGAAACATTCAATTTCTCCTTTCAGAGTAGGGAATGAACACTACAGTTATTCTCATAGACCAGATACTGACATTACACTTTTACCGGTATAAATAATCCAAAACCAGTCTATACCCATAACGGAACAAAAGTTTGACATACAAAAGTGGTCTATACCCGTAACAGAACACAAGTTCAGCACACATTCAGCTGGATTAAAAATGGTGGAACCCAGCCTAAGATTTGCTGCCTGGCCCCAAGGGCTAATGTGTATTCTGTTTGCTACTAATCTAAACTACACCACTTTCAGAAACCTACGTAGCTTACATCAGTTTCTCCTTCAGCTTTTGAATGTCTGTACCTAGCCATAATATGGAAGAGAAAGGTAGTAGGTCCTGTTCCAGATACACACCTGGAATATTGTTTTGTTGTGTATTCCTAGAGAGTTTTACAATTCTATAATTCTGGTTTTCTTAACTTAGCTAACAGATAACCATTGGAGAGGAAAACAAGAGAGATATGGGACTTTCTCTATACACAAAAGTTTTCTTACTTAAGCTATACATAATTATAAAGTTAAGTGACTACTAATAGACATAGCAATATAAAACCATTTGAAAAGGTATAAAACTCCATGGGCAGAAACAAGTAATAAAGTGTAATGGGGTGTCATTAAGAGAAGCTAAATTAAGTGTGAATATCAGAAAAAAAACAAACTTCTTGATAATGACTCCAGTTCCACAAGTTATTTAAGTAACTAGTGTGGACATAGCAGTATCAGTGTAAAGATACAGTATACCGGCATAGTTCATTCTGTATGGAAAGGGAAATAAGCTATACCTGTGGAAGGTATTCACAGAAGAGGATGTACCAGTGTAACTATTTCAGTAGAAAATCATATTTCTAACTCAAATAGTTGTACCAATCCAAAAATGAGTGTATGGCAATCCACGAGGACAGTCTTGCTTTGGAAACACAAAGGTTCTGATTTGGCCAAGTATAAAAAGTCATGCCTAATTTGGGGCATGCTTAAAGTTAGGCATTGCTTAACTAACCATTAGCAATTACTTAGCCAAGCTGTAGATATTTAGTTATTATAATCACTCCTAATCTATTCTGTTCTGCCTCCTACTGATTACTGTAGATGTTCACCAAACTCCTTTCACTTTGTTAATATCTATTTGTTAAACAGCTGCATGGAATTGACTATCAGGTACATACAGACGTTTGGGGAGATTAGATTGCATTAAAAATGGCCACCCCATCTAACTTAGGTTGCTCAGGTGTGGCTGCTACACTTAGATCCCTAGTTAGATCCATCTAAGTTCAAACTGCACAGAAATTGAGAAAGGTTAGATTGGCCTAAAAATAGCTAAATCAGTCTCATTTAATCCTACCTTCAAAGTAGTCTTACCTTAGGTCTGGTATGACTGATCTAACTGAACATCTATACAGTTCTCAGTGCATCCCTGTGACTGGGAAAGCCCAGCCACTGCCCCAGCCCAGGGGCTACACGGTTCCAACCCCTTCTCCCAGCTCTGGGCTTTTTCACCTTAGATCAGACGGCCATTTTAACACAATCTAACCTCCCACTAACCTCCCTGAATGTCTGTACACACCCTTAGAGATGTGGTAGCAATGGAATGGATGAGATAAAGGGGACTATACAATGGCAGACTGCACTGGTCATTTACTTTACCCTATCACAATGCACAACAACCAGGTTCTGCATCCTGGGCTAATGGCAGGGCAAGGGGCTAGACTGGCTGCAGCAGCCACACTTCTTAACCCCCGCTCTAACTGGATAGTGAGCCCTAGTTGCCCACCTCTTATTTTAATACTGACCCCCACCAAACTGTAATCTCAACTTTTTTACCCATCAGCACTACTGCTTCTCAGAGTTCTTTATCCTTATGTGTGTTCGGGGTTATTTTTTCCAAGTTAAACCTCTTGGTAATTATCTGGGACATTTATCTATATAAATATGGCCACTGTAGTAGGACATGTCCAAGTACTTCACACTAGGCACATCTATATGTACTATCAGCATGCAACAATAAACATCAGGGCATATCATGCTGGAGTTTATGGTTCCTGGTCAATCCTGCCATTTGAACATGTGCTCAGGACCACAGCACATTGAGCAAGGTCAGAGCAGCCCTGGCTGGAAGTGGGGCCCAAGGGGTCAGCCTGCCAACCAGGGCTTCTCCAACCCAGTTCAATATGCTGCTCAGGGCCTGTCTGGGGCACATGGGTGCTCCGGTGTGGAGCTAGCCAGCAGATAGCTTCCTGCACTGAAACAACCTTATGCCTCAGTCAGCTTCTTCAGCATCTACATCTGTACTGCTGCAGAGTAAAAAACTCCACAACAGGGAAATACTTGTATTTAGAAGTAATACCCTGCTGCAGAGATAATTAGTTTCCTGAGGCCTAATAGGGCCACACATGTAGACGTGAGACATTTACTGTGGAGCTAATTGATCGACCCTGCAGTAAATGTCTCATGTAGATGCACCCACTATGTGATCAACATGGTCAATACCAGAATATGGTATATATTTTTGAAGTAAAGAAAAATCTTGAAAAAAGTTTTATCAGTGCAGGTGTTATGAATAAGCAAATGGGGTGGGAAAGGGAAAGTTGGGGTTTTTGTCCACCAAACAGTTTTAAAAAACTTTGCTGTAAGCCAGCAGCAGTTTTTGAAGATATAAAGTGATTTCAGTTAGTGTAAATTAAAGCTATGCTTGGAGTTGTAGAGGAATGCTCTAATATTCTTTCAATCTTATATACAATCACTCTTAAAACAAACCAAATTGAACTCTTGTGTCTTTTTGATATCCATGGACAGTCTATCAAATGAGGTTACTGCCAGGAATATTCAGGAGAATAATACATTTTAAAAAATTACCTGCCACTTTCCTGTTCAGGCTGGGTCAGTTATGCCTTTGATCAGGTTGTCCTGATTTCTAAAGTCCCAATTTATAATATAGTGGTAGAATAAAGGGAAAAAAAACTCTTGGGCAAGAATATGGAAAGTAGCCTTACATCACTGTTTTGCCGTTATGGATCCTTTGCCATTATTGTTCAAAGACAGCTGTGGATAAAGGCCTGGGTAACAGTTCAGTACGTACTAACTCTTAATTCAAGAATATTAATAAAAAATAGAGCTCAGCAACACTAATTGAATGGACATAAATATTTCCCCAGCAACTCTGTTCTCTGATGTAGCTGAAAAGAAAGGTCACTCACAATCAGAAGTAAATAACACTCAGTTTTTGGAAATCACTGTAGGTGACTGGGACAGAAATGAACCAATTGAGATGAGGGAAATTGGCTAGACAGAAGGTGTTTCAAACCGTAATCAAAAATTAATTAGAAAAAGGAACAAGCCAAAGGACAAACATCTGTGATAGAAGGATGTGAAGAGATAAACAAATCCAGTGTATGACATTTAATTTGAGTTAGGACCAGAATCCTGCTGGGCTACATTTGGAGTTGTTTGTAAACGCTTAGGAAAAATAAAAAAGCACCAATATTTACTTCAGTGCGACTCAATGACAGCTTCAATGATTAAAAGATGGGGGGAGGGAGAGAAGCTGAATAAAATCACACACCAATAAAACAACGCAATGATGTAAACACTGACTGTTTGGGAGATGATAATAAATAATAATTAAAGCAAACAACAATGGTAATGAAGACAACAACTGTGGCTCAGAAGTCATGAATGAAGATACCAGATACAAAAGGCAAGGAACAAAGTGATAAGCATATCCAACTCCTCCATTCCAGCCCTGACAGCGCAGCAGATGAGGGAGAGAAAAGCCAGGCTGGCATGCCTCTAAAAAGAATAATTAATCCTGAGAGCCAAATTATATCACCAGATCCCTACACATTACTTCCACTTTCTCATCAGTAAGAACTGAAGTTTATTAGCAAGTGAGATAACATTAAAGAACATTAAATGGAGAACTGTATTCAGGTTTAGACAAGGAATGACGCTCTAGACACACAAGTATCCTAAGGAGCAGCATTCTTCCCACTCCAGAGCCGTGTTAAGGGTGACGTGCTAATGTTCACCCCAAGGGAAATTTACAGGACATCTTACCTCCTGTAGCTTCCCCACTATTTGCCATGAGTGCATCTGCTGCACTACACAGGAAGAGAATGCAAAAGTCTCTTCGACAGGCAGACAGGCTGGCCAAGAGGAAGGATACATGGGGCGCTACAGCAATGCACTTTCTGCATTTGCACAGGCCGTATTTATGCCTGGGCCTGGCACAAGAGTTGACAAGTAGAAAAGTCCTCTTATGATCTCCTTGTGCTGGATCACTAACCAGAGGCAAAGTATACAATCGCTTTCAATAAGTCAAATCAAGGAAATCAAGTCCGTCCCAAGGCCACTGCAACTGTTGGGGCGCCTCAGATTCTATAACAACCCTTCTATAGTTGAGTTGCTCTGCATCACTGATGATTCTTCAGGCAGAGGGACTTGACGGCACCTGTCTCCTCTCCAGGTATGGATGGCCACTGGCTCACAGGGAGCACATCTGCCCTCTGACAGGTCCTGTTTTTAGTCCTGCTAGGTGTCCACACACCCTCCTCACCCAGGCTAGCCCAGGTATAGTCATTGACAGCCCAGCAATGGAACAGGCTGTACTGGTTTACATGGTACCGGGTAGCAGATCAAGTGAGGCCTGGCCTAACAACTTCTTAAATAAGTACTAAGGAAAAAAAATATCTTCATTCGCTCCAAATAGCCCTAACGTGTACCTCACCTCCTTTTTTACTAGGTTTTTCCTTAGTGTTATAAAGTGATTCATAGTCATCTGGACTACAGTACAAGAGAGGATAAAAACCAAGTATGCATGTTCTTTACATTTTATTAGCTAATGGGGAAGGAGGTTGAATGCCTGCAGTCCTTTAAGGATTTTTTTTAAAGGGAATATTTGATAGCATTGAGCTAAGTAAATCAGAGGCCATAGATACTTGTATGAGATAACCCATGTTTAAGCTGTTCCTATTTTTAAAAAGTTGCAACCCCCTTAGAAACAATATAAGCACATATTGTATGTGAACACACCATCTACTTTATGATTATATCCACTACAAAAATAATTTTCTAAATAATTTCTGTTACTTATTCTTGGCCTGTAGCTTGTATTCTTGTTCTGCAGATTTTCCTGTGACTATTCAGCATCTGGAAAGTGATCTCTTTTCATTGCCTATCCAGGTCACAATATATACTTTTATCTGATGCTGTGCTAAGCATAACTAATATTTTATGTAAACATTTGAAATTACAAATTCAAAAGTATATTCCTGCAAATATTCTGAAATATTTGTTTAAAATTTGCTGCCAATAAACTTGCTTAATTCCAGAAAATTCATCTGTTAAAATATTTGTAGAAAATAAATATGAAAACACTTGCAAACACTTTTAAAGAAAACGAGTTTAAAAATTGAAACAAATATTCACGGTATGGTGTTTTTTATTATTTGCCATATTTGGCCTACTAGAATTACCATCCCCTTCCAGCAAAACCATAAAAATTAAACACAAGACAAATTGATCCAGCAGCAAAATTATCCAAGTAGCCCTTGATAGGAAAAGACAAAGGAGGAGAAAGGGCAGAAGATAATGTGCATATGGTGATTTACATATAATTTATAATAATGTTAATACAATGCAGTAAATCCAAATACACTAAACTAAAGCAATTTGGTACTGCAAATATCAGTTATATTTAGTAAACATAAATAATGAATAATTATTAAAATTTATGTTAATAGTAGAATTCAACAGTCATTTAGAGAGCAGCAGAACTCAACATGTATTTATGCTGAATAGAAACTGCAAAAAGTGAATTGGGTTTCTGGTGAAAGCAACCTGTTTTATAATAGTTTAATTTCTACAAGCTGCTATCGTTAAAGTGCTTTCAATATTTCCTCCATTGAAAACCTCTTATAATAGGCTTTTAAAAATGTACTTTGGGTTAACTTTAGCTGCTATTTTCATTTCATTTTTGGTGTAGCGAATGTTTGTTCTTTATGGATTTCATTTAGCATTTTCACAAAGGGAAATAGATTAACTGTAGAAGAATAAAAACATCTAATTGATCTTTAAGATAGAGTCCAAACTCTGCAGTGTTAGGTTGGAGCCAGTTCAACTTGGACTTCAGGCAAGGAAAGCCAGTGTGTACTTAAGGAGATTGCTGTTCTGCTATGAAATACCTATGGACTGATAAGAAGACCTATTTCAGTGTTACATCTGATGCTTCAGCCCTAGCACAGAAAGAACACAGAAAAATGAAAAGAACAGCAAATACATTAACAGCAGAATGAAGGAAATCTAAAACTAAGCAACCAACATACATTTTTAAGAGAAAGCTTTGCCATACTATTCTTGCAATGATTTTTTAAAACAACAAAAGCTCATAAACAAAGTGTTATATAGTCTTTTTGTGGTCCCATTATGTCAGTACCGTTCATTGATTTAGGCTTCTATTCCTCCTGCTCTTGACTATATTAACTATTCCTGGGATTGATCTCATGCCCAGTAGTTTAATCAGGTATTTCACCACTGTCTTCAACTGAAGGCAGGATCCTGACCAAAATGATGAATACTGAAAAAGATATCCACAAAGACCATAGGAGTGAACTATGTATCAAGAAGTGAGAGTATTTTCTTCATATCAGCGACGGGAGAATACTGTCCACTTCTGTGTCTGTGGATGTGCCTCTGGAAGGATGCGTGTCCAGTGTATAATGCAGACACGTTTCACCAAGCTAACAGGCAGAACAATCACTTGAACACAAAGATACTAGATAACCAGATCAAAAGATTGCTAGATAATTAAGGCTAACATGATTCACTTTAATATGGCTTATGGAATTAATAGTATCTACAGGGACCCTCATAGCTTGACAGAAGAGCTTTGTAAAAAACTGGCACATTACAAACATGCTACAGAATTTATCATTCCTTATCACCATAAACATGTTTTTAATTGTTGACCAAATTTGGCATGTTTTCTATCTGGTAAATTAATTTTATTGCTAGCTTCCATGTTAAAATGGAAAAGGTTGCTGATACTACAGAATTTTCAAATTAAAACTAAACTTTTTCCTTTTCCATTCCCTAAGTGAAATCAGTGGCTTTTACTCAATTATGACTTTAAGAAAGGACCCCATTGAATCTTTTCAATGTACTTTCTCTCTTTCTTAACCATTAATTAAAGCTTAAGGGATTTTGAAAAACAGAGTACTAAAATTTGGAATAAACCCCCCTTATTATAACAAGGAAATCTCTGATAATTAGCTCTTCCCTTAAATGCTTTTTGGCTCTCATTACAAACAAAGTGCTATGCTAATATACCTTGTGTTGTAAATGTCTCACAATTCCTGCTAATTGAATTAAACCCAATTCTCAGCAAATAAACTCTCAGTGCACTTAATGGAAATAAGGAACAGAGCTATTTTGTCTGAGAATGGGTCATTACTACAAGTACCTAATTACAAGTATCTTAATGCATAATGTAAAACACCATCTTATGGAGGCCCTTTAGAATGAAAGCTGTAGCAAGATCAAAGTTGCAGTATGCCCTTGAAATTCTTTTATATATACGTATATAAAATACACACTCACACTCCCTCTCTCTCTCTCATATTTATATATATGAGAGAGTAAGACAGAGAAAAATGTATACACACACATCAAAATGTTTAATAATGACTAATGCAATTTATGAGACTGCAGGGAAAGAGAACAGAAACAATTTTGATTCAGTCAGGACACATTTTGAAACCAAGTCTAATTTTCCTCCTCCCCTTCCCTCTTGATACAGAATGTTTCACACCTACCAGTTAATGAAGGATTATTACTTTTCTCCAGAGTAAGTTGCAAACACACCCAAGGTTAAAGCAAAGGACATCCACCCTGAATTAGTTTATATGATGCCATCAAACATGAGCACAGATGATTGATGACATATTGCTATTACTGCACCAAGCATTTATCAATACTGTACTGCCAATTATTTTCTGTATCAGTTCTCTTACTGTCATGTGATGGCATATTTTATTTAATTTACTTAACTGAAAAATGTATGGGGAAGAGCTTTTGAAACATCAGAATGTACAATAAATCACAGTAACTAGATTAAAAAATGCAGGATCTGGTATTAGTTGCCAGTCATACAATACTATTGTTTTAAATGACTTCATAATACTTGAATTTTTTAGCTGAGCCGTGAAAAACTACAGCTACTACAACTCTACTGTGGGCTTCTAGAGATACCACATATAGCAAAAATATACTTCTAAATCTCAGCTCATCAAAGTATATTGTGCATATCCTAGCCACTTGTGAATTTGGTCAGGAAATTGCCATTGGAATGCTTTTCAAGTAGAAAATGTCCATTTTTATAAAATTTAACTTTTTCAAGAGAAAAAAGCAACTATGCTAAAAAATCTGAAGGTTTTTTTTGCTTTTCATATCAAACCTGGACAAATCTTAGATAAATACAATTTGAATTTTTAAGTTGAATGGAAATTCTGTTTTCTGGCCAGCTCTGGCTATCAAGAGGTAGGGAAAATAGTTTTCAAAGAAAGGAATATGTATGTAATAAAAGTTTGGAGGTTTGAGTTGTTAGAGTTGCTGAATGTTGCTGTTTAGCCTCATAGGATGCCACCCAATAAGTGTGTATGTGCAGTTTGCAGCACCTCAAAGCAGTTTGTGGTGCTGCAAACCTCCTGCACTACATGTGTAAGTGTTCATCACACTGCTAATTAACTTTTGAAATCCTGGTGTAAAAAAACCCCCACCACTGGGAAAAGTGGCACAGTCCACACAGCAGCAGCATGCGTCAGCAGAAAGGGAGCCTGGCTGGCCAAAACCACACCCTAGCTACCAGCCAGTCTCTGAGCAGTTGGCTCAGCCCTGCTGCTGTCTGGGAGGCCCCCAGGAAGGCTGCTGGGGACAGCACAGGTGCTGGCCCCAGACTGTCCTACCCCACTTGGCTCATTTTGTCACGTGCCAGAGTGTGCAAGCAGGGCCATGCCCGGGGACAAATAGCAGTGGCACAAATATGTGCCACTACTATTTGTCTCACAGGAAACATGGGAAACACGCTCATCTGGACGCGCCCAAAGTGTCTCTTACCTATTATTAATATAGCATTCCACTTGGCTGTCTTTTTTCTCCTTGATAACACAGTTCCAATAAGAGCTAAGTTGATTTCATTTCCTCCATATTGCAATAGCCCTCTCATTAAAGGGAGTATAAACATGGAGTGGAGCTTGATGGTTCTTAAACAGCATTCCCTACCTTAGTGTATTGACAGGAAGATCTTGTCAGAAGCAAGTTCTGGAGAATCTTTTCCTCAAAAGCTCAGCCTGTCCTACCCAGGGACTAAGGAAAGTAAATGGCCTTAGCGAGCTTAGAAGCAGTGAACAGGAAATGTTCTGTGTCCATTCCCATCTGCTAATGCTTCCCTCTACACCTCTAAATACTTAGGTGGAAGAAACCACAGATCTTATTAGCAGTAGTAGTAGGAGAGGAGGTTTCTTCTAGTGGTCATTAAAATACAATACTTAGAAATTCAAACCGCAACTAGAAGCAGGAGTGGATCCATGCCAAATAAAAATGATTGCATTTTGATAAGGTAGTTTATTTGATTATATAAGGGGAATGCAGTGTACTGAAATAAAGTTTTATATAATCCTGCATGCCATTCTCATAAGTAAACTGGAGAAATATGAGTTAGATAGAATTACTGTTAGGTGGATATATAATCAAACAACCACAAGCAAACAGCAATTATAAATAAACTGATGTGAGACTGACAGGTTGTCTCAAATGTGGTTATAAAAGGGTCTGTTCTGGCCTCGGTGTTGTTCAGTGACATATTAATTACTTTTTAATGACATGTCCATTAATTACATAGATACAGGAAAAGAGAATAGACTGATCAAATGTGCAGATAACAAACCTAGAAGGGACTGCAATCACTTTGGAGGACAAGATTAAAATACAAAGAGGACTAGATAAATTGGAGAACTGGTCTATAGAATGCAAAACAAAATTCAACAAGGATAAATATAAGGTGCTCTACATCGGAAAGCATAAAGGCTAAGTACAGATATTACACTTTTACCCACACAAGTGATTGGAAACTGGTCTATACCCCTAACAGAACAGAAGTTCAGCACACAAAACCGGGCTACACCGGTAACAGAACAGAAGTTCACACATATAGACTGGCTTTAAAATGGCGGAACCGGTGAAACTGCTATCTATCTGCTCCCGGCCCCACCACCAAAGGGCAAATCTGTATTCTGTTAGCTACCAAGCTAAAGTACACCACTTAAAGAAAACAACATAACTTAGACTGATTCTAACTCAGGCTTTTTGAATGCCTGTACCTAGCCAAAAAAAAAACAAACCAACTTCTGAATGGGGAGATAACTGGCTTGACAGTAGCTCTGAGAAGGGGGGTTATAGTTGATCAAAAGCTCAACATAAGTCAGTATATAGTGTGTTCTTGCAAAAAAGCAAAGCAACTTGGGGTCACATTAACTAGGTATTACATGCAAGACATGGGTGGTGATATTAGCACAACTCTTTTTGAAGATGGCTAAGTCTCAGCTAGACTACTTTGCCCAGATCGGGCACTGAATTTTAAGGGTATACAGAAATTGGACAGGGTCTAGAAATGTATCACAAAGGTGATAGAGGAGTTAGAGTGGTAGCTATAGGAAAAGAGGTGAAAGGACTTAGATGTACTAGATGTGGAGATAAGGAGATTAAGTGAGGATATGATGGAATTTTAAAATATTTGAAAGAGTTGTTCTCTTGGCCATAGAGGGCTGGTCAGAGACAACTGGGTTTTAACTGCAAGAAAACAGATTTAAATTTAATCTTAATAAAAACATACTTAGCATTAAGAACAGTAGAGTGGGAATAACCACCTGTAGAAATTGTGGAATCTTCTTTGTTGGAGTTTTTTTTAAAGCAGCTTAACAGACATAGGTCTTGCTGTGGTTTAAGAACAGGAAATTCTTCACCTGTTCAGACGATTAGATCCGATGACCTTTGACGTCCCTTCCAATGTCACGACTCTGTCCTTCTGTGAAAGAGTCAAGTGGGTTATAGTAACCCCCGGGGAAAGATAGCTTGTAACCCCCCTTTGCAGAGTTATAATGGTCCTTCAGAGAGTGTGGACTAAATAGTCCTGAGCAAAGAACACAAGGATCACCCAAGCTTAGGGAGGAGACTCACACCAAACTTCATGCTCCCTTATGGCTCATTTCTTTGTTAATAATATTAAATATGAGAAAGATATTTTACTACAGAGTGCAGGGACAGGTTAATAAAGGTACCTGATCACAGTATTTTTTATGCATCCTTTAATCCTTGTTTGGGCAAAGGTCCTAAGAGGAAGATGTGTCTAAGTGCAGTGCAGAGCAGGACAGTAAACTGTTTCAATCTAACTTAATATTCCATTCAAGGAAAGAGGAGAAAATGATTCAAAAGATCCACTCACTATTATTAACCTTTTCCATCAAGCTGAACATAAACTATTTAACCTTTCACAGGTTAGCCTTACCCTATCAACTGTTTCATATATGATATCAAGCCACTGACTTACACCTTTACTTCACAGTTTAATCAAAACATCCAGTTACTAAAACACACAAAATTGTCATAACATTATACTATTTCCAATAGATATTCTTTCATATAGTATACAATTTATGTTTAAATACTTGGTTATCATTTAAATGAAATTTGTGGCTGTACCTTCACAGATTGAACATGTTAAGACAATTAATGTACAGAATATGAAAAGTATAAATGATGAGAGGGACTGCAGACAGAGGTTGGGTGTTAAAGAATCTGTCCTTTTTTAGTTATCAGAGTTGTGGAGTAAGGGATTCAGCATTTTCATGAGGAATTAGGGGCCTAAATGCTAACAGGGCTTTTGAAAATCTTCCTCTGAATCAAGAAACAGTCCTAAGATCTCTTTGGCCGCTGTAGCCATAAATACATGCATCTTTCAAGTAGCTACTGCTCAGAATATTTTCTGAGTGTAAATGAAGTATCAATCCTAGTTAGAGTTGTACTTTTCTATTTCAAGACTGAATAGTTATCAGGGTGACAGGGCCTGTGGAACCAGTAGACCAAACTAACAACTCTTGTATATAAGTCTTGATCCATACAATATGTTCAAATATACCTGTATGTCAGATAATTTAAAACCATTCTCAGCCCAAACACAGACTAAGGAACTATTCATTTGTCCTTTAGCCCCTCTGGTTCTGTGCCAACCTCTCCGTAGTCACAGTGTGCTTGACTCGTATGTGCTACTTGCAGGAGTTTGAAAAATGAAGACCAGAAGCACTTTCAGTGTCACTGTCACAGAAGTAAAGTCTACTCCCCCTTCACACTGGTGCTTCCATCCACCCCCTCTACATATAGGCTGAAACAAATTTTGCCTTTGTGCAACCATGACAGTTTTTATGATGGCACCAGATTAGAGCAAACAGATGCCCATGCTCTTTGTCACACCACAGATTACTTTGTTTGTGGCTGCAACAAAAAGCAGTAATAATTTGTGGCACTTTTTTGCAGTAGATACCTATTTATTTTGTGAAGGGAGAGCACAGGCAGCCCAGGCAGCATTCCCCAGCTGCCTCCAAGCCTCCCTGGGTTTGAAAGACCCTGTCCTGTATGCCCTGGGAATTCCCTTAGTGGGTTGGGCCCTGCCTGGCTTTCCCATCTTACAGAGATGCACCTGGGAATTGCTAGGGCATATTTATTGCACAAGCAAGGAACCCCAGCTTTCCCCACTTACAGATATGAGCCTCAGAGATTCCCAGGGTGTGTTTCCGTAAGTAGGAACATCAACTTTCCCTGCTTACAGAGACGTGCCCCCTGGAGATTTTTTTTTTTTGAGGGGGAAGCATCTCTGTAAGCGAGGAAAATGTAGCTCATTATCCCACAGATAATCTGCTTCTTTTCACAGCATCTATATATGCCCAGAGATGCATACAGTCTTGTCTTCATTTCTCCTGTGCTGCTTGCATTCTATGATGTTAGAGGTAGGGATATCGAAAGCATTAGTGTCTGAAAAATTCCTGGCCAGTATACAGTGCTATATATGCATATTTCATTGTAATAACAACAGGAACAAAAGAAGAAGTAAATTAAATATTTACCATCAGTGGGAAATATCCTGCACTCAGCAGATCAGTATGATCATACTCCAGTTTCTCTTCCAGTCAGTTATTGCTCACTAAGTTGGATTTTTATACACTTTTATTATTTTTTAAGTAAAATTTTCTTCCAGGTATTTTTCAGTTAGCAAGATTCCATGGCCTTTACAGCCACTATTTGATGTCTACTGTCAATGAATGCTAATAGGAAGATAACTCAAAAGAATTGCTTTTCCAGCCAGCACTAGCTTTATTTTGTAACAACCCTTTGCTGATGAGTGATATTTTTTATTGGCCTTACTTTTTAATGACTGATGATTATCATTCATTAAAGAACTGGCACAGCCAGTGGTACTTTCTAAAACAGGGGATTAAACATGTGCTTTTTTTTCCCCCTGCACACTTCTTTTCCCCAACATATGACTAGGAAAATAACTCCAAAGACAAAGGTCTGATTTTGCTATTTTGCTTCCTTCTCAGTACAAAGTTCAGCCTCTGTGTGTGATACCGGGGTTCCATTTTTGCAATGGTCTTCAGACAGCGTAGAAGGTGTTTCCTTTCTAAATGATCTTTCAACACTGACATCTCCAGGTGTCAAATTTCTTCCATGCAAAAGACAGCTGTATAGCAGATGGTGACACTGACCCTATATATATGTGGGATCAATGCAAAATCTCTGGCTGATGACTTCTTTGGCACCATGCCTTGTTCCTCTAATGGTAGGTTAAGGGAAGTGACATATTCTGAATATATATATACTAATTGCAAGTAAACTTTTCAGGGGGTTTTAATGACAACTTATCCCGACTATGGTTAAAATCTCTGCTGTGCTTTCACTGTCTATATCATATATTCTACCTCTGTCAAGATGTTAAATCAGCTCTCTCAGCTGAAATATCTTTCCCCTGTAAATGATTAGGTAATGGAGTCCTCTGGCGTTCCACTTTTCTCCTTTCCTGTGCCTTATTATCAGTTCATCTACTGTACTGTGTATGACGTGAGAGATGTCTTTAGTTGGATTGTGTACATTGTTATAAAGGTGCAAGCTGTTTTAATAAGTGCAGTGGAAGAATGGTCATCAGGATTGATAGGTTCTATTCAAAACTGTGCTCAGTCCTGGGTATCCTCAATCTTTTAATACAAGCTAGGACATATGGAAAAATACTGAGCTCTTCAGTCCAGTAGAACAATGATGGGATGGTTCCAGGTTATTTTAAACTCTTTCTAAAAAAAAATCTTTGTTTTAATTCAGGATTAGTAGTGTAAAGGTAATATCTCCAATATGGTCATCTCTACAGACAGAGTTCACCCGTGCAGCCATTCTTTTGAGATTAAGGCTTCTGTATAGCTCCACTCCACTGCCTAGGCAACTTTCACTATAATTCTGGTAGTGCCTCTTGAACACTCAATGGATCTGACAGGATTGTCAAATGTTATCCAACTCAACAAGCCTGTGGGGCAGAGGTTGCAGTCGCATTCCTAACCTGACCTGTAGTGACAAAGAGAACTTTTAAAATTTCTGTGGTGGCACAGGCAAAACTCTCTCTTCTGACATCATTTTGTTTGCAGAACCAAACCAGTGAAATCATGTTGTCTGGAACAGTTAGTGAATCTGAAGATCATTGCTTGGAAAGACAGCCAAACATTTCTCACAAAAATTAATTTTGAGCTATATGCTTTGTGAACAAGATTAATCAGATTCAGACCAAGCTGGACACATCTGTGTAGTAACAGATCCATGAGAGGGCAAAAGCAATATCCTCTTTGGCTGAGTGTCAGCTAGTCCTGTTGTATATGATTCTGCAAGGGAATGGCTGGCTAGCAACATACAATTTGGAATCATGCCACAATGGAAAAATCGAATGGGAATGGTGGGCTCCAGCCTATGCTTCAGAGGTGTCATTTTCCTCAGGTCAGTCGTGTTTGATGCATGCCCCTTTTATCAATCCATATTGCTCCCATATTTCTAGGTAACAATGGATGGTAACAAAGCTTTTTTAAAATCTGTACTGGTTGAGATGTTTGATGCATGCATGCACATGCAAAGGGCCAGAATAATATGCATGCAAAATTATTCACAACTGGAGACTGATTCATGAAAATAAGACCTTCAGAATCTAGTAAACACTGGGTGCATCTACACGTTCAATTAGTATGGTGCAATACTGTGCCAAAGTTAATGGCTCCTGGGTGCAGTGTCTACTTGTGTGCCCAAGACTGCAGCAGTTTGAGCCAGTGGGGAGCTGCCCTGGGCTAACAGCAGGCTCAGGGGGTCAGCCCTGGGCTTCAGGTTGCAGCATTGGAGGGATTGTGGAGCTGTGTGAATAGGCAGCAGGCAAGGGTCTGGCCCCCTGCTTCCTGGGCTGACTGGGAGCAATTTACACCCAGGTCAGCATTTACATGTGTGTTTAGACACAGTTATTTTAATTGCCATAAGATAGTGCTGTCTCTTACAGTATTATCTTCTGGCAGTGAAAATTAGTTTGCTGTGGTCTAATTGAGTCACACAGCAGCAAAGTAGTTTACTGCACAATTAAGCACATATGTAGATAGATGCACCCACTTGGGACCATATCATAATTATTTCAAGGTAGAACATATCAAGGTTTGGGCCTTTTTCCCCAAACAGATCCATTTGAGAACATGTAACCTTGCTAAATTTCACAACAGGTAGAGTATATATTTTTTCCTTCTACTGTTTGTGACAAAGATATACACTGACTAGGGAGTCACTGAAGCAAGATGCAATATGATGAGAAATTCATATCTATTGCACAGAATACAGATACAGCTGTCCTCCACAATCATTGCTAAGCTTTCCTCTACTATGATATTGGTTGTTATATTCAACTAGGATGTTGCCAAATATGACCACCACATCTGGAAGTCGCAGGAAAAAAAAGTATTTAATTATTATTTTTTTTACATATCTTTTCTGTATCCTTACTCTCAACAGTAGCTAATAAAAAACTTTGGACAAGAGCTCTTTTGTAAACTATAGCTTTTATTCTACCAGAAATCCCTTGCAAACTTTTTCTAAAGGTATGCTGCAGTAAGACTGTTTTCCTAAAGTCACTGGGTTTTTGGTTGTAGCCATGTTGGTCTAAGGACATAGGCAGGCAAGGTTCTCTGGGTAGATATGATACCATGTATTAGAGCAACTGAGTAGTTGAAAAAAAAGTTCTTAGCAAGCTTTTGGGCTCAATCACCCTTCTTCAGGCATAGAAAGTCTCTGCTGATCTGAGATTCCAAGAAATGAAATAAACTAAAAGTGTGGCAGGATGTCAGTGAGAATGTAAATAGGTAGAAATTAGGAAAACAAAATGTAAAGCAGAGGAGGGAGGGGGAAAAAGCCAAAGGTGAGTAAGGGAGACACTACAGTTGAAGTAATTCAAGGTAGAAAAGAGGATGTAATGTGTCATAAATCCAATGTTTATATTATCTGTATTTATATTCTCACTGACTTTGTCACATTTTTAGCTTCTTTCATCCTTTGGAGTCTCAGATCAGCAGAGAATACATATGCCTGAAAAAGGGTGATTGCTCCCAAAAGCTTGCAAAGAGCTTTTTCCCAACTACTCAGTTGTCCTAAAGTCATGTAGCTAGTGGGTGCATCTACATGAGCAATTAATGTTCAGAAAGCTTACAGCACAGTAAAATACTGCACAGTAAACTTTCCCTGACTGCATGTCCACACATGCATTTGTTGGAAGCAAGTTCAGGGCAGAGATACTCCTGTCCTGTTCTGCTGCTATATGGTAGTTGGCAGGAGCTCTAGGCTCCTCTAGGTGCCAACCCCAGGCTGGTATGGGAACTGGGGACAGGCCTGAGCTCTGGATGGTGGGGGGAGCTGTCACGCCTCTGGGGCAGCTGCATTCCACCCCCATCCTTGCCCCAGGCAGCTTCCTGCTGCCTAATCCATGCTCTGACCATGGACCCAGGGTTGGGACAATGTCCCTTGCCTCTGCAGCAGGCATCTCAGGGCCCGTTGCTCTGAGATCAGAGCCAGGGCTGGGAGATTGCCCCCTGCCCCCAACTCAGATCACAGATCTGTGGCAGGGACAATGTCTCCTTCTCTCACAACAGGCAGTTCCTGGCCCCTGGCTCTGAGATGAGAGCCGGGGGTTGGGAGCTGCCTACTGCAAGGGCAGGGGACATTGTGCCACCCATTGTACCACCCCAGCTCTGTGATCAGAGCTGATTCTGGCAGCAGACACACTGAGGGGTAGGAGGAGTTGCCTGCTGCATGAGGAGCTGCTTGCTGCAGGAGCATGAGACATTGTCTTGGCTCTGGCCCCATGATTGGAGCCAGCCCCAGCAGCAGGCAGATGCCCAGGGAAGGGGAGAGTTTTTCCAGCCCCTGCTGCCCAGGCTGACTAGGAGCAATTTGCTCCCACTTAGTCAGGTAATCATGTGCTACTGTTCAGTAAATCTACTACCTGTATTTACAGATACTGGGAAACCACATAGTAGACTAATCTACTGCACAGTAGCTCCTGTGCATGGTTACACAGTGACATTTGACTGTGCAGTAGATTAGCCTACTGCACAGTAAAACATCTTGTGTAGACGCATCCAATAAGCAGATCATGTTGTTTACATCCAATATCATGAGATTATTCTTTTGTCAGACAAACTGGAGAGGTGTCTGGCCTACCCCTCGGCATGGAAAGGAGTGATATGTGGTCCAGAATTTCATTCAGACCTTTTTCTCAGGATTCCTGTTTTCTTACTCCTGCATATAACTAGCAAAGGCAGTAATTGTCTTGTCGTCATAACTGAGGGTCTTCTCATGGGACAACAGATTCCCTGCCAATGGGTGCATCTACGCGTGTGCTTTACTGCAGAGTTGACTAATCAGCTCTGCAGTAAAGTGTCACTGTTTACATGTGTGTTGTTATTAAAGTGCAATAAATTAACTCATAAAGCAGTCAGGAAGGCCAACCACAGCTTGGCATGCATCCACAGATGCATCTCGAGCAGGTCCAAGGAGGTGATCCTCCCCCTCTATGC
>NW_017728923.1:8830055-8925294 GCF_001723895.1 Crocodylus porosus | reverse complement strand
TTTTTTTTTTTTTTAATCAATTTGTCCCAAAATTTCCATTTCTAATAAAGGAGAAGCAGGGAAGCTAGACTTTAGTGAGCCATCTTACCTGCTAACATATGATCATTCCTTTCTTCCTACATTTCCTTTTCCTTCTGGGTTTCTTAGTATGCTCAAGTAAAGCGATTGTCTTGCACGCCCACTTTCTGCTGAAGAAAGGTAGTATAAAAAATATAAAGCTTTTGCATCTCTAAACTAACTTGGTTTGATTTTTAATATATGATTTGGAGTGATTCTCAATATATATTGGTTCTAGCCATTTTGTGCAGATCTTTTGCCAGCTTTCTTTTTCTTTAAAAACTATTTATTTTGTTTCAAACAAAAGCACCAGAGATGTCTTCTTAGTGAACAGCATTCTCTGCCTAACACCTGTTCTCAAAATGTAATTTAATTATCAGAAAACCCATTTTGAAAATAATCTTACCCACATACAAAGCATGGTTTTTTTTGGTTTGGGGCTTCATTCCAAAACCTGAAAGTCTGACTAGATTTACTACTATTTTGACAAGTTAGAACAAAGTTATTATTTTGTTTGTATGAGGGAAAGTTCTAATTTTGTCTGGAGTTTGTTTTGTGCTCAGTAAAAAATGAACACAGTAAGAAAGTCAACTCACTTTATGAAAAATGACCACCAATTTGTTTTCAATGGGTTTATAAAATTGCAGAGCTTTCTTAGTTTTGGTAATAAATCAGTGTTAGAGTTATATATTTCTTTCACTAGCTGTAATTTAAATAAAAAGGAAATCCATTCAAACAAAAAATTGTTAAACAGGTCCTTAAAATTAGATAGAGCTCTAACCTCATGAACAACTACATCTCCAAATAAAAAACCAGTAATGTAACACAGTATACTTTTCTTACCCAGTGTATCAGATAGAACTAATGACTAACAACACAGAAATCTCATTCACTCTGTAAAAAGGAAAGCAGAAAAATAATAATTTACCTTAACATTGCAGAATCATTATCATCATCTTTGTAGTATTACTTTTGCATAATTTAACTTATCATAATCCACATTAATTACAAATTTGCAACATATGGAAAACTAGGGCTGTCAAATGATTTACAAAATTTAATTACGATTAGTTGCGTGATTAAAAAATAGTTGCAATTAATCATGATTTTAATTGCACAGCTGAAACCTCAAAATTACTGTGGGTCAGGAGTGAGGGGCAGCAGCAGATCTGGGCAGTCTGTGGTTTGGGAGTCAGAAGCATGAGTATATCACTGCTCCCCCACAATAGTACCTCTCACAGGTAAACCTATGGAGGGGAAGAGGTGGAAGGGGAGGTGGCAGATTTAGGCTGCCACAGTGAGGGAGGGAGTGGGCAGGGGCTGGAGTGAATGGGACCCTGGTCCCAGGGGCAGTTCATAAGATGGAGCCATGGGCAGCTCATCTAGCGGTGCAGGGGAGTGCAGCTCCCTGCCACTGTGCACACCCCAGGGGTGGCATGGGGGCATGTGTCTCTAGATGTGTACATGAGGCACAGGTGGGCTTCTTGCTGCAAGCTGGGGCTTTGTGTCCTCCTGCCTTTGCCCTGGGAGCCATGCACTGGCTGCACATCCCCTGCCTGCCTGGCAGCAGGACGCACAACATGGCATCACATGGCTTCCAGGGCAAAGGCAGCAGGCTGCAGAACTCCAGCCCACAGTCAGCAGCCTGCCTCTGCCCAGTACACAAATCTGGGGGGCACAGTGGTGGCAGCTGCACCCCACCAGGCCCATGAATGAGCCACCCGTGGCTCTGTCCCATGCACCCCAGCCCCTGCCTCAGTCTCTCCCTCACCATGGGGACCTCCATGTGCCCCCCAGCCCCTTCCCACCCTCCTCCACAGACTTACCTGCTGGATGCTGCTCTACACACCATGGGGCTACATTCCTGGCTGCCTTCATGCTGCAGCAGTGCACCTGCATGCAGTGTCCCACCATGGCCCCAATATATTGGTACACTTCTACTGTGTCTGGGTCTGGGTCCTACCCCTCTCCCCACCTTCCTGCTCCAGCAGCCCAGAGCCCACACCTGGGCTGCCCTGTGGCTCCTCTGCACTGCCACCACTACCCCACTGGATGGCCTGGAGGCAACGGTGATGGTGGCGGAGCAGAGCCCAGGTGCAAGGTCCAAAACCACATGCACTGGAAATCAATTGCTTTGGACCACTCAGAGTGAAAGCAGAGATGAAGCAGAGCCTATGTCACTTTGAGATGGAGAGGGCCAATGATGAGATAGAGAAGAGGTGTCAAAAGCAGGCAAAACAAGAAAGTACTTGGCATGCCAGTGCAAGCTCAACCAAGTTTCTATGTGCAATTTGCCAAAGGGTCTGCTTGTCATACATCAGACTCCTCAGCTACTCAAGAAACTCTGGTGGTACCCAGTAACCCACCAAAGATGCAAACTCCATGGTCTCCCAAGACCACCATTGGCTGCCAATTAATCCCTTGTGGAATGGTACACAGATTGTAAGAGAGTCAGTCACCCATTCCTTTGAAAATATATTGAATCTCTACTGAAAATGGATGTTATTTTTTTAAATCAATCATTTCACTGATTGCATACGTTGTTTTCCTCTTTAATTCAATACATTATTTTCAATGTGTTTAAAGTTCCAGTGTATAATACCAGAGTGCTAGAAAAAAGCAGTGGCTTTGCTGCAAAAGTTAGGGCCTCTTTGCATGGGACACTTAGTACATATTTTATTAGATCATAGTAAATATTATAAAAATTTAGAATTCTGAACAGTCACACAGTGATGCTTACTATGATCTTCCCACTGGCAGAGGGCAGGGACAGGTATAGGGAACTAAACCTGGGAAAGGATGCTGCACCTGCTGCTAGATCCCTCCAGTACCCTGGGACTGGAGTCTACTGGAGACTTCAATGTAGTCCCAGGACTGTAACCAAAAATGAGTTGGTTTGCAGGCTGAGTCCTGAGACCCACTGAAGTCAGTGCCATTCCAAAAGATTGTGGGTCCCAGCCCCAAGTCTGCAATCGATTATATTACCTCTGTGGAGGAGTTCAACATTAGCTCAATATGTGTTATTTAATACGATATGGAAATAGTCCTCACTGGAAAAGGCATAACTTTAGTATAATATGATACAAGCTCACTTAGCATATGACATCCTGATTGAATGCACAAGTTTTAATTGCATTTAACATATGCCAAGTGTTGTGTGTGACATAGACATTAGGTCCAAATTCTCACAGAGTATATTGAGCCTTGGATATGCCCAAGTTCCAGGAGGCAAAATCAAAAGATTTTTACCAAATAAGGATTTGCCTCAAAGTGTTTTCTCCCATTATCTATAGCTCCTAATAAAGGATTAGTAACAGTAGTACCATAGTCATGTAACAAACAAACAAAATACCACACAACCACACCCTGGGAAAGTACAGATTAGTGATGCATGCTGCAACCTTTCCTAAACATATTTGTTTCTAGTCTTGTTGTCTTCAATCTGAAACCTCAATAAATTGTCTTGGTTTCCTACTATTTATTTTAGAATGGTTTCTTTCACCTGCAAGATGTCCTGCTCCTGGAAGAATTAATTAATAGAATCCTAATAACTCTTGTTATTTCCTCTGAAATAAAGACTGATGAATTCATAAAAATCATAACTTCACAGTGGGCATGTCACATTTGCATTTGCTGTAGCACCAGTATTGCAAGTAAATTACTGTAAGTAAACGGTGTTGGGCAGGGAAGTGGAACCAGATCTGCTGACAATGAAAGCAAATCTGCTCCTGCTTCCTGGGGCCTTGCAATGGGCCCTGACTGCCACTAGGAGGGAGCTCCAGGCTCCAGCTGCAGCTTCCAGCAGCCCTCTTCCAAAGCCATTCCCACTGACTGCTCTCTGGCTAGCCATTTTCCTGGCCAGAGGCAATATGAGCAGTGCAGGGACGGTATGCGGCAGCACTCTCCTCACCTCTTGTGCCTCCCTGTGCCATGGCTGTTTCTGACCCTGGTAGTGATGAGAAGAGCCCCATGCTCCTGCTGGCTGATGCACTGTCCCTGCTGGCTCACCACGCTGACCATCACCTGGCCCATAAGAGTCTCACCCCTCCCAGCTCTCCCACAGGCAGTGACTACCTGTCTGCCCACCGTGAGCCATCCCAGGGATGCTGCCTCTCACCTTCTGCCTCAACCTCCATACACCTAGCTGGACCCCAGCAAGGACACTGACAATGGGCTTCAGGATGGCACCACTGGAGTTGCTGTTACCCTCCTGGGCCTCCAGCCCTGCCATCTCTGGGCCTGCTGTGCCAGCCAAGATTGGTGTTGGCATGTTGTCCAGAAACACCTGGGATGATGAGTAGTGGCTAGAGGCCTTCAGGATGAACCAGACCACCTTTTGGGATCTCCTGAAGCAGCTCCAGTGATACCTGGGTGGCAAGACACCACCATGAGGCCTCCCTTCCCTATGGACACCCAACTGCCCCTTGTCCTGCTCAAGCTGGCCATGCCTGCCAACTATTTGGTGTAGACAAGGCCACCACTGGGGAAGCCATCCTGGAGGTGTGCAGAGCCCTCTAGGATTTAATGAGGCACACCATACTCTACATGCATGACCCCTGGTGGTGGTGGCAGAGTTCCGTGCCCTGGGATTCCCTCAGTGCATTGGGGCCCTGGATTGGACCAACATCCCTGTCACCTGCCCATCCCATGGTGGCAAACCCTATTACAGCCAGAGAGGCTTTCACTCCATGGTGCTTCAGGCCATCGTGGACCACTGTGTCACCTTCAAGCATGAGAGTTTTAACTGGGTGGGCATTGCCCATGACACCTGCGTCTTCCAAAACTCAGGCCTGCTGGGCCTGATGGAGAGTGGGAAGATCTTGCTGGGGGTGCTGGACCTGCATCTGGGTGCTGTGGTTGTCCTGCCCCACCTCATGGGGGATGCTACCTATGTGCTCCTGCCATGGCTGATGCAGCCCTACATCAGGCACCTGTATCCCTGCCAGGCCTACTTTAACCACTGCCTGGGTCAGACCTGCAAGCTGGTGGAGTACACCTTCAGCCTCCTTAAGGGATGCTGGCACACCCTCACTGCCCACCTCAAGTCCACCAAGGACAACTTTCTCTGAGTCATCATCACAGCCTGTGTAACACACAATTGTGATGCCTGGGGGAAATTCTTCCTTGAGGCCTGGGTGGAGGAGGTGTGGCATGCAGAGGACATATGAAAGTGGGGGCACCATCTGCAATGGCAGCAGCAGTGGTGGCCACTCCCTCCCCATCAAGGCCCCAGGACAGCTGCACACTGACCAGTGGGGACCAGGGCAGCAGCTGACCACCTCCTCCAGCACGCCTTGCTCTAGCCCTGCACTGCCACCCATGGATCCCCAATATCCCTGTGCACCCCAAGCACCATTCTCACTTCAGACACATCTCAGAAGAGCAAGTTTTTAGTCTGTTCATATAAAACAGAGTCCCTTTATCCATCCCTCTCCAACAAATGGACCCGCTCCACCACCCATCCCACCAACAATAAAAAACCTTCTATGAAATGAAAACTATGTACAATGTCCTTTGTGTGCTGTCCCAGGGTGGGGGGTCATGGCATGGGGATGCCTACGGGGCACAGCCCAGGGACAGACAGACAGCACCCTAGCCTTTGGCTGTTCCCCTACAGGTGTGCATGCTGCAGCAAGTGTGGTGGGCAGGGGGTGATAGCAAAGGGTGCTCCCCTGGCAGAGGTGGTTCTCCCCTCTGGAAGCTGGTATCCAGGGCCAGTAGGGCTGGCATGCAGTCCTGGCCCACTGTAGGTAGCTCTAGCTCCACACCCATGTGAATCCAGAGTGAGCAGCAGGCTTGGGCCCAGGTGGGTTGAATGGGTGGCATTGGACCCAGGTCAGGATCTGGGACATAGGCTCCTGGCTGCTGGAGGTGGGACAGGACCTCCTCCCAGGTCCAGCTGGGGGCCTGCTGCTTGGTGGTAGGTGGCCGCCAGGGGACAGGTGGGGCTAGGGTTGGGAGCCAGATAGTAGGTGGCACAAGGACAACTTTTAAGAGCAGAACTGTGTCCAGCACTTGCCAATCATTGTCCGTGGCCTGCACTGCCCTGCCCAGGACCATAGTCTTCTCCTGTAGCACCTCTACCCATTGGCACTCCAGGGCCAGGATCTGCTTCTGGAACTCCCAGTGTCACACCTCCCTATGCCAGTTCTCCACATCCTGGTGGGCCATGTCCTCCACCCACCACCTGTCCCAGTAGGTAGGTTATCCACCTGTTAGGTCAAGCATCCCCCAGACATTACAACAACCCTGAAGCCACATCCTGGAAGCCAAGTGTGGCTTCTTCTCTGTGGGCAGCTGCAGGCCCTGTAGTACCATATGTAAGAAGCAGTTTGTTTAAGTTTACAACACTTCAGAGATAAAATGCTTTGTACCAGGAGCCATGCAGATGAGGGGTTTGGCATGCATGGGTGCCTGTGGTAACTGCAGAGTGGAACAGGCCAGGCTCCTGGCAGCACCTGGAGCCCTGGGTGCACCTGTACACCCGGCAAGGGACCCTGAGCTATGAAAGCATGAGGGGCAAGCCCAGGCTTCCCCACTACTTCTGCTGCCATCTGGAGGGCTACCTGTAGCTGTGCTACACATCCCTGCCCCCTGCTGCTGAGGAGGACATCACTGCCAGCATCAACACATTCCTTGGCATGTGAGAGGCCCAGACCTACCTAGCTGTGGGTACACGACCCATTCAATAAAGTTTTGGACTGCCTTCTGCCTTCCTGCATGCTGTAGGGGAGGAACCCAGGGCAAGGGGAGTGCAGGTATTCCAGGCACGGAGGGACGTCAGGGAATGGGGCAGAGAAGGCCCTCTCCCCAAGTGCAGGTCTTACCACATGACTGGAACTGGCACAGCTGGTGGCTTGTGAGGTCAAGGTTGTTAGCGATGGCATGCAGCTCCAGGCAGTGTCCTCAGACAGCAGGGTGTGGTGTGTAGGCACCTTGCCAGGGGCCCCCTGGGAGGAGCTGGTACTGCTGGTAGCTGGCAGTGTCATGGCCAGCTGCACCTTGTGGCAGGGGCAGGGGCAGCAGAGCTGGCATGGCAGGTGCTGGCCGAGTCTGCTTGAGCTGCTAGTGGAGGGTGCAGCCATGGATCTCAGTGGGACAGGCAGCTGTAGGCTTGAGCAGCCATTCCCCAGTGACATGTCACTGTACATGTCAAGCCAGGGCAGGGGCTTGGGCAGGCTGCCCATGTTGCTGTACACAGCATGGCTGTGGCCTGGGTCCCAGGGCATGAGGATGTCTATCAGTTGCTGTATAAAGTGCATGGACTTACGAGCACTCCCCGAATGATGATTGTGGTTGGTGATGGCAACCCACTGTGCCTACAAGGCCTTGACTTGTGTGGCACTGCCACACCAGCCAGCTGTTCCTGTGTTCCTACATCCAGCCTGACAGCGCTTCTGTGATGGCCAGAACCAAAAGGGTTAATGAGCATCTTATAGCAAAAAGGGAATCTGCTTTTTGAGAGTATCTGGTAAAGGCACATAATAAATATTGGCTAAAATAATGCTTATGAAACTTTCCTGAAGATGCTTCCTGTCTGTCAGGAGTATAACCATAACATTATATTTAACTGTTTGTACCAATCATAAAACTGACATGAGTGTTAAAAAGCAGAACTAAAAAATAAAACTGCAGACTTATCTGATTTAATAAATTTTTGCTTAAAGGTCAGTAAGATTGACAAATCTAACCATAAAATATAATTAACACATTAAAAAAAAAAATCTAAGTAGGATGCACTTGGGCGGGAAAAACGCTAATCTCAGACTCCAAAGTGATGTGGTGTGATTTGCTTATTGGGTAAACCCAAGTTCAGGCAGTAACCTATTATAATAATTTCTAACACCTTTTAACCCCATAGGGTAACAGCTGTAGGGTAAGATTGTGAGTGGCTCTAAAGCCAACAGATTAGCAGAGAACAGGATATAAAAGAACACGCACATTAAGTGACCAGTAGGAAGGACAGAACAGAATGGTCATTACTGTCCTAAGCCCCGGATTCCTTACTTCCAGTGTGAGCAAGGACCAGATCCTGACTGGGAGACCTTCCCCAGTATTCCCTCTGACAGCATGGATCAGGGACGCCAGACTTCGTTGGATCAGCTTGACGTGTACCTGACACTGAGGGACTATCGATAAGTTGCTAACCAAGTGGGAACTCTTTGTCAATTTGTCTGTCTGTTGTTATTATCACTGCCAATTTTTAACTTTTATTATTATATTGTCTGTTTATTAGCTTAGCCTTTTTTATTAACTGTTATATGTGTAAACTATAGTTTTTGTTACTTAAATATATTTTTTGTTGTTATTTTTATTGTTATAAGTGAAACTTGTCTTTGCTTCACTCCCAACTCCACTTCCTCAATCCCAAACCAAACAGCCCAGTGGCTGATACAGTTGCAGCACTCAGTCAGCCTGCAACTAAATTGATACACTCACAGTGCCCAGCTGGCCTGTGACACCCCTCAGATATGTGGGCATTGGAGCCCTGCTCTACTCAAACTGGCACTGCACCTCCACTTCACCCCATAGCCTCACAAGGTCACCAGACTCCTCCAGCAGCCAGCTGGTGCCCCAGGTGGCTGGCACAGGTCTGGGCAGGGGTATAAGTGATGGCAAGATCATCATGGGTCTCGTGCTGACTCTCTGGGCCTCTGCATGACTGTCCTTGTGCTGCTGGGCATCAAATTTACTCATGATTAGGGGTTTTTGCTGTGCAGTAAGCATGCAAACATGTAGGTGCATGTGCCTACTGTGCAGTAAACTAGGCTACTCTGCAGTTAAGCACCTCATGTAGATGTCCCTAGTAAGTAAGTAAGACTGCATTATATACAAAAAACAATACTACATTCAATTTAATCGTTTTCTGGTTTCTTAGTTCTCTCCATATGAATCAAAAAATATTTTTCATAAATGGTCCTGAACGCTCATATTTGTTCCCAACTGTGGGACAACGTAATTTAGATTATGTAGCCCACAGAACAGAGCTCTTCCTATTTCTCATGCTTTGAGAAGAGAGTGAGCTGAGGAATACAGGCTAATTTCTGTGAGTTGTTGCTTCACTGTGAACATAGCAGAATCATGAAGCATGACTTAATTATAATTCATTTTCTAATCCAAACAAATATTCATATATCCCCCCACACCCCTTTTTTTAGTCATCATTAATTCTGCAGAGTGAATCACTGGAGCAGTTTTACTCAAACATTACCTTTGCCAAAATAGAGGAATACAGTGCAACAGACAGGACAATGGTAAAGGAGAAACATTCACCTTTTTTACATGTGCTTTTCCCTAAAAATTCAAATATGACTACTGATTCTTGATGCTTCATTTCTGAATCACCTACTTCAGGAGATGGTCTGGAAGCTTTTTAAAAAAGAGTTGTCTATAAGAAAATGCTTATGTTTCAATTTCACAAAATGCCACCTCCTCCTCTTTCCCCCACTTGTCCCATCTAAACAGGGTCACTGCTGGAGAGCCAGGATCTGCAATTCCAACAATACTTTAATTGGAATTAATAGTTTTTGGTGGAATTTCATAAAATGCCACCAAAAAGTATCAACTCCAATTAAAATGTTACAAATGAGTTTCAATTTCCAAAATGAAATACTCTGAAAAAGAAAGGCAGTCACATCATCTTATTTAATACCCCCAGGGATTTTGCAATTTATTTGGGATGTTGGTTACCCCAGTTTACAAGTCTTCTCTGAATGAACCAGAGAAAGGCCTTGAACATGTGACACATGCACATCCCAGAGGACTATCCTAACTATTAGTTCAGTACACGCCTGTCTTGCTTCTCAGAACTGTTTCACTTTGCATGAGTAGTTAAATATTCATGAAGAGAAAACACTGGTGCTATGCCCCGGGGAATTAAGATAGTCAACCTGGCATCTAAGTACAGAGGTTTAAGTCCCTGCCAAGCTGATCTGTATAAGTCTCTTACTTCATTACAAAATACAGAGAGAATCTAACTCCATAATAAATATCTAGCATTCTAAAGATTGGGGAATTCAGGTAAGAAGCATCTCAGAAAGCCTTGTTTTTATTCTACTGTAAAATGTAAGCAAATATTAAAACTTCACATTCTCTATGGTATGGAGTTCTGGTCTTCTGGACAGCCTTAAAATTGACATATATTTAAAAGGTGTCTGATTTTCTGTGTCTTCTGCTGGTCCACAATATTCCCATTTCTGAGAGATACTGGTATTAAGGGTTCCTTTATACAAGAAAGTTTGTCTACTTTGGAAGCAGGGCTAACCCATCCCATGTGTTATGCACACCAAACTGTCCTCTCAAGGAGTTAGTGTGCAGTAGCTAGCACACCATAAATTCACACTTTAGTTTACCACATATAAACTTCCTATTGTAGACAAGCCCATAGGCTGAACTAGGTTTGTACAAACTATCTGTCAAAAAAATCGCAATGTATAAATTCATAAACAGTTAAGTTTACCTGCATGCATTGTATTTCACAGTGTATAAGTCAAGTTTTGATCCCCAAAATTTAACCTTAAATTTCCACTTCAACTTATATACTATATCAGTACTTCAGCTGTACCCCATGCCAGTGCCCTGCCACATGGGGAGGCGGCGTGCTGGGGATTCCAGCAAAATTGGATCAGGCCCCTGGGAGTTGAGGCAGCACATGGCCCAGGGGGTGCTGCCACCCCAGCAGGAAGGACCGACCCTGTCCCCCCCTGCAGCTCAGCGACAGCCTGGCCTGGCAACAGCTCACCCCACCTCAGCCACGGGAGAGGCAGGCAGGCTCTGCTGAAAGCAGGATTGGGCCTCTTGCCACTTCTGCCTTCAACAAGCTCTTTCAGCCCACAGGACATGTGGCAGGGATGGCATGGGAGGTGCTGGAAGCCTGGGCAGCACCTGGCCCTGACCAGTACCCCCACCCTCCTTGCCTATCACCTTGCCCCTCCCATGGGGTGAGGCAGCTCCTTCCTGGGTGGCACCAGATGTCCTGTGGGCTGTAGGAGACTGCTGAGGGCAGAAGTGAGGGGCCCAATCCTGCTTTCAGCAGAGCCTGTGTGCATTTCCTGTGGCTGGGGGGCAACCTGTCACCAGGCTGGGGGGCAAGCTGCTGGTGGGCCAGGGGGACTCTGAGCTGCAGGGAGGGCTGGTCTTTCCTTCTGCGGTTGTGGTGCCCCCCCAGGCCTGCCCAGGTGGATTGCCAGCAGGCCGGGTGCTGCCCGAGCTGCTATCCAACTTCCCCACAAGCCTGCCCAGGCTTCTAGTGCCCTACATACCATCCCCACCTCCATCTCCAACCACCAGAGAACCTGCCATGCTCTGTTCCCCCACACAGTGGGGTGGGGCTAATTTATACATGGGATCTACAAAAATCCTAACTTTTTTGAGAGGAAATATGGGGTCGACTTATACAACATGTTGACTTGTACACTGTAAAATACAGCAATTTGCTAACAGCAAAAAGGGCTGATTTGTTGAACCAACTGTTTGCTGTAATTAGCACTCCCAGATTGGGTGTGGGGGAAGAGAAACAAGCACTGAGAAACACTGAGTGGCAAGTTTATATGAGTGGATCTACATGACACCTTCCTATTCTTCTCCTTAGAATAATGGTATCTCTTAGCTCTAGAACTTCTATATTATGAATAGATTTCAGTTCTTCTCCAACAAATATTAAGGAAAAGTTGAGAAAGAATTAATCCACCCTGTTTATATCTTAGCATCTTAAAAATATATACTTTGAGTTTCTCCTAGGCAATTACACAAGGAGTTTCATCTTCTCTGTTACCGTTTTACCACTAAAATATCTTGTACTAAAGCACAGGTCAACATAAAAGCTATGCAGTGCAAAATAACTTTCTATCACTATCTGGTTATTTCTGAATTGGCAGCAAATAAAATATGGAAATGATTTACTGTGCCCTCAACCCATCACAGCCAGGGTTAAACAAAAGTAATCCATCAGACTTTAGAAGTTATTTACAATGGCTCAAAAAACAGCAGATACCTAACATAAATGTAGTTTTGGAAAAGATGCAGAAAGGCAGCAACTGAAGAATATCTGAAAGGTCTTTGTCCACATGTGGCTGCATTCCATTTTCTAATAAAGCAAAATCCCATCAAACATCAGTAACAAGAGTTACCGGAACTCTAGTCATAGCTCCCAAATAAGGTCCCATGAAACTGCCACTGAAGTGGAAATTTAGGTGTTCAAAGCTGATAGATGCTACTGATTATACCCATGACTGGTACTTTTGTCATGTAAGTTCAAAGATTACTTTTTTGACAGAATGACATGCCTCCAATGCTCACAGAAGGAAACTGCATACATAAAAACCATATATAAAGACAAAAGGATAGATACATCTAATCTTTTTCTTTTTTTTCCTTTTTTTTTTTTCTTTTTTGATAATTTGGTCCCCATAATCATAGTTTATGTTCTGATATTTCAGGGACCTAAGACCTCTGATGCCTTTGGATTTTCAGGTGCATTAATATGCCATGAAGCTTAGGAAGACAAGTTTATATGCCTGCTTCCACAAGTGAAATCCCTCTATAGAGATGGATCTCTGACCTCACAGTAGGCTTTCTGTGGGTTCTGAGATATGGGCAGGATCTGAGAAGATCCTCTCTGGCCAAGTTCAGAAAGCTCCTAGCTTGCAATGAGTCCAAACTAAAAGAGCTCCAGTACAACAAAGAGGTAGAAACAATTTGTGAATAGCTAAAATACATTATAAATATTTAACCTTTTGCTTAACACTGCTTATAATATTGGGTGTTTCAATATCACATAATTAAACAAGCTCTGTTCCTAAATGGCAGTATAAGAAATTCCATGATTTCATCTGAGAATCATAGGAAAGTAGTGCTGGAAGGGACCTCATAAACTCATGCAGTCCAGCCCCCCCCCCAGCCAGGATTCTCCTGGACTAAATCATCCCAGCTGAGTGTCTGTCTAAGTGAATGCTCTTGAAAATTTCCAGGGTTGGTGACTCCACAGTTTATTTGGGTAGCCTATTCCAATGCTTGACCCCACTTCATAGCCATAAACCTCCAACCTAATTTTTTTCTGCTGAAGCTTGAGGCCATTCCTCCTAGTCCTGTCTCCTACGGCAAGAGAAGTGAGCCTGTATCCATCCTCTCTCTAACTGCCTTTCAGGTATTTGAAGATTTATTCTGAAGACTATTATCAAATTCCATCCTGTCTGCTCTTCTCCAAACTAAATAGACTTTCCTCATTAAGTCTCGTTTCCCAAGCCACTAGTTATTTTTGTTTCTTTCTACTGGATTCTTTCCACTCTTTCCTCATCTTTCTTGAAGTGTGAGTCCCAAAACTGGACACACTACTCCAAGTGAAGCCTCACCAGTGCTGAATAAAAGGGAAGAATCACTTGCCTTGATTTGCAAGTGACTCTCCTTTGAATACAACCTAGTTTGTTGTTGGGTTGGTTTTTGGGGTTTTTTTGCAACAAGAGCACACAGTTGGCTTTTATTCAGCTTATGGTCTACTGCAGTGGTGTCCATATTTTTCAGGTTGTGGGTCAGATGAGTGGTGTCATATTGGTGCTGGTTCGAGTCCATGAACCCAAACCAATGTGCAGTGCTTGCCCAGCTGAGGCCTGATGAGCTGTGCAGTAACAGCCTAGGCAGGACACATCCAACATTGAATAAATGGCCTGGCCGGTGCTGATCCAGCTGCATAAGATCAGCCTTGGTGGAGCCATTCCCCTGACTGCACTAGGTCTGCCCAGGCTGTTGTAACAGCAGTGACAGTGATGCACATGCCCTTTCTGCCTGGAGGACGTCACTTCCTGCTGCATGTGCTTCCTGAAGGTGGTAAAAAGAGAGGTTCTAAGTGCTCATGAGAATTGGGAGGGTGATGGCAGGAAAATAGGCGCATGCAAAATCCCCAGTGTAGGGTCTCCCAAATGGCAAAGTCCCAGCACTGCAGTTGCCCTCCAGCCCCACCCTTTTCCTCCAGGGGGATCCCTGTGCCCAAGGAGGGGTCCAAGATCAGGCAGTGAGTTTAGTATTGGGGCAGGGTCCATGTATGCAGCAGGGATGAGGGCTGAAGTCTGCTCATTCCAACAGTCCAATTGTGTGGAAATAGCCTGGCCTGTGCTGATCCTGTATGGTTACACTGAACCCCTGCTAAGCCCTGCATGGTGGGATTGGGCTCTGGCTCTGGCTCAGTCTAGGCACATGGGAACTGGGCCTGATCCCTCTACACAGGGGGCCTGGCTGGGGATGATCCCTCCACAATTTGGCCATGGCTGGGGCTTTGACATTTGGCCACGGGGACATTTGGCCTCCTTTGCCCCCATATTTCCAGACCTGTGGGTCAGGGGTTGAGCACCCTTGGTGTACTGTAACCCCCTAATGGGCCATCCATAAATTTGTTAAGTGTGTGCTCAGTTCCATCATTCAAATCATTAATGTAGGTGTTGAACAATACTGGACTCAGGACAGACCCCTGCAGAACCCTACTTTATACTTCTTCCTGACTAAGCCTAACCTATTGTGACTCCTTATTGAGTATAATGAACTTCTGCATTCCATAAGGGACCTATGGTTACTTTAATTTTCCTCTGGCTTTTACATACTTTTAGAATTTCTTTTTATGCCTTTTATGTCCCTTGTAATTTCACTGATTGTGACCTGACTGGAAAAGAAGAGCATTAGGACCCGAGTTCTTCATACAGTTAAGTTCCTTGGTCCCCTGAGAAGATGCAGGCTTGCAAATTCCCCAAAACCGTGTGTGTCACAGACACACAAATAGCTGTGAAGGGCCGGCCACTGAACTGCTCACACTAAGAGGAAAAGCAGCATCCTTTGAAGTAAAAACTACAGCCATCAGTTGAAAGATTCATCCTCAATGCAGCAACCCACTGCTAATTAATAGGGTTGTATGAAGCTTCAGTCTCCAATTTGATTCCACGGAGATTTGGCCCAATTCAGTGGCTGAATCTGAATCGAATCAAAAGACCCTTTTATCTCTCCAAATTGAATCAGAACTCTCTAAATTGATTCAGAAAGATTTGGAAATTCAGACATATAGACAGCTTTAAATGTTTTTTTGTACATAACTCTAGGTAGCGGGGGCTCGAGTGCTGTGATGCAGAAGGATGCAGGGCTCCCCAGCACACTTGGTAGCACACCCTGAAATGGACCACCAGCACTTCCGGTCCACTTATGGGTCCACCAGGGAGTCTGCTGGGGCTCCCCCCTCCAGTCCCCCCTGGCTTGGTGACTGGTGCCTCCTAAGTCTGGGGGGGATACCCAGGGGGGCACCCATCTCTGTAGCTGATCGTTGAGCCAGGAAAGGGTGGGGCAACCCCCCATCATGCTCTCTGGCAGACTCAGAAGTCGACCGGAAAACTCATAGAAAATATATTTTCAAGTAGAATTCAATACCAATACTGATTTTTGAACAGCATCATTCATCTGAGTGAGGGCAGTAAGTATGAGGGCCACTGATCAAGCGAAGTCAGAGCCAGGCCGGTCAGCCTGAGCCAAGTACTACATCAGCCCCACTTGCAGCAAGCCCCAGCTAATGAAATCTGTCCCAGTTCAGGAGCAACGAACATCTTGACTGGTTGCAGGGAACACCACCACCCATTCAGCAGGGGCTTGGCCCTGGGTCTGCAGGCCAGTCAACAGTCCTGCTGTGGCCAGCCTCCTGGTTCCTTACACTGGTTTTCAGCTTATTTCTGGACTTTGGCTTTGGACATATCCTGATCCTGCTTTAGTTCTGTTTTTGGACTTTCTCCTGTGGCCTGCCCCCCGGATTGGTTCTTGGCACCCCTGGATTGTGACCCTGGACTGTGTTGTGGACATTGCTTCTGTAACTCCCTCTGGCTTTGTTACATGGCTTCTGCTTTTAACCCATTCTGAGGTCCTGCTTTCTTTTGGTGGTCTAACCAATAAACCAGACCACCTATGCCCTTAGAGTAGGTCTGTTATTCCAGGCTTTTCCCATCACTTCTGCACATCCCAAGCCTTCACTCTTCTCTTTAACCTGTAAAGTAAATTCTTGATTTAATTCTGGCAGCACTGTTTGCTTGGAAACAAGGATTGGGTCTCATCTTGTTAGTGTTCAAATGGCTGACTTTTTTTTTAATTAAGCAAACTGTAATTATCAGAAACCATGCCTATGGCAACATATCATTTGTTTAAGGTTTAACTTAACATCTCTTCAATTGTCTGTGCAAGATAATATGGCCCAAAATCCTAGATACATTCTGACTGTACCAGTTATTCCACTATAAGTATTTTCCTTCTATTATACTAGCATTTCTGCTCCCTCTCTGGTCTCTGTCTTAACCATGGGGTGCTTCCTAGGGCAGAAGATGCCTATTACCTTTCTCTGTGAGAGATAACCGATGTCAGCACAAAATCAAACTGCTGCTGCATTTGATTATAGCCCTACTCCTCTTACCTCTTTTGGTAGCTGTTTTGATAGAGATTTTAAAATATACTTGGGGGAGTTAAGCATGCCACTCCCATTGAAATTCAATGGAAAATGGGCACCTAATTTGATTAGGTTTCTTTAATGATCCTACCTTTAATGGTTCATGCTTATGCATATGAGATTTATAACTCGGTAAAAAAGTTAAAGTTAACTAAGTAACTAACTTCGTCTCTTTTAGAAAATGTCATTGGAAATGAAAATATAACAGAAAAGTAGTTAAAGTGATTTGGGATGGTTAAAAAAAAAATCTCTAAAAAGTCTTTCAAACTGTATGTGGGAAAGTTAATTTTTTGTTATGCTCTTGTTTTAAATTAAGTCTTTGCTGAAAAGTTATTTGTGGGGGGAGAGGTTACAAAAAATCTATAGGTATATCGTGGTACATAAATTCTACATTTCAGGGTGTTTCTAAATATTCCCATTAAATTGCTAACCCATTTGCTTTCATTCCTATCGCAATTCTTTAGGACCTTCCCTTATGGACAATGCACCATATCACTCTCACTTTTTAAAGACTATTTTCATTTGATTTTTCTTCCCAGTATGCCAGCTTATCACTTTCTCCTTCCCCAAGGTACAAAGGGTCATCACAATGATTCATATCATGAGGGTGAAATTGAAAGCAAATAACATAGTGTATTTGATCTCTGACCGGTAGGGGGAAATTTCCATCTAGATATGAGTGGAGACTGAGCTGTGCTAGGTCCATTAAAGTTTATGGGGATTGTGTGGCTGGGTCTTAGAGTAGCATGCTGAAAACATGTCCCCTTAGCTAATCCACCATACCTTTTGACTGGGGATGTTTTTTTTTAAACAGACAAATCGAAGTGCAACACAAGGCAAAATGTAGACACCTACATTCTGCACCACATTTCTTCACTAAGTTTTCAAAGTGTTAAAGCAGCAAATTTCACCAGTTTTCACTTCATCTGTAAAAATGTTCAAGATAGTGAGAGTTCTACAAGAGCCATTAAAAATGTGTCAGAGAAGTGCTGGTAATGGCAAAAACATTTTTCAGAAGCTGTCAGTTTCCTCAAATATCCATCACTGCTACCAGGCACAACAAGGAATTCCTCATTTAGGAGGTGTCAATTCTTATCATTAATGTCATGATGAAAACACCTGCTAAGTGTTTGTACCTGGTAAAGTGAGGCTCAATCACAAAAGTGAAAGATGCTACTCAGCTTAGCCCGCAAGGAAAAACTGGACACTTGTTTTCCTTTGCTTACAAATGCCTACCTTTATATTACATAGGGTCCTATTAAAGACAGACACAAGCTGGGTAAGATATAATAGGAGCAGGAGGGAGAAAAGAACTCCAATTTATGAACTAGTTATCATTTCAGAACTGACATCACTAAAGCTTAGAGCGATTTGGCTCTTGCACCTTAAAATATCTGTTTACCCTGTGAAGTTCTGAGAAAGTGTGTATGTGTGTGTATAAAGTACCAGGTAATATATGTCATAATATAAGTATTCAGTGAGCCCATAGACTAAAGCCCATAGACTAAAGCCATGTTTACACTGCAGTCCACAATTATGAGTTCAAAGGTACTGGGTACATACAGACATTACAAATAGATTGACCTAACTTAGTTCACCTGAGAAGGAGCACGACATAGATTGGGCTAACCCACACTGGATCTAACCGAACATCTGCACATATTTAAAGTGAAGCCCCAGGCTGGAAAAGCCCAGGGCTGCACTTTTCCTGGCCTGCCCCATCCAGACGGGACTATTTTTAGCTCTCTGACCCACCTGCCTCAGATGGACAATCCTTCCCTGCGCAAAGACACACCAACCCACCCTGTGAACTGGTTGCATACCCCTTCAGATCCCACCAAAATCCTACCATGGACCACTCATCCCCCCCCTCCCCAATACTGCTCACCCTTCTCCCCCACCACAACTAACTTGGATCATGTTCCCAATGCAGATCCCAGCACCAACAATGTGTGCACAAGTGAGGACATGTATTACAATCACTTGGCTTAAAGTAAACTGTGTGATCATAAGTCAGGTCCTGGGAACATATGTGCGTGCCCACAGAGGCTAGTTTTGAACCAGGCAGCTCAGCTATTAAAAGCAGTGTAGCTGTAGTAGGACTGAGTATTTTGCATGAGTCCTAGTTGGGGTTTGCAGCCTATACTTGATCTAGCTAGAGGAAAAATAGGTTTAAGTGCATCTTGGAATACAGTATTACCCTAGAAAAAGGGCTGGTGCTGAAGTTGCATTCATCACAAGTAAATCAAAGGAACTGTGACTCAGGCCAGAAACAGGCAATTGTTTCTAGTGGTAGAAATTTCCCAACACTAGAAAAGTTTATGGGAGAGGGACCAGCACAGGTGTTCAGCCTGCAACAACTGCTCTCTCTCCCCTGTTCCTCTTGCCTTTCCAAGACTGGGTAATCTTGTTCTGGGGAAAGCATGGGGAGCAGCAGGACAAAGCCCTCTGACACTCCACAGACCAGGGACCACACTGTGTGACAAGAATGGAGGGCAAGGGGGTTCTTCCTCTCTTCTCCTCTCCTCCAGCCTATGGGAGAGGTGGGAGCCAGGGAGCTGAGGTGAGCCTGATCTGAGGAAGGCACGGAAGCTAATCCCTGCCTCTTGGATCCTTCCTAGGACTAGGTGGCAGCAAGCAGCAGCTGGTCCCTGAAGGATGATCCTGATCTCAGGAAGATGTGAGGAGCATTTCCCCACTGCTCAATTAATGGGGAAGCATACAGATGTTTGGTCTCCTGGGAGAAACTCTCAGAAGAGTGGCCTCCACTATGTTGGGAGAGGTTATTTTTCTCCTAGAACTGCCATTTTTGTTTCAGGAGAAACTGCAGGAACACATGTAGACTTGTGGTTTCTAGCAGGAAAGATGAGGTTTTCCTGGTAGAAATATAGCACTTGTACATGGCCTCAGGCTTCTCCTAAGCCACCTCTCTTTCTGTAAAAGAAAAGTAAATTACTGACTCCTGAAAAAGCATTTTCTTCTCACTTGGTAGTAAGCGAGCAGTCTCCTTTCTGCCCACTTCTTCAGGAGGTGTATGGGGAACAAGCAGTATTACAGCTCCAATGCTGACTCCAAGATTACAGCTGTAAGAGGAGAGGAAGAGGCTGTGTGGATGTGGACATCTTTGCATGGTTGTGTTGAGCCAGTCACAGTCTGGTCCTAAATATTTACTATAACAAACAACTTACAGATTAATAATTCTTTTCTTTTTTTTCCTCTAATATTTGGAGAAGTAATCATCTCATCATCCTTATTCTCACTCAGTCCTACTCTCCAAAAGAATGTTATTCTTTTTACAATAAAGCTATAAAAACTGTTGCTTGCTTACAAAGACTAGGATAGTGTGCTCATATCTGATCATTAATCAAATCCCACTGCCCTTTGGGTAGTGAAGCAGTTTCTTAGTTATTTTTTCTACTGCTTACCTCCTTCACATTCTCCAAATGAACCTGTGTGCTCTAGACTTTGAAACTGGAAGCTCTTGTGCACCTGCTTATCCTCCCCCACAGACTCATCCCCACCGAAATAAAGCATGAAGTGAAACCTTGCTTATCATTAGTCCATATATATAAAACATTTAGCAGTGAATTATATGAAGCAGGACTATCTGGCATATATCAAATGTACTGTGGTTATTAACTCCTTGAAGGCCAAAGAACCTTGCCAACTACTGATCTCTTAACCCCTCCACATAACTATTTTGTCTCATTTGTTCTAAGTTCTTTACAATGAGAACATGTAAGTGTATGCCTTAAAGCCCCATACATGTGTATAGGTGTGGGTGATAATAAAAGAGGTGAATATAGAACAGTTTTTCTGTGGTATTTCTCTTGTGGGCTTTATGTGTGAGTTAAGTGAGGCATAAAGCAGTTAAGGGACTTGCTCAGGGTCCCATTGTGAATCAGTTGCAGAGCTGGGGATGAAATTTGGAAGACCTAAGTAGCAGTCCTTGTATAACTGGGAAAGCACACTCCAAATCCATAAGAAAGAGCACCTCTATAGAAACACTGCCAGCAAATTGTTCTGTGCATTTGAAAGTATTATAAATAGTAGTTAATTCATCTGGTTCACACACTCATCACTAGAAATCTTATAAACAAAGTCAGAAGATAAGTGTCTTCACTGCAATCTGATCATAGCCTTCTTTCCAAAAAGCAACAAGAAACAAGGCAACCCCATGCAGCAGCTCCAACAATTACTGACAACAAACCACCCCAATAGTGATGCTAGTCATATCATTACTGCTCAACTGGCAGCACTATAATGTTTAGGCTAAGACCCTGATACAGCAAAGTATTTAAATACATGTTTAATTTTAAGTACATGAGTAGTGACACTGACTGCAATGATTAAAGTTGAGTGCACACTTCTAAGATTTCCTGAAGCAGGCTCTGCAGTACCATGCAGAAGATCTTCAGGTGGCATAAAACTGTAAATCCATTGAACTGAGTGGAGCTATGTTGAGACTCAGCCCCCCTGGTTTCAGGCTTACAACCATCCCACTCAAGTTCTAGTGCTGGCTTTACAAGAGTGCTTTTCTTCAGATAGCTGTTAAAATCCCTTTCGTCTGTCCACAAAGTAGGAGTTAACGATTGTATATCACTTTGAAAAGAGTTAGGATAACTCCAATGCTTTGGTCAGCATTCTCTCTCCAGTAAAAGATTCTATTAGTGCTATGTGAGAGTTATTACTGGGAGCACTTTGG
Organism: Crocodylus porosus; assembly: GCF_001723895.1. NCBI lineage: Eukaryota > Metazoa > Chordata > Crocodylia > Crocodylidae > Crocodylus > Crocodylus porosus. Next base: position 8,904,076 of record NW_017728923.1, on the reverse strand, counting down.
CTGTCACATCTTCCTACAGAGTCACTGTCCTACTAGAACTGTCTTATATTGCTTCCTGTTTTCCAGACCACTTTGGCCAGGTACAGACATTACATTTTTACCAGTGTAAGTGCTTGGAAATCAGACTATCTCCATAACAGAACAGAAGTACAGCACATACACACACTGCTTTAAAAATGGCAGAACCCAGTCTAAGATTTGCCTCCCCTCCATATCTCCAGTGATAAATGTGTGTTCTGTTCACTACCAATCTAAATTACACCTCTTACAGAAAACCGCATGATTTAGATCGATTCCACCTAGACTTTTTGAATGTCTGTACCTAAGCCTTTGAGAGCTTTTAGACATGAGACTGAATACAGAAACAGACCTTATTTGGACTACTTAAATGCCATAATATCCTGTATTGTCTGATTTAAAGCTGCCCAAAAAGTCCTTATGATCTCTTTCATTAACCAGACTAGAAGCGATGTAAGTAATTTGATTCTTCTCCCTCCCACTGGCACTGAGTTACAGAAGAACATTACTGCCCTGCAAACAACTGGAGCTGAACCTGATCAAAACAGGAATATATTTTACTAAAGTGGAAACAGATTTAAAAATACTATTTACAGCAATGGTTTCTGCTCTTATTCTTCCTCTTTCCTTTTCTTAGGCTGTCACTGGAATAAAGCCTGTAAGCCCTGTTTCCCCTTACAGCAAAGAGTAATTGATCTTTCTCTCCCCGAAATATTTCAGCAACTGTTTTGGCTTCGGCTCCAGCTCACTATGTGTGTTTGCTTTTTTCCTGTAATGCAAAAAACTGAACTCAACAAAGCATTTAAACATATGCCTAATTCTATCCCTATTCAGCAAAGCACTTAATCTATTCAGTATGTAGTACTTCAGTGGAACTTTGTCACTCACAGAGCTTTGCTGAACAGGCATGCAGTGCTGAATACGGGCCACAGAGACTATGTACTTTAGAGCCATTCTAATATTACTACAGCTTGATTATTCAGTCTGGGGCATTTCTTTTATAGTCTGTCTTGGTCAAAAGTTTAGATTTTTATAAAGTAGAGCAATGAAAATGACCACAGGTAACAATTCTTAAGTAAAAACCTGAGAATGCAAAGTTTGACATAGGGCCGCTAAATTAGTTTTCCCCAAGTACTTGACCATTGGGGAAAACCGGGCATGTTTCCACATGCCCCTATGGTGTCATTGCTACTGCACCATCATTGAATACTTCCTTTTGCAAGTACTAAATGATGGCCCAGTAACAGTCTGTACTGTGCCATGCCAGTGGTGCCTGGTTATTTTTTAGCTACTACGTCACCATAGCGCTGCGCTATAATGAGGGAGCACATTGCTACAGCGAAGTAGCTGCAGCATCATGGTTTGTGCCCACCAGTGCTACATCACTGTAGTGCATTGCATGGCATCTCTGTAGACGTGTCCACTAAACCCTAAAGGAAGTTTTTAAGGAGCGCCTTGAGCCTAACAAGTGCTGCCTTGAGCCTAAAAATATTCATAATCACCGTTTTAAATTTTCAATGTTTCAAACACTTCAAGAGGATACGTGCAGGTGGAACCCTGATATCACACAGAGAGGTCAGAACAAGGGCAACTCTCTTGGATTAGGCTCAATTCATGAGTGAAGCTCCCACTCAAGTGCATTGAAAGGAGGGTTTGCTAAAGACTGAATAAACTTCTCTCACACATCAAGCGAGACAGAATCATAGGCAAATTGGGCTGGAAGGGATCTCCCAAGGTCATCCAGTCTAGGCCCCTGGTTAAGGCAGGATCATCCCTGACTATCCAATCTCAGCCAAGAGATTGTCTAACTTGTTCTTGAAAATTTCCAAGGACAGAGATTCCACTACTTCTCTACATAGCTTGTTTTAGTGGTGGACTTGAAACAAATTCAAGTGTTCTACAAAGTTCTTCCTAATCTTTGATGTGAACTTCCTCTGCTGCAGCTTGAGGCCATTGCTCCTAGCCTTGTCCCCTAAAACACAAAGAAAAGACTATTTTCATCCTTTTTGTAATCTCTCTCTGTTTTTTTAAGACTGTTATCCAATCCCCAAACACAGCCTTCTCTTTTCTAAACTAAATAACCCTAGGACTCTTTCCAATCTGTCCACATCTTTCTGGACACAGAAGACTTCAGCAGTGTTGAACAGGGAAGAAAAATGATGGAGTCCATATGATGAAGTCCAGGAAACTTCCCCTTCCTGTGGCCTTAACGCCCCCCTTACAAACCTGAGTCTCTTCTAAACACAAAGAGTAACTGCCACAAGAATACTTGTTCCATCATGATAGATGAATGCCCAAATATTTACAATAAAATACAACACATTAAAATTTTGTTCAAAACTCAAGGTAGATTTTTCTTCCCCTTTGGCCAAACAGAAAAGCAAAAGTGTCAGGCTTTTTTGTTGCCTCAAACTGAAGTTTTGGGGGATTATTTTTTCACACTTCACTCCCTTTTGAAATTGTTTTCTGAAGGTGGAAAGCCCACAAAAAACCCCCAAACCATCATGTTTTCATTTTGCTGGAAAATCTGTTTTTCATCAAAAAATACTAACACAAACAAGCTGAACATCTCTACACATCCTTTAGTGAATGAAGTCTGGTCCTAGCTCCTTTTCTTTGTGATACTTTCAATGACACTACATTTAAAATGAGATTAGATTTCGGGGCATGGCTAATGCTTTGTCTGTAAATGTTCTACCACAAATTTTAAGTATTTAAAATATAATAACAACAACATTTTTTTTCCCATGATTCCTTAGATTTTCATACCTTAAGATTTATTTTCTGTTTCTTTTTTCAGGAGATTCAAAACAGAGGTAAAAGAGGTAACACAACCCAGTCTGGTTTACAGCCTAAATAAAACAGATGGTTTGTCTGTACAATTCATAGACTGCTTTTGCTGATTCTTCATTGTTTATAAATCTCTACTATTTTCGACCATCATATCAGTATTTCTTGCCTACTTAGCCTTTGAACCTTGTTCTCATAAGTAAAAACTGAGAAACGCACACCCACTATACTATTGCTGCATCCATTGCACATATGGGTTCTATTGTATGAGTCACTACCCTAATGATAGCTAAGTATATTACCGCCTAGAAAATTAACTCACACACTGTGAATAATCACAGAAAAGAAATTTGTTTTCCTACAAGGTTGTTTTCCAGCTGTTTTAATGCAGACTATTTTACCCTGAAACATAAATTGGAAAAAAAAAAAAGACATGAAAATCTGCATAATTTGAAAGTGCTTAATGTAAATTGGATAGATCAGCCTAATTTTATTTCAGTACTTTTTAATTGCATTTATAATTAGTAAAATACATTAATGTGTTACACCGAAGGTCAGGAGTTCTGGTAAAGGAATCTAATTAAAATGCTCTACTGCCTTTATGTCACACATGTGCTTAGTAACCTTCAGGCCTTCCCGTAGGAGCAAAGGAGCTCTTATACTTCTGTTATTTATAATTTATTTTCTCTTCATCAAAAAGGCATCATCATGTGACAGTATGCCTTTATCCTAAGAATTCAAGTCTTTCTCTACCTGTATAAGCATTCTACTTAGGTTAGTTTGAGCCATTTTATATAACAAAATATGTGCCTGTTTCATGGTAGATAAATAAATACAGGCTGGTTCTTTCTATAATGCCTGCCTGCTGTCCTGTCCTTTCCTTCTAGCAATCCCAATTCAGATGGCACAATATATAATTGATGGAATGGAGAAGATCTGAGATTGCTGTTAGGCAGAGATTTGAGTACTTGTGGTGTCAGGTATTTATTTTAATGCTTGAATCCACTAACAGCACTTATTTATAATACATAAATAAAAAGCGTCTGGTCATAATCAGCAAGCAATTATTAGTAATGCTAATTTTGCTACTTAGAGCCCATGTTATGTTTTTATTTAATTTAAATTATACATGCTCAGGTGTTCAAATGCTTTGCTTTCATCACCGTCTTTGGTGATAAAACTTCATTAACATCGTTCTAGCATTGATATGATTGCTTGATAAGACTTCAGAACTCTGTCTTCTGGGATTCCCATTATCTGAGAAACCCTAAGAAAACCTAGAAAATGGAGGAAACACTGGATCTTATAAACTCACCCCCTTCTGTCTATGTACTAATAGACGTCCTGGATTGTGGAGTGCATTTAATGGTGCTAAAAATGTCATTGGAGACTGAAATATTTCAGGCACAGAAAGTACACAATTTACCTTATTAGCCTGCCTATATACCTGTCTCAACTCTCAAATTGATTACTGCCCACTAGACATGTGCAAAGTGGCTAGTATTTGCTTCAGATTTGGATTTGGCTGATTCAAAGCACAGCGATTTGATTCAGTGATTCAAATCACTGTCCCAAATCAATTTTGTGGTATCTTATTGGGAGATTCAGCTGCTGCCAAATCAGCCAAATCTCCCAAGTCACACAGGCCCCATCCCCTACCCATTCTCAATGGCTGTCCAGCCCACCCCAGCTCCTGATTCTTTGGAAGAAATCAAACCAAAACCAAAACCAAAACAAACACTCACCAGGTGCTGCCAGGCAGTGGGGGCAATCCCCACTGCTACATGCCATGTGGGGGGCTCTGCCATGAGGCCCCCAACCCTCACCTGCTCTCCCAGCCCCCCTGTGGCTGCTGTGCCTGCCCCAGCTCCCAGCCCTTAAAAAAACAAAACACAAAAAACCCCCTGAACTCACCAGCTCCTGCCTGGCAGTGGGGAGAGGGGGGAGTGATCCCTGTGGCAGAAGGCCACCTCTGTTTCTCCCCAAAAATGCTGCACTGTGACCATTTGGTTGGGATGGGCCCTGCAGAGGGTACACACCTTACCCTATTTTTTTAAGTAACCTGAGCTGGATACATTCTTGAGGAAGCGGGGAAACCGGCTCTATCTGTTTAGGTGACTGGCATTGCATACCTGAGTGAGGGGCTTGGGCTCCCTGCTGGGCTAGAGACAGACAGTCTGCTCAGCAACCAGCGATGCATTTCAAAATTGGTTGGCTGACAGCCAACAGGTGCTGGCCTCCATTGGACCAGATAAATGAGGTCATAAGGGCTATACAAGTTAAGGACTGTCCAAGAGGAGGGGACAGCAGCCATGAGGAAAACTCAGAGGGAGAGGAGCTGGACCATCTGAAACTTGCTCTCTCTCTCTCTCAGAACTCATGATCAATGAACTGCCTGCCTCCAGAGGGAATCTCCACCTGCCTCTAGATGATACTTGTGAGTAAGCTACCCGAGATCTAACTAGATATATAGGTTGCAGTAATAAGGGAAGGGAGGGGCCATCCCCAGGGAAGAGTATACCTTGGTTGCTCAGGGCTGCAGGGGGGCAGTCAGGAAGGCCAAGGTGGAGCTGGAACTGGAACTAGCTACCCAGATCAAGGTCAACAAGAAGTCCTATTTTAAATACATAGGGGGCAAAAAGAAGGAACCAGGTAACGTGAGGCCCCTGCAAAACATGCTAGGAAATCTGGTCGTCACACTAGGTGACAAAGCTAACCTATTTAACAATTTATTTGCCTCCATTTTCCTGAGCAGGGACCAGATCATCCCCCTCATCAGGACCGCCTCAGGCCCCGGGGAGGTGCACCCAGGTCAAGCGTCAGGGAGGATCTAGTTAGGGATCTTCTGGAGGGACTGGATGTATTTAAATCAGCTGGTCCTGATGATCTCCACCCCAGAGTATTGAGGGAATTAGCTGAGGTCATTGTGGGACCCCTGGCACAGCTTTATGAGCACTCGTGGTGCTCTGGTCTGGTGCCAGAGGACTGGAAGAGGGCCAACAAGGTTCCCATTTTCAAAAAAGGGAGGAAGGAAGACTCAGGAAACTATAGGCCAGTTAGTCTTGCCTCTATCCGGGGTAAGCTTTTTGGGTGAATTATCTTGGTTCATGTCCACGAGGGGCCAGCAGCAGAGGTTATGCTTAGGGGCAACCAACCCTGGCTCATTAGAGGCAGGTCCTGTCAGACCAATCTGGTGACCTTCTACGACTAGGTCACAAAATCCTTAGACACAGGGGTAGCAGTGGACGTAGTCTTTCTGGACTTTAGAAAGGCCTTCGACACCGTCTCTCACCCTGTTCTCATTAAAAAATTAGGGGACAGTGGTGTCGACACCTACACAGTCAAATGGGTCACTAACTGGCTGGAGGGCCACACCCAGAGAGTGGTGGTGGATAGGTCATTTTCGACCTGGAGGGATGTGGGCAGGGGGGTCCTCCAGAGCTCGGTCCTCAGGCCCGCACTGTTCAACATCTTCATCAGTGACTTGGACGAGGAAGTCAAAAGCACCCTGTTCAAATTTGCTGATGACACTAAGATGTGGGGGGATGTGGGCACGCTAGAAGGGAGGAATACACTGCAATCAGACCTAGACAGGTTACAGGGGTGGGCGGATGAGAACAGGATGGGTTTCAACACTGACAAGTGCAGAGTGATACACCTGGGGAGGAAGAACCAGCAGTATACACAGGCTGGGGAACTCGTTAGTGTAGAGGCAGAAAAGGATTTTGGAATCACTATTGATGTCAAGATGAACATGGGCCGGCAGTGTGGAGATGCAGTCAGGAAGGCCAACCATACCTTGTCATGCATCTACAGATGCATCTCAAGCAGGTCCAAGGAGGTGATCCTCCCCCTCTATGCGATACTGGTCAGGCTGCAGTTGTAGTACTGCATCCAGTTCTGGGTGCTGCACTTCAGGAGGCATGTGGACAACATGGAGAGGGTTCAGAGGAGGGCCACTCGCATGATCGGGGGCAGCAGGGCAGGAGACGCTATAAAGAGACGCTAAGGGACCTGAACCTGTTCAGCCTCCACAAGAGAAGGCTGAGGGGGGGGATCTAGTGGTCTGTTACAAACTAGTCAGAGGGGACCAGCAGGCATTGGGGGAGTCCCTGTTCCCTCGAGCACTACCAGGAGTGACTAGAAATAATGGTCACAAGCTGGCAGAAGGTAGATTCAGACTAGACATCAGGAGGCATGACTTTAGTGTCAGGGCAGCTAGGATCTGGAACCAACTTCCAAGAGAAGTGGTGCAGGCTCCTACCCTGATGGTCTTTAAGAGGAAGCTAGACGAACATCTTGCTGGGGTCGTTTGACCCAGTACTTTTTCCTGCCATGGCAGGGGGTGGGACTTGATGATCTACTCAGGTCCCTTCCGACCCTACCAACTATGAAACTATGAGAAGCGTGATCAAAGGTACTTCAGCCACCCTGTTTGCTCTATGGGATTTCTCTGATACTACTCAACTCTGTACCCTATTCCTGTACTCCTACTCCTTGTAACCGATAAAGTTCTCCTTTGTACCTAGCATGGGAGACTTATTGGAAGCAGGTCTAGATTATACCTTGGGGTCCCCTTGGTTCAGCTGACTAAGGGAAACTATTACTTATGCTTCTGACTGAGGGAAGCACCCCAAGTTCTTGAATTGAGTCAAGTACTCTCAGGGCTACTAGACCTGTGTTTCCCAGGGGCCACAGTGCCAGAAATAAGCCCAACCCTGGGTGGTGGCAACTCTACCCCCAGGCTAGTGGGTGTGCTCCAGGACGGGGTTAAGCAAGACATGAGGCACCCCCAGAGAGGAACTTGGAGCCTGGAAGGTGGTCGGGCACAGTGAAGTGGGTGGCTCAGCACAGGAGCAGCCCCTACTGGCTTGCCACAATCCCCGCTGTCCCCCACTGCCCTGTGCTGCATGGTCAGGGCTCTCTCATGAGCCCCCAGAAGCCCTGAGACCACTGCAGCAGCCAATGAGTCCATGGCAGGGTTGTTTTTTTAAAGGGCCGGGAGATGAGGCGGGCAGGGCAGCCATGGGGGAGGGGACTGGGAGAGTGGGGGGGGTCAGGGGTCTCATGGCTGAGCCCCCCATGCAGCACTGGGCAGTGCTGGCAGCAGGGATTGTACCCCTACCTGGCAGGAGCTGGTGATTAGGGGCTTTTTAAAACAAAAACAAAAAAAACCCCTTGGACCTGGGAGAGCGGGTAGGGGATGGTGCCTAGCAGGGGTCCCCTCCTCTATTCTCCAGTCCCCCCACCCCCTACTTACCACCATGGAGTCCAGGTCCAACTCCCCATGGCAGCCAGCAGGGATACCCAAATCAACATAGATTCATAGATGTAGGGTCAGAAGGGACCCAAGTAGATCATCAAGTCTGACCCCCCTGCCCTGGGCAGGAGAGAATACTGGGCTCATATGACCCCAGCTAGGTAACTGTCAAGCCTCCTCTTAAAGACCCCCAAGGTACGAGCCAGCACCACTTCCCTTGGAAGTTGGTTCCAGATCCTAGCTGCCCTGACTGTGAAATAGTGTCTTCTAATATCCAGCCTGAACCTACTCTCAAACAACTTATGGCCATTATTCCTCGTTAGTCCGGGAGGTGCACGGGTGAACAGGGTCTCTCCCATTCCCTGCCGGTCCCCCCTGGTAAGTTTGTAGATGGCCACCAGGTTCCCTCTCAGCATTCTCTTGTAAAGGCTGAACAAGTTAAGGTCCCATAGCCTCTCCTTATAGGGATCATGCAAGTGGCCCTCCTCTGGACCCTCTCGATGCTGGCCACATCTTTCCTAAAGTGCAGTGCCCAGAACTGAATGCAGTACTTCAACTTTGGCCTGAACAATGTAACATACCTCCTTGGCCCTGCTTGTGATGCATCTGTGGATGCATGACAAGGTGCAGCTGGCCTTACTAACTGCGTCCTCACATTGGTGGCCCATGTTCATTTTGGAATAGATAATGACTCCAAGATCTCTTTCTGCCACTGTGCTTTTGAGAAGGGAGTTTCCCAGTCTACAGGTATGCTGCTGGTTCTTACTGCCCAAGTACAGTACCCTGTACTTGTCAGTATTGAATCTTATCCAATTATCATTTGCCCACCCCTGTAACCTGTCCAGGTCCAGATGTATCCTGTCCCACCCTTCTAGCATGCCCACATTGCCCCAGATCTTGGTGTCATCAGCAAATTTGAACAGGGTGCTTTTTACCCCCTCGTCCAAGTCGCTCATAAAGAGATTAAACAGTACATGCCCAAGAACCAAGCCCTGGGGGACCCCACTGCCCACATCCCTCCAGGTTGAATATGGCCCATCCACCACCACTCTCTGGGTGTGGTCCCTCAGCCAATTTGTGACCCATCTGACTGACTGTGTAGGCATCAATGCCACAATCACCTAGCTTTTTAATGGGATGGAAGACAGTGTCAAAGACCTTCCTGAAGTCCAGAAAAACTACATCCACCACGACACCTGCATCCAATGATTTTGTGACCTGATCATAGAAGGCAATCGGGTTGGTCTGACAAGACCTGCCCCTAATGAACCCATGCTGGTTGCCCCCTAGCATTATCCCTGCTGTCAGTCCTTCCCAGGTGTGCTCCTGGATAATCTTCTCAAAGAACTTCCCCAGGATTGAAGTAAGACTAACGGGCTTATAGTTTCCTGGGTGCTCTCTCCTCCCTTTTTTGAAAATGGGAACCACATTGGCCCTCTTCCAGTCATCTGACACCTGGCCAGAGCACTACGAGTGCTCATAAAGCCATGCCAGGGGCTCCTCAATAACCCCTGCCAATTTCCTCAGCACCGTGGGGCGGAGAGCATCTGGACCTGCTGATTTGAACATGTCTGGCCCCTCCAGAAGTTCCCTAACTCAGTCCTCCCTGACCCTAGGCATGTCAGAGTCTCTTTGGAGTCCATCCTAATCTCAGTGGGGGAGTCCTGGTCCCCACACAAAAAAATGGAGGCAAAGAAATTGTTAAAAAGGTGCAGACCAAAACTCTCTGAATCAATTGAGACCTTTTAATTGGTCCCCTGATTTGATTTAGATTTGGAGATTCAGCCACTGAATTGGGCCAAATCTCCTCCAAATCAAATCAGCAACCAAAGCTTCGCACAGCCACAGTGACTGGCCACCAACAGAAGATATGAGGAAGGAGGCCTAAGCAGAGTGGGATTAATACAACTACTAACAACTTGTCCTGCATAAATCATCATTTCCTTTGTAATGTATCTCACCTATTGCAGAGCAGCCATGCACTCTGTAAAAAAATATCTAACATCTATTAAGAACGTAAATAATTTGCTTTACCTACTACCTTTGTATCAGTACATGCAGGGATTGCAGGGCTTAATTTCTTTCTTGAGACAAGATACTGGAAAGGTATGTATGTAAGTAACAGGAACACCAGGGCTAATGAGTGAACTATCAAGCACTGTAAAAGTATGCAAGGGGTTAGCTTGGAGATGCAATGGACTACCAAAGTCTAGATACTACCTAGGCATGAACTTTTACTGAATGAGTCAATGCAATAAAACTTGAGAACTGGTAAAAAAGTTAAGGACTAATATGCAAGAAGGCTATGATACAAGGAGTCAGACTGCCTACCTGGACTCTCAGTTACCAGGAAGTTTCATTCTATCATACAAATCTAGTATCCCAGGTGATTAAAAAATGCTGGCTTGTTTTCAAAAGCTGTCTTGCTTTGCTGCAAATACTGCAAATTACCACTCTTTAAAAGGGTGAAGTTTTTTCCAAGGCTCTAAATCCATTTGGATCCCATAATGAGAAATACAGATGCTGAAGCAAGTAAAACCCGTCTTAAGGAAATTCATTTGCATGCCCCACTCCTACTAAAGCATGGAGAATTAGGGCCTAAAATTATAAATGATAAACTCCCAGAAAAGGGAAAAAGGTGGCATGTGTAGCACAATCTGTACATTCATCATGACCCTTTGTTAATTAGGTTCCTGTATCAGTATTGAGACATACTGCTTTCCTTCATATGGAAGTTACCATGGCAGGAAAGACATGTTGCCTCCCATGCTGTACTAGAGCTCTACAAGCCAACCCCAGATCATTTAAGAGATATTTCTAATCCAGCTGCAATTTTATTTTATCAAGCAATCAGACCCCTGGCTGAAAGACTACCTGCACCTGGTATTCACATCTAGGAAGCATCTACTGTTTGCTGTTATAGAAACTATGGCTATCTTCTGCTACTTTCAGCTGCTACCTGGATCTCAGCATGGATCAAAACCAAATAAAAGTTAAATTGGGGATTAAGGGGATAAAGCTAAACTAAAATGGAAGTGGGTGTATTCAGATGCTAGGACACTGCACAAATATTACATTTTCCCTTAGGACTAGATAGTTTGTTAAACTACCTAGAAATGCATCATATTTTTACCTTTAATGACAAGTCCACATTATACTAGGGACAACGTTAATCCCTATACTTTTCCACAAAAAATGAGGAACGTGAAAACATATAGTCTGTTAAATCAATCATAGTGGGCACGTCCACACGTGCATTAATGTGCTCTAATCACAGACCATTAAGTTTAGTTCTTGTAATGACAGAGACTAACTTAATATGCAGTAATTGACCCTACTGTGCAGCAGTGCCAACACATCTTTTAAGTGATGCTAATGCGCAGTAGATTAATTTTATGGCTTTTGCCATGATGTGCTAATGCACAGTAGGATTAATCTGCTGCATTTTTAACATCTCGTGTAGACAAACCCAGTATGTATGTTTTGCATTGCATATGTTTGCGAAGGACACTGAAGAACAGCTTTTTGACCAAATTAAGATGAGTTGCCAAAGTAATGTGTATTTTTTTCAGATAACCCCCACATTTTCTCTTTTGTGCACTTAATAAGTCAGTGGTACACTTTATTAAATCCTGGGTGATACTACACAAGCTAGATTATAAAAAGAAGTCAACTTTGGGAATGCAATCTTCTTTTAAAAAATGGACATCATTCAAGAGTTAAAACACATGCAAGCACATGCGCTTGCAGCAGCTCAAATAGAAGCAGTGCAAATTTGAGCCAGGGCTTTTTGCTTGTGCTCGGACATGCACTTTGGCGTGGAGCAAATTGTGGCACTTGGGGCAAAATATCACCACCTGGCTCCTCCCAGATCTGCAGCCAGGGAGAGCTAGAGCCTGGGACCAGCACCTGTGCTGTTCCCAGCAGTATAAAAAGCCACCCTGGCAAGTAACTCAGGGCTACTAGCTCTCAGGAGCTTCTGGGGCCCAGCCAATTAGTACCTGGGGACACTACCCTTTGTGCCAGCTCAACTGCTGAAGCATCCCCGAGAGTTCCCTGCACCCTCTACCCACTGCAGCGGTCTGGCAGTGGGGGCTGCTGCCTGGCTGTGACCTGCTGTGCACCTGCCAGACCCAGATGGGGACTGCAGAGCCAGTAGAGACATCTGCCCCTCTGGACCAGCTGCCAGTGGACTGTGGTTGCAGGGTTGGCCTCTGTGCAGCACTACTGCCATATGTGCCCCCTGCCTAGCCATCTTAGCAGCTAAATCACTTGGAAGAGGTTCCGGGTGTGGTGGCCTGCTTTGAACTGTCGAAGCATGTCCTCCTGGCCCCATTTGGCAAAAAGGTCAGCCACAGCCAGCTGGGTCCAAGGTGCCAGCTCTGAGAAAGCAGACTCCTGCCACTGGCCTCCCTAGCAGGCATTCTGGGGTTCCCTATTGGAAAACTGAAAAATCTCTGATAAAATAAATCCCAAAGTCACTCTGTAAAATACCCTCAAATCCATGTTCCTCCACAAGTAAAACAAAAGATCACTATAAAGAGAAAGAGAGCGCGAGTGAGCAATCTGTTGGGCAATGTTTTATTGATATATCTTACAGTGTTAAAGCAAGTCTCTTATAATAATAAAGTGAACTCTAAATACGTGTTTCATGAATGTATATTTTGCTGCCTTCTCACAGGGTGATGGCCCCGACACAAGGGCTATGGGCCCACAAAAGGGGCCAGATGGCCCCCAAAGGGGCTACCACCCCCCTGCAGGGCTGGATATCCAGGGGTCTAATTTTCTCCTTGCGCTGCAAGTTTAGAACATTTTTTCGTTCCTGCACATGGTTGTTGCCCCACCTCAAAGGGTTTTGAGGCAAAGCAAGAGCCATGTGTACGCTCATCTGGACACGCTTGTAGGAATTGCATGCATTTATTAGCTGTAAGAATCAATGTAATTCAGAAAAAAAAAAGTGAGATGCAATTAAAAAGGAGGTAATTGTTCCTTTTCATTTCCTTTAGAAATATAAAATTATCATTGATAAATATTGCTGTCAGGAACCCATGCCTCACCAGAAACCAAACAAGGATTTACTGGAAATCTTACAGAAACACATATTCTGATAGGATTCCTGATCATAAAGTTTATGTAAATTAGGGCAAACAGATCCTGAAATCTGAAACAAAAATCAAAGAAATTATGCATCACCAATCAAACAGATTTATCTAACATCTGTGTCAGATCATGAAATAAAGTATTCATAAAAGTACTTGGCTGGGATAAACACAGAAATAAAAAAATCCTGACTCTACATTATACACAGAAGGAATAACATAAGAAATAAAAACTGACAGAAGTGTAATATTTAGTCTTTTTTCTTAATGATTCAGATTCATATTACTAGTATTGTCTCCATTCTAATCTAGATGTCAATTTCTCATTACACACGCAGACTGTAGGTCAATGTTATAACTAATGAATATCTGCTGGTGCAAATGCTTATTGTATCTTAGCCTAATTCTAGTAAAATTTAAATGGTCTATTAATTTTCTTAATAAATTTAGATATGGTTCCTGATTGCAATCTGTCTTTGATTAGCTTACAAAAGTGTATGAAAATCTTGCCAAGCTGGTTGTTCAGAAGGTATCAAGCAAATGATATTCTACATGATAAAGAATTTCTCTGATTATTAACTGGTTAGAACAGGCTTTAAGTAAGTTTTCCGAGATGCTACTGAACATCGTTTGTTATCACCTATGCATGCAACAGGATATTTTCAGCTTCACTGATTGTTACAGAGTTGTTTTCACGCTAGGAAAAAACTACAGTTCACCAAAATTCTTTACTGGGTATCATTAAGTTCTGAATTCAGTGGGTCTTAACCATTTGCTTAAACACTTTGCTGAATGACAACAGATTTAAGCACAGCTTTAACTAATTTACTGAATTCTGGTTACCTGAATGATCAGTGGTCATCAAAGAAATGTAGTCTTTAAAAGTCTGTGGCATATATATATATGTAAAGTGATATAGACACCCACATAAGTTGTATCTGTAGATTGATATTTGGTGTTTACTGCTACTGGTGAGGACTAGTAGAACCTTTAGGTATGAATAATGGACATACCCAACAAATGAAGGGAATCAAAATAATGAATAACTGTTTATTTCTCACACCTTATATAAGCATTGTTCTGAGCAGTTAGGGCAAGGTAAGCAGGGTACCAGCCCTGGACACCAACTCGGAAGAAGTACAAGTATGGCTCCCTCCCATTATGAGTCCTTCAGAACACATGTAGAGCCCTGCGTAGCCCAGCCATAGGGAGCTGGGCAGGCACAACCCCATATTCAGCAGAGCATCTGGGGAGGAAGAAAGGGCAGCAGAAGTGGGATTATGCCCCTCCTCCCCAGAGGGCTTTGCCATCAAAAGTTTAGTCCTGCCATGGAAGGCAGGGTGTGAATGGAGCACTAGAAAGGGCCCGCAGCAAGCCCACGCTGTTGCCTATCCTTCATCAGCAGGAATCCTGGTTTTTCCTGATAAATAAAAAATAAAATAAAAAAATTACAGATTCTCTGATAAACCCCCCCCAAAAAACATAATTAAAATTAAAACCTTCCCCAGCCCTGTTGGTGCCCCTCTTTCCCCCTACTACAGCCCCCCAGCCCTATTTCTCTGTGTATCCACAAATGTGTGCATCTGTGTGTGTGCATGTGTGCACATGTGCATTTATGCATGTGTACATGTGTAGGGATACCTGGGTGCACATCTAAGTGTGTACACATCTATACGTGCAAGTGGGCTTATTATGTTTATGTGCCTATTCATACTGCCACATTGCAAATTAACAGTGTAGTGAATGCCTGCATGTGCAGTGTGTGCAATTTGTAGTGCTGCAAGCCACATGTGCATCACGGGGACACACCCACAGTGCTGCTCTTGTTTAGTCCACAAAAAGAAAAATGAGAAGAGATACATTTGCTTTCTGTATCATGGAGGTAAACAACAGGGAGAGAGATTTGCTATTTAAGTTGAAGGATAATGTTTTCACAAAAATAAATGGATATAAATTGCCAAGGAGTGATTTTAGGCTGGAAATTAGAAGATTTCTTCCCATCAGGGGAATAAGGCTCTGGAACAACCCTGCAATAAAGGTAATGATGCCAAAAAACAATTTTAAGGTGGAGATTCCTACGTTTATAAACAGGAGTGTAGCAAAACTCCCAGGTTTTCTTTTCTTTTTTTTTTCCCCCTTTTAAAATGCATTCCCTGCCCCTTCCCCAACCATTTCTGGGTTTGTCTCTCCCTCTCTATTCCTTATAAATAAGTATAAGTAAGCCAAGATATAGGATAAGCTTTAATATTTTATATTAGGTAGTAAGTTTTA
Source organism: Crocodylus porosus (assembly GCF_001723895.1). Taxonomy (NCBI): domain Eukaryota; kingdom Metazoa; phylum Chordata; order Crocodylia; family Crocodylidae; genus Crocodylus; species Crocodylus porosus. The sequence goes on along the minus strand of NW_017728923.1, from coordinate 8,888,638 downwards.
TTTTTGTCTCCCCTCTTTGCAAATAAGTGCCCTGCTATTTTGATATAGATATCCACTGTTTTATAAGTGATAATTATTATGTTTGTACTGATTTTATATTGTGCGAGTACTGTTTTAGGCCTATATAGGTAAGTTAGCTTAAGTCATGTCAAGTTTCCATCTTGTAATGTCAAGCCTCCATCCTATTCCCATGCCCGGCTGTGTAACCTATGACTCATACTACCACCCCTATGTAACTTGGTTTCTGAATGAATGGGTATGAATGAGGGTGCTTGAGAGACAATGGCAGTAGGTCTAAAAATAGCTCCCTCTGAATGACCGAACCATCGAAACCAATACCTGGACCAACGACCCAGCCATTGGAACCACCCTCAGCATTCAAGAAACAAAAGATAAGGCAACCCACCATTGTGCCAAGGCTGCACATGCTCAGTAAGAACACCTGGACCCCTCTGGAACAGGACTGGCATTGCCTGGACAGGCCCCCCTCATAGGAGATCAGAGGTAGTCTGCCCCATAAAAAGGGGTAGTAAAGACTGACTGCCATTTCCATCTGGACCAGACCACCTCCATGTCACACCATCTATCCACCACAGAGACCCTGCCGGCAACCCCGCTCTGGACAACACCGAGCTGAAGGAGACCCTGACTGGCCATCAAGGACCCACTTTCAGCCTGGCATAGGTAGATATCACCTGCGTATTTCCTCCTCCAATTTGGACTCTCTCTCCTCCCAGACTTCAGTCCCTGCATCAAGCCTCTTTAACCCTTGCTGCCAGTGTGTGTATGTGCGTGTGCATGTGCACACACAAAGGAAACAATAAAATATTGTGTCACCATCTCCCCTGTTCAGTAAAACCAATATCATCTGTAACCCCAAGTTGGGTGGTGTTTTATTGAGCTCCGGTCCCTTCCCTATGTTAAATTTCAGTCTCTGCCTCTCTCTCAGCTACAGTTCTGCACCCCACCCCACCCCATTTTCCTGCTCTAGCAATTCTGTCTCTCCTTTTCTGCCACCTATCAGCCCCGTCACGTTCTGCAAGCTCTCAGCCCTGCTCCTGCCACTTTTTGCCTCCTCTCAGCCCTGTTACTTTCTGTAAGCTCTCAGCCCTACTCCCAGTTTTCCTCTCCCCAATTACCTCTCAGCTACCCTGTAGTTTTCTTGCTCTGGCTTCAGCCTCCAGGCTTCTCCCTGGCATCGCTCCTTTGCTCTGCCAGCTTTCTGCTTTCAATTAACTTTAAGTTACCCCAACTTCCCTCCAGTCTACTCGTTCTAATCCTGGCACTGGCAACTTTCATCTCAGTCTCCACCTCAAGTAACCCTAAGCCTCAGCTCAACTCTCTCCAAGTCTACCAGTTCTAATCCTGGTCCTGGCAACTTTCACTCTCTCTTTCTTACCTTAACCTTCCCCCAGGTATCCCAAGTACACCAAGCACATACATACATGCCACAAATTAGGAATTCACCTGTGTGTATGTGCAGGTGAGTGCTATGCAAGTGAACTGGTATGTCACTGTGTGCATGATATATGAATTAGTGATCTGTGTATGTGTATTGGGTGTGCAGGTACTGGCAATTGATCCTGGTCTGATTTCTTTTGATCTGTATAGTGTGTGTAGGTGCTTGAATTGGTGATAGGCATGCATTTGCCTAGGCTGGTAATTTTGGATGTTTATGTGCCTGGATTAGTAGCATGTGTGTGCATGCCTGGTGGGGGTGCATGCATCTAAAGTGTGTGTATGCGCCTAATTGATTTTTGAGTGTGTGCATGTCCAACCGTACACCACGCCCTCCTGTTTAACAGTGCAATATTGAGATCCTAAGGGTTGGCCTGATGCCACAGGGCAACAGGAGGATATAAAGCAGTTGCTTGAGTCAACATAAGTTTAGATTCAGTGACGCAGGAAGTCTTTGCCTGCCCTACATTCCAGTGCAGTTTCTCAAGGGACAGAAATCCAAAGCAGCAGGGATCAAGGAGAAGTATCTTGGAAAATCTACCAGGCAGCCATTTTGGCTTTTTGCCCCTCTCCTGAATAAGGTCTAGGAGGTATGAGGCTCTACATGTGTGGAACTCATTGTAGACTGGTGTCCTTTCTTTGCAAAGTGCTTAATCTGCTTTACAAATAACACTAGCAACAATTATAAATGATCCCTGCAGCACATTAAAGCAGCAAGATACCCAATGATTATTAATGCTAGAGAGTCATTATCCACAAAGTCATTGGATTATTATTCATTGAGTATAATAATTTGTACCAAAATAGACATGAGGGGTTCACCCTACACCCTTAAAATATATAAATAAATAAAGGTTGTGTGTTGGGGGGAAAAAAAGAAACTCCACTTACTTTGCCCAGACCAGTAATTTGGGAATTCACAGGAAAGGAAGAGTTTCTCATTGTTATCTGTGAGATATATTTTTTAAAGTTTTTAATTACATTTGGCATCTCCGAGTTCCCTGCTGGTAGATGTAATGAAAACTGAAGCCTGATTAAAATGATGTAATCTTTGCCATTAGATAGCAGTATGGGAGCCCAATGCAAGTGACAATAAACCAAAACAATTAGTATATATAGTTTTAATATTGCAGCTCTCTTTATGACTGTTAAACAGGATAGAGGATTATTAGACCAAGTTCCAAAGAAATGCTATTTCATAGACATTTATATTTCTTTCCGTTCAAGACAATAAAAAGTGCATGCACAAATACAGACTGGGGAATATTGGTCTAGGTTGCCTTACTTCAGAAAAGGAGCTGGGGGTTACAATGGAACATATGCTGAAAAAGAGCGAATGGCATACTCGGCTACGTTAACAGAAATGACACTTGCAAATCAAGGGAAATGATTCTTCGGCTCTGTTCAGCACTGGTGAGGCGTCACCTGGAATAACGTGTCCAGTTTTGAGCCCCACACTTCAAGAAGGATGTGGATAGATAGGAATGAGTCCCGCAGAGAGCAAAATATAATTAGGGGCCTGGGAAACAAGAATTAATGACAAAAGGCTGAAAGAACCAGGGTTCTTTAGTCTGGAGAAGAGAAAATGTAGGGGGGGAGGGAAAGAGTCTTACAGTCTTCGAATGCCTAAAGGATGATTATAGAGAGGGTGGAGATGGGTTTTTCTCTGTGGCCTTAGGGGGCAGGACTAGGAGCAATGACTTCAAGCTGCACCAGAGAAAGATTAGGTTAGAGATTAGGAGGAAATTTCTGACCAGAAAGGTAGTCAAGCATTGGAACAGATTATTTAGAGAAACTGTGGCATCTCCATCTTTGGAAATTTTCAAGAGCAAGTTAGGATTTCTTAGGGTGATATCTTTTCTAGTGGAGTAACTTTGTAGCTGGGGAAAGTTAGACAATCTTTCAAATGCAAAACATTCTTCATCGGATCTCTTTGTGAGACCCAACAAACAAATTTTTGCATTAAAAAACTTTATACATTAAAAGGAGACATAACCTCCAATAACCACGTAACCCAGTTTAAGCAGATATCACTGACATCTGGTTATCTTCTGACCAAATCTGGGGGGGGGGGACAAAGATTTGCTCTACCCAAATATTTCTAGCCTAGTTGCATTGTTTCTGAATCAAGAATTAATCACTGGATGTAAACGAACACAGGGAAAAATGTTAACTGAATATCAAAATATTTTCCACGTAACATATCTGAAATCAGAGGTTTAACAGGCAAATGTTTAGATGCTTGTTATCACCCTTGTCTTGGCAATTATGCATCTTATTCTGAAGCTAAGCCCAGCATAAATTACTAAATGGAAAAATGTTTTATATATATTTTAGTAAATTACATTTTATTATAAGGCATCTTAATACTTATATTGAATTACACACAGTACCACATACAGTATCTTCAAAAATAAAATCAGACTGAAATACGGACCAATACAACAATAAAATATTGGCAAGACACAAAAACAGTAATGGTTTAAAATGGAGTATAACTTGAACAAAAACTGTATCATATTTAAAGTTGGATACTTTAGTTAGCTTAACAAGAAGGCTATATTTAATTACATGGGCAAAGAATTTCTGGAATAAAGTATTTCAACAAATCTGGCATAGTGGATGGATCATGGAAGAGTAGAAGGCAAATTTAGAAATGGCATTGCACAAAAAAAAATGGAGAGTATTTGCCTCTCTCTCAAGCTTTTCTCTGTCATTCAAGCACGGTATATGCAATATAGTAATTTACACTTATTCTCGTCCTCCTCTTAAAGTATCTGAATCTAAATCCCCAAAATACCCAAATGCTGGAGTGTCTGAGAATCAGGTTTGAAATCTGCAGCCTTCTCTTATTTCCAAGCTTCACTAGGTACAAAAATCATAAGTGCATTTAAGACAGACATACAAGGACTCATTTACCACTTCACCATGAGTAGCTGATTTATACCAGTATAAAGTTTCCAGAAATTATATGTCAAAGGAGATGCGTTTTAGATGTACTTTGCACTTAGTTTACGCTAGTGAAAATAACATAACTGTGACAAGGACACTGGACAATTAGCCAGAAGTATTGGTAACCACCAAGGCTTACCAAAATTTACCATTGAAACACTTTCAATAAATAATTGGATTTAAGAAAATACTTTTCCCCCTCTTTTAAAAAAAAATGTGCTTTTATTTATTCTGTTTTTTCACAAAGCATATCTGCTTCCAATGAGGAAAAAAATAATTCAAATGCCTCAAAACAGACACATTTCTATTTAGTAGTGTTCCAAATTTCCCACACATGGAAAAACATAAATTGCTGCTTATTTCTGTGAAGGACAGAACCAGGCTGGTCTACAGCATCAGTAAAGCTGTACAACTTTCTACTAGTCGGAGGTTATGGTCAAACTTCTCCATAATTCTCTGCTCTTTAAAGTCAGTGGAAAAAATCTGGTAATCTGGATATAATTTGGTCTTAGTTATGAATTATTACAGAGCTGCCTACTTCCTCAGAGGCCTTTCAGGAAAGCTTTTGATTATTTTTTCTCCTTTAGTTGGCTATCAGGATTCTTAGAATCATAATTAATTCATACTTTGAACTCTTAGGATTATAAAGTATTATAGGATGGCAGTACTAAGACAAAATGCTCTAATTCACCAGCTGTCATGTATTTAATTAGAGATTTTGATGAATCCTTCCTACTTAGATTTGCCTTCATACTTTGTGTTCCATTAAAAAAAGAAAAAGACTCCTTTACACAAGGACTCTAGGACTCTGATAAACTTTTTGTTAGCATGGCAGATTTGTCTGTCACATTAATGTTAAATCTAGAATTGAACAACTTGTCAGCTGCCAACACTGACATTTTCAGAGGGGTGGGGGTGGGAGAGCAGTCTCTCACACTGAGGTTTCTCTTATGAAGGGCGACAGAAAAGGCCTGGATATAGAAGAACCTTTCAGAAATCTGGCATGTTTAAGGGCATTTTCCACCAACTTTCCTTCTGAAACAAAAGCAACAAAAGCAACAAGATGTTGTTTGTGTTATTCCCTTGTTCATGAGCACTGAAAAAAGAAGGTGCACCTCCCTTTAGAGATTAAAATAATTCAGATTTCACATATTCACATACACTATGAGAATGTTTACTTAATCTTAAGAGTATCATTGTATTAAGGGATTTAATAGATCTGAGAATCGATGAACAGCAAACCATGTGGGATGTAAAAACCCAGGGAAAAATGGTGAGAAAGATGAGGGAATACTTCATTCTAATCTCCAGGTTTTGTGTTAGTTAATTTTATGCATGTTATTTTTGCATATAAACATCTCTGGTTATAATGGTACTATAGTCTGAATGAGCTGCATGGCAGTGTTTCAATATTAAATGAGCTTATGCTAAAGACAAAAAAAAAAAATTCTTCCAGTGGCATTGTAATACCACTAGCATTGTGTAGATTTCAGCTGTTATTTACAGATTTTTAGAATAAAATAGATTAGTTTAAAGGAGGTATTATATGGTAAAATGTGGACATGCAGTCAGAAGAAAGCACCCTAACTATAACTCTACCTTTAACCTTATTTTCCATTCTCAGTATGTATGTTAAAGAACCATTTTAGTTATTTTCTTCCTGAAAGCTCCCATTTTATTTATGTCTGCCAAATTGAAACTTCTTCATGAGATCAGAAATGAGGTTTGTTCCTTGATGCATATTTCAGAAAAAAGAGACAAAAGATAAAAGCATAAGGAAATTAAAAAGCTCAACAAAAGGCTATGGAATAACTTTACAAAGTGCTATTTTGTGCACATCTGAGTCCATACTTACTCCCTTTTCCTTAGATAGCGTAAGACATTTGAATGAATATCTAATTGGTAGGAAGTATCAAGTGGGTACCCCCAGGGGTCTGTGCTGGTTCTGGTATTGTTCAACATCTTCATTAATGATTTGGATGATGGGACTGAGTGCACACTTAGCAAATCTGTGGATGCAAATTGCATAGACTTGGAGCCGCTCTGGAGCACAGGGCTAGGATCCAGAATGACCTGGATAGACTGGATCAATCAGATGAGATTCAACAAGGACAAGCATGAAGTCATACAACTATGACTGAATAATTGAATACACTAGGGAATGACTGCAGAAAACAACCTGAGTGTTACAGGGGACCATAAGCTGAACAGGAGCCAGGAGTGTACTCCTGTTGCAAAAGAAGCCAGCAGCATACTGGGCTGCATTAACAAGACCACATTGCTTGCAGATCAAGGGAGTGATTCTTCCTTTCTGTTCAGCACTAGTGAAGCTTCTCCTGGGACATTGTGTCCAGAAACATGTCGACAGATTGGAAGGAGTCCAGAGAAGAGCAACAAAAAGTATTAGGGGACTGAGAATAAGACTTATGAGGAAAGTCTGAAAAAGCTAAGGTTATTTTAGCCTTAGAGAAGAGAGAGTTGAGGGAGGATTTGATAACAGTCATCAAATACTTGAAGGGAGATTATAGAGATGATGGAGATGGGCTTTTATATATGGCTTTAGGGAACAGGACTAGGAGCAATTAGCCCAAGCTGCAGCAACGGAAAGTCAGGTTAGAGATTAGCAGACACTTCCTGAGTAGGAAGGTGATTAAGCATTAGGCAGGCTACCTAGAGAAACTGTGGAATCTCCATCCTTGGAAATTTTTAATAACAGATTGGACAATTGGCTGGAATGGCTGAATACAGCCTTGAGCAGTTGGCTGGAATAGATGACCTTGTGAATTCCCATCTAGCTCTATTTTCCTATGACCTTAGTAAAAACTGCATAAATGGTGGGTTCCAATGGATTATGTGTTCCCATGCATGATAGGAAGTTGAGATTTTCTGAAGGGTTTCAAAAACCTCTGTTCCTGCTGAAGTCGAAGGTATCATTCTGCTTTTAGGACGAATCACAGCAACAACATTTCTAACTTCTCAATTGGTTTTATATGGCTTCTCAGTTATTTATACTTTCGAACATATCTCTTCAAGCAAAACATGTATTTGTCTTCTAAATGAAAGCTGAGCTAATTCAAAGGATTTTTTAGTTGTCAGTATAAATTAGTGGTCCTTCAGGAAGCTTTGCTTGTTTGGGGATTGTCTCTACAAAATTTAATCTTCAGAGACTTTCTCTGTCAAGAATGCAGAGTCTAAGAATTTCACTGAAAAACAGTAATGTTCTCCTCAGCTCCTCTGAGAGACATCTGAAATAAGCTTCCTTCTAAGATGAGTTGAAAAAAGGCCATGACTCTTCACAAGGAAATTTCCTCTAGAACAAACCATCTTTACCCAAATGATGATTATTCACTCATAAGACTGGCAGCACATAGCAGGGTATCAGGCAAAACTGTGCAAGAATGAGATTTACAGTTCTGTGAAAAATTTCAAGATCAACTTTTTTCCATTCCAAATTAGAAATACTATCACTCCCCATCCCCTCCTATCCCCTGAAATCTTACTACATATTTGTAAGGAGGAACCAAAAATCCTATTTACATGCACTGAAATAAACTTTTTTCCAGCTGTGTCCAACTTGCCAGCTGTGTCTGTCTGGAACAGGGGGCATCTCTCAGGGCCAGGTCTCATGTCGACCCACCCACCTGTCTCTATGTGGTCCAGCCTTATGCCAAACCCTGGGCTAATTCTGCCCCAAGCCTCTCACTGGGCACAACTTTTCACAGGGCTGGCCCTTGTGCGGTCCTTCAAGTTTACTCCCATTCAACCCTACTCAGCAAGCCCCTTGGGCTTGTCCTTGGGCTGTCCAGCTTCAGCCCTACTCATCCCCATCACACACAGCCCTTCAGACCCACTCACGCTTCAACCCTATTGTGTCCGGGGCCTCCAATGCTCTCCACACTACCCCCTCGGGGGTCTCCGGGATCTCATATCCTGCTGGGCTCAGGAGCCTACACATGGACATACCTGGCCCCCACTACTTCCCCAGCTGCCTGCAAAACCCACCCAAAGGTAGGGGCTGGGGTTAAGGTACCCTTCCTCGGCTTTTACCAGGGTGTTAACTGTCTTTGCATTTCCTGGGGGCTCCCACACCACCAGGAGCTCCACCAGGCCACCCATCCCAGGCAGGGTACAGTTTTAGGTCATGTCCAGGACCAAGAGCCTCCAGCTCCTACCTGCAAGATGTTCCATACAGCAGTTTAGCCAGGCAATGTTCCTGCCTGGCTCACCAGCAACAAACTGCCCTGTTTATATAGGCAGACGGTATTTTAAAATGGCTGCTGCAATCCAGCACCTGCTGGCTGCTTGACTCAACCCTTAAAGTGGCAGGCACTACCAGTGTCCTGCCATACTGTTGCTTGCCAGTTGGCCAGTACCTGGTCAGGTGAATAGGAAACCAAGCACAGAAGCAGGCTCTGCTTTCCTGCCTGGGGTCTGTTGGAAGTTTCAATGTACTCATTTTAGCATCTCTGCTGTCAGCTTAACTTCATTAATGATGACCATTAATCCTTCTTAGTGTCCTGTGAACCATTTAATATTATGAATACTTCCATCTACCCTGCAGAAGCAACAACAGCTGCAGTGTAGCCTGCGACTCACAATTATCGGTAAAATTATTCATTCCTTATTGTTCTATTTACTATATACTATACACAAACCAACTTTATACAGCCAACATGAAAGGGCCATGGCACTAAAAATAAAACAGCAGCTGGCACAGGAGAATGACTTGCTGTGACAGCTCTCAGAGCAGGAGGTTCAAACATGTTAAGAACCAATTTATTATACACTTGAGCAACAGCCAGAACAAGAATTTGGTTGGGGCCCAATATCTTTTATACAAAAGACAGAGGTTACAATCAAGAAGAGCAGTTCAAACTTTGGCAAAAGAGGCATGCTATTCTTTACTGGAAAAAAAGCCTGACCATTGCTGATGGGTAAGAGGGAAGCTGTCTCAGGCTTTGATTCAGGAAATCAGCCCTATTCAAGAAAGTACTTAGCTATCATTCATCGACTTGGGAGTCAATGGCAAGTACTTAAGTACTTTCCTAAATTAGGCTACTTCCTTGTTATATGTTTGAGGTATTTCCAGGTTTCAGGAAAGAGTGTTGGTGATATGGTTACTGAAAACATCTGAATACAGTAGCATGTTTTTTAACAGTGCTGCATCTGTTGCTAACTAAGCCCCACAGGGAAGATACTTATGTTTTCTGCACTGAAGGAATGGGTGGGCTTAAGGCCTGTTTCTGTTGAACAATTCCAGCTTTCACCTGCTCCTGCAGGGCACCCACCTGGTACATGTTGGCAACACACTCACTTGCAGTGAAACAGAAACCTAATGTTTCACTTAAAATCAATTCTGAGGTTTCTTGGCTGGCACATTTGTGATTTTCTTCCCTATGTTAACATGACCTCACAATCTGTGAAGAGGAGTAGGGTCTCTAAAATCAAGACGACATAAACCTTACAAATAATGAACTACAATATGCTCTAAAAAGCCTGGAATCGACACCTTTCATACTGCAGCCCAATACAGAAACATTACATCACCAGAGATAATTTTCTCAGGGACAAAGTATTTAGCAGAAGCATTTTTGTAACTTAAATAAAACAGTAACAATCATTTTCTTCAAGGTCTTTGTCTTACACTCTCAACTGCATGTTGTGGTGTTTAAGTATTAATACACTAAACTCAGCTCAGAAAGAGGTGCAAAAGGAATATAAACTGGCTCAAGCCCTGTCAAAAATGCTGTTATCGCCTCAGCTATAGCTTGTATTTTTCAGTTTATTTCCGTTTTTACCCCTTCAAAAATATTAGTTGAAAACGAAAGAATAGGTCTTTTCGAGCATGATAAATTGATGGAATTAATTAACACTAAAAGCCTTGAAGATTTGACTTGAATGTTCCCCATCTTTTCCACCAGCTACCCTTAAACCCCAGTCTTGCAGTGCAGGATACATCTGCAGGACAAGGTTTACATCTCAGGAGCAATACTGCACAGCTGAGGTGAGGAGTTATGAATATGTATGTGGTAGCTTCCTTGAATATACATGCCCCTTTGAACCTTCCTAAGGAGTTTGACAAAGTTATTGCTATTGCCCAATAGCATAACTATGGGTGGGTGGGAGGAGCAAGACCCCCAGACACTGCCTAAGGGATGTGCTGGAGTGGAGGCAAAGAACATCTTGACCTCTCTTCCTCCCCCCATGCCACAACAGCTCGAGTTGCCAGGGCAGAGGAGCAGCCATGGGGCAGTGGCAGGGTCTAGCTGGAGCCTTGCTTGCAGAGAAGCCATGGCTGTGGGCATGATCTACCAGTGCTAATTTTTTGCTACTGGATTCCAGCTTTCAAATTGCTGCTCAACATACATTTCAGCAGCATTAACCCCTACAGGATCAGCCTGCCCTGGTTGCAAGCCCTATCAGTTATGCCTCTGCTATTGCCTCCTGTGCCTCAATACCACAAGCAACTTTCTGTACAGCTCTATTATACTTTTGAACACTGTAGTAAAATTGGTTTTTCAAAATGTTATTCAGTCCCTCACCTGCTTCCCTACTACTTCTCCACACAGGCAGAGCAGCCCAACATTTAAGCTAGAGAGTTTATTATACTTTAAAATGAACAAATGTGCAATTTGTTTTCTTGGCACAGTTGGTGATTTGCATCACAAAAGTAGTAGATCCCTCAAAAATTCTTTGACTGATCTGGCATTTAAAAGAATCTCTTTGTGAGTATTTTTAATGACTAATCTCATTGACAACCCCCTTCGAAGGAAATTGTAGGCCCCCTTTAAGTTAGCACACAGTAGACAGGGGCTGCCAGAAACCATGAATAAAATGATTGTTTTTAGTTTTAATTTTGTTCATCCCTAACAGGAGGACATTTGAAATGTGTGAATTTGACAGAATTAGGCTCATTAAACCAGAACTACTGCAAAATTTCACAATTATGTTCTTACTTATGAGAGCTGGTGACATCTGTCAGAACACAAAGCTTCCTGCAGTATGGTCTAGACTATGTACATGGACCCCAGTTCAGACAAAGCACTTAAGCATCTGCTTAAGCACTTGGCTGAGTTTGGATACTCCCCTTAACTGAGAACATGATTTTATGTCATGCTGAGCACACACAATGCTCACTGAAATTGATGCAACCAGTAAATGCCTTCATCAGACCTTGTGGAAATGTATACAAATGGATAATATCTCCTATTACATAGCATCCTCTACTTTGCCAACTGAGCAAGCCTCAGTTTCTCCAAGCAGCCTTGTTTTTTCACCTACATATACGCCCTCCCTATTTTAGTCAATCAAACCTCTACTCTCCCATCTTTCAATTCCTTCCTGAAAACAAAATTATTCCATAGTCTCTATTATGTGTCAGTAATACCCACTACCTTTTATTTCTTCTTCCTAGTTCTAAATACTTATAGAACACCCCAGACCTCCAAATGCTAACACACAGGGCAACAGGGAATACTGGTGAGCAAATAATATGTAATAAAAAGAAGAGGTCCTTTTTTCTGTAACCCATATAAGACACTGTATTACTCTTATTTTTCAAACTATATTAATATAGGCATAGTGACTATGGGTTGTTAAGTGCTCAAGAAGCAAAAAAGGGACATTTTATATATGCAAGGGGGAGATTTAAGATCATCATAACATCTTTACTTGAGAATTCATGTTATAATAAATTTAGTTGCCATAGAAGGAGTACACCCCCTCACCCTTAATTGTGTTTAAAGAGAGATTCTGGGGGGATATTATCTTTAAAGGGAATACCTGTAATTTAAAAAAATAAACAGAGGCAGAATTCTTCAGGTTTCTTCCAGTCTTCTTTTCATTAACATTTTAGTTTCAATTATAATCAGCCAACCCCTGATGAAGGGAATGTTTTTTTTGCCATTACTGTTTTAAAAATAATGATTTTGCAAAAGAATGGGGTTTTTTTACCTGATGTTCCTTAAGAATAATAGCTCAGTCAATGCTCGGGGGGAGGGGAGCAGGGAATAAGTATTTCTTTGATAGAATACTTGAGACAGTTCTATACAAGTTTGCAAAACCATTTTTAAAATACACAATGAATTTTGTGATTTGTAGAAACTTGATCTGTAAATAGTAATTAATTCACATCTAAATCACATTCAGAAATATTTATGATGAAACTTCAATTCAAAATAAAACAGACAAATGTCTCTAACCTAATGAAATTACACAATAAATTATTTCCAAGATCATTCCAATGTCAAGGTAACTCACTCAATTATCCATTATCATAGAAATGTAGACATAATGTTAATTAAAATGAAGGGGCAAAACCATTTCCATTTTTTATTAAGATACATAGGCCTCCTGAACAGCTATTAGCCTGGCTGTCAGGGTTAGGTGGAGGACAAAATTTGCCCTGTTAGGTAGACGATTGCAAGCTGATTTCAAAAGCTTAGGAACTGCAATGTCATAATGAGAGGCAATTGAAAAACTATCTGCAAGCCATTTGTATTGACAGCACACAGGAAGCTTTTGTACAAGGACCGTTTATTTCTGCAGTGTATTTTGCAGCTGCAGCACACAGTCACCTCAAACAATGAAAGGAATTATCTATGCTTGCGGTTGAGAATACAAATATACCTGAGCATTGTCTGCAATTGTTAGTGTCATTCAGCAAACAAAACCTTCAGGCAATATACTTGTCTTACTTAGAACTTTGTCAGATTAATTGTGATGCTTGCATATGCAGATAATTTGGGAGTGGATTATTACACGCCGTAGGACATTTTACCTTCAGGGACAAACAGTACAGAGTAAAGGAGAGTGAAGGCTTCAGTGCATCACAATGTACAAATACAATTCTAGTAATGTCAACCTCATGGAGGAACACCGCTGTAAAAGTAACATGACTTAACTGGATAGAAGACATCCACTTTACCCTACCTCTGTTGCCTGTTATGATTCCAGTTGAGATATTTCCTTACATATAATGCTGACATTACAATTCACCGTCAGACTTGCAAAATAGCTACAGGTTTATAAAAGTTCTGTGACAAAAAGAACAATACAGCCTATGATAGCAAAAGCAATGCATCAATGGTATTCACGTTTTACTAATGTTTGATTTCTAAAAGCATATCTAGTCTAAAGTCATTTTTAAAACCATGAGCATGGCTAACAGTAAAATATACTCTTTTTTTTTAAGTATATTTTACTGTTAGCCATGCTTATGGTTTTAAAAATGACTTTAGAATAGATATGCTTCTAGAAATCAAGCATTGGTAAAGTTCTAGATCAAGTCATCTCTTTTATTAGTATTTTCAGAATTTTTCTACCAAGTGGAAGTCTATCTGGACTATATGTGTTCTTAAAGCAAAGCATTTGCTTATATGTCTGAATAAATAGGCTGAGAGTCTTCAGCTGTTTTTAAGAAGGACCTTTTACCATGAGCAAAATTCACCTGAGTTTAGTTTTGCTTCTGCTTTAGCTACATAACAGTTTCAAGAATCCAACTTAGTATCCCAGAATGGAACTTCCCTTCTCATATCTGGTTTTATGATTTGCCTTATTCAAGTTATTTAATGTTTATGGAAGTAAAAGAGATGCTAATAATATTGCAGTTAACATATCTATTTTAGGCAAAATTGTCATGATTGCAGTACTAAAGTACTGAAGTAGTAAAGTAGTTTATTAGGTATCAAAATTCAAAAGTTTGACAATGACTTGAATTAATTTAATGTAATGTGTGACAAATACATTCAGTGAAAAACTGGTGCTGGATTTTAAACCTGTTTGTGCCAAAAACCTGGATTCCAAATTAATGGCTTTCTTTAAAAATACATGACATATTAACTTTGAAAGTAGAAAAGTGCATATCTTTGAATGCTAATTAAAATAATTTCATATAAAAATAACACCATCTAATTCATAAATCTCTTTTTTCTCAACCTGCCACAAGACAGCTCTGTCTAATTAGACTTGGTTAAACTCTGCTCTCACTTGCACTTTTGTCCCTTTAACTTCAGTGCATCTCTCTCAAGAGTAAGGTAAATTGCGTTCACTTCTACAATTTAAAGTGCAAGTAATTTCCATTGTTTGTTTTGAAAGGTAGATTATAATTGAGTTAATCATCCAGAATACGCCAAGTCACAGGCATCCAGAGGGTTGGGGTGGTCTTAATGCCAGAAACATGGTTGATAGCCCAACAAGTTCAAGGCCATAGCAGAAACCTTTACTGTGTGGCTCGCTAGATTCCAACAAATCTTTGAATTCTGCAAAATACCTTGTCACAAGGACACGGAAAGGAAACAAAGGGGTGCCCAAACCCATTAGGCCAATGTACAAGATGACTCACCTCCAGCAGGGGACTGGCAGTTTGACAGCATGGCTGCTGGAGCCTCTGCATTGACATAGCCCTCAAACCCAGGGAAAAAAATGCCACTACCACCTGCCCCCACTCCCCTGCTGATTTTAGTTGCCAATGCTGACCAAAGACCTGCATTCAGCAGAGGTTATGGGGAAGGTGAACAGCAGTAGCATTTACCCCATGGATTCCTGAGCCACGCCAACACAAGTCTCCAAGTTATGATTTAACTGGCAGTTGGAAAGTCCTACCCTAAATATAAATATAAAGTAGTAACAGGTACCGTACATATTGCACAGCCTCCTGAGGGGTCACAGCTGTGCAGATTGTTGGGGATATACTAGGAGATGACCACTCTTCATGGATATAAATTAATGGTTGCCTCAACCCCCACCCCTGCCACTAGTATCAAACTTCAGTAATTATCCCCACTCAAGTGCATTCCTCTGAAGAACTTTTGGCAGAAACCATAGTGCACTGGAGTCTAAGCGGTAATGAAACAGTAAGTTAGACGGGGATTCTGCATTGGTGGTTCAAGACTCAGGAGCTGTGTTCAAACATTGTCTCCTCATGACATATATATTTATGCTGCTGAATATCTATAATAATCCACCTAATTGCATCTGATGAAGCATCACAATACACTGTATGTAGGATCTTCATTTGTAGATGTTCTGTTTCCATGGTTACTCATACATTCCTGCATTTTGAAATTGCCACAATAAAACAAGGATAATAATGAGGCAACTTAGTGTGAACCAAAGCACCACATCAGATCATTTATTTTCTTTCCTGCCTTCACTTTATAAAACTCCTTTGGACTTATCAATGGCTAGCACTCCCAGTCCTGGTGACAAATGCCTCCCAAAAGAGGTCCAGTGGCAAATGCTATTTCATCTCATGTGCCCTATTATTAGAAAAATTCCCTGCTTCCCTTTTGAGTAACTTTACAAGTACTGTATACATCTCACAACAAGGTAGAATTGTTACTATGGCAACATTATTCCTGGAATAAATAACACTATATTGCTTCTGACTCCTTTCAACAAAAGAAAAAAAAATAAGAGTCTATTCTGGATTAATGACATTATTTATTTACAAGCCTTCAAGTAATGTTTATTTATATTCAAAACCAGTACCTGGTTTTGGCGTAGTGTTCGGTCTTTACTGAACAATTAAGACTGTACTGAATAAACAAGATACTTACTTCAGGAAAACTGTGTAAGTAACAATATTTTTATTGACTTCATTTGTCATCAGGACTGGGCAATGCTAGCCACAGAAATAATTTATGCAGAGATACATTATATGTGTGTGTACACGTACACACACACACACACACACACACACACACAATCAACATTCTGCTCCTCCAACTCAGACAATTATTTCTATTGCTTAAAGTGCTTTAGACAAAATCTTCCCTTTCCACACAAATGGGAAAGGAACACAGTGGATTATTGACATATCCAGGCATAACAGTTGGCTGATGAGGACATTATAAACACATGTAACTAGTCATCATCTCTACTGCTGTATGGACATGGTGGGGAGGTGAAATTCTGGGGGTGAAGTTTGCTATAGTTTTAGATTAAAGGAATGTACCCTTATTCCAAATGGAATAACCATAAGTGACATTATGCTTTGAATTCGTCTGAAGAATTCCTCCTGTTACACTGAAAGATCAAAATGCACATCAACCTTTTAATATTTTCATGCTAGTATTTAACTACAATTTAGTTTAGAAAAATATTTTATGTTTCATCTTGCTCCCAAATCACAGTGAAAACATATACTGGGAAACAGACTTAGCCCTGGTTATGAAATCATCAAAGAAAAATCACATTACTTACCATACCCAATATTGTCCCAGAATACAATTCTGTTGAGTACAACCAGTAGCTAAGTGCTACCATTTGTATTTTTCTTCCTACAGTAACTTTGATTATGATGTCTTGCTTTTGTTTGGGTTCATCTGGTCAATTAATTTTATCAGTGTTAATTTTGTGAAGTAAGGCGACTTTGATCCTGGGGCAAACTAGAAGTTTTGCTCATATAAAAAATGTTAGTATTTTCACATGAGAATCTGGTTTGACTGACAGATCTCAGGTTCACTTCGATCAAATAACTATTAGAGTCTCCAAATAACGCAATTTTCATACGAATACTCAGAGAGCAATTAAACAGTTTCCCACACAGCCCTACACAGAGCCAGCTTTAGGGCTGGGTGGCATGGGTGACCATCAACCAGTATGCCCTGATCAGGGGAGACTCTAGCAGTGTGGTGAAGCTCTGCAGGCAGGGACAGGGACAGGGGCAGGGGCAGGGGCAGGGACAGGGACAGGGCAGCATGGTTCAGTTCTGGTATTAATATTCAGGCAGCTATGGGAGCTAAGGGAAATGATTGTTAATACCTGTGAAGTAAAGAACAATGGGTCATTAATGGACCATTAACTCTCTTAGCTGCCTGAATAGTAATACATACTAGAGCAGCACTACCTGGGGGAGGAAGGTGGCTGATGTGTGACCATAGCAGCAGGGCCAGAGCTAGGCCACTTGTTTTAATTTTCACTAGCTGTGACTCTTGCATGTGTGTGCAAGCATGTGCCAGGTTGTGCCAGAGTGTTCTGGGATACTCGTTTTAATTTTCACTGTCTGTGAAACTTGGAAGGAAACAAAATGTCACAAGTACCTAAGAGGATGTCAGGGGCACAGAACAGAAACCAAAAAAACGTAGCCAATTACTGCAATGAAAAAAATGCAGCTGTGATGAAAAATTACTTGAAATCTGTTAATGACAACCCATGCTGTAGTAGCTAAACAGTAATAGTAGATGAATCAGATGAAAAATTGATAGATGCTCACAATTCAATGTCCAAGAATAACTCCAAGAGATACAAAGAGACCCAAATGAAACAGAAATTCTTCATCTGGACCAGAATAAAGATTATGCCACTAGTCAGAGTTTAAAGGATTCTCATTATAGGTGTTGGTAATGCCAATTCTGATCTTGCTTTATGACCAAATCTAACACCCAAATTTTGAAATCTGCTAGTAACCAACAGTTCACTAAAATTAAAGGACATGGATTTTCATCTGGATGAACAGAACTGCCGTTTTTCTAAAACATTTCTATACAGAAGTCTTGAAAATGGCAAAGTTCTGAAGCAGCACTGGCTGCTTTACTCAGAATCCACTGGCAAGGTTTTCTGTTTCTGCTGCAAACTCAACTTGAATCCAAAACTATCCCTAGCATTTGAGGGATTGAATGATTGGAAGCACGTCTCAGATTCTCATGTGTCATGAAAAGTTGCCATATAATTCCAATTCCTGACGAACATGGATCAATGCAGAGGAAAGGATGAAACAGGATAATTGCTTCAACGTGTGATTAAACAAAAGACAAAATACCAGGGCTGCATCTACACAAGACGCTGACTGCACAGTAGCTTGTTATTACTGTGCAGTAGCTCATTACTACTGCACAGTAGCACTGTGTGGCACAAAGCATGACACAACACTACTCTGCAGTAGTAACAAGCTACTGTGTAGTAGTAATGAGCTACTGCACAG
The DNA here is from genome assembly GCF_001723895.1 of Crocodylus porosus. Lineage (NCBI taxonomy): Eukaryota > Metazoa > Chordata > Crocodylia > Crocodylidae > Crocodylus > Crocodylus porosus. The sequence continues at coordinate 8,870,304 of NW_017728923.1, read as the reverse complement.
TCAGCATCACCAAAAAGCCATGCAGGGACACTACTGCATAATAATTCTGGTTACTGCACAGTCATTTAGTACTTGTACAGGCAAGTACTACATGACTGAACAGTAACAACTGTGCAGTCAACATGTCGTGCAGAGAGACTCATGACAATAAGACTTTATGCTTCTAAAAATTACATGGCTTTTTAGGGCTCATCTGACAGGCTCTTCACTGTGAACAATGGGAACTTCCCGAGTGGTAGAGTTACAAGGAAAGTATGACAAAGGGATGAAGGAACATTTGTGACAGATACTACCTAGGCTTGTGTGAAGCAGCAAGTATTTGTTTCAGATTTGGATTTGGCTGATTTGGAGGGACAGTGATTTGATTCGGTAATTTGAATCACTGTCTCCCGATTCGGCCAATTCGGATTCGGAGATTCAGCTGTAGACTATAATGGGGAATCACTAAAATACCTATAACGTTGTAAAACTTTTTTTTTTTTTTTTTAAACAGATTCATATGAAAACTTCAGGGATAAAAGCCCTTTCTGAGGGTATGAAGCCTGCCAAGTTTCAAGAAGATAGGTGCAGGGGTTTCTGTGAAAGTGCACCTCAAACTGTTGAAAGCAAAACTCATATCACTTGTGTGTGTCATGGAAGAGCAGGATGAAAACAGCAGGGATGGTAGTCCCTTCTGAGGGCATGAGGCAAGGTTCTGAAAGCAAATACAAAAAGCAAATAGATGCAGAGTGAGAAGGATGGCACTCATTCCGCCTGCACGTAGAGCCTGGGGAACCCCAGCAGCAGGAGTTTCACCTTCAGGAACACCAGCTGCTCCACCAAACCAAGATCTAAGGAGCTGCAGTAGGCTGTTGCAACATCGCCACCAGTACTGAACACCGTCTTGCTTGGAACACTGGTCAGTGGACAGGACAGGTGATCCTGGGCAACTGTGCCCAGATTGTGTCACACCTGGCTCCAGGTTGCCCAATAGGCCAAGGGGTCACAGTGCAGTGGCTCCACATTCTCGGCGAGATCGGCAGCCATAGAGGCCTCTGGACTACCTGCCTGATGATGGGGTCTGGTGCCTCTGGACCCCAACATTGAAGCCATGCCCTTGGCCTACATTGGCAGTGGCTGCAGTAGAGGAGATTGGCTTGTGATTGGAGTGCTGACATGGGAAAGCAGATTCCGCTCTTCCACATCCCCCCACCTCTTCTGCCTCCCTGAGTCTGTTCACCAGCACCTCTGTCCAGGGTGATCAAGGGTTTTGCTGCGGGCACTCCCCTTCACTCTCGGGTCACACATGCCTACCAGCATGTGGACTGTACTGGACCGCACCAGATCCAGCTGTTCTTTGATGCCCTCCTTCAGCTGCTTCTCTAGTGCCTGCACCTGTGGTAAAAGCAGCTTGCCCCAGACAGGAATATCAATCTCCTCAAACTTCTCTGTTTTATTCTCAAGCTCCTTCAACGACTTGAGACCCACCGAGATCTGGGAGATGGTATCCCACCCCATTTTGTTAGGGGCGCCACTGATTCCAATCTCCCCAACCAAGGCCATCTCATGGATGGCCTTCTGTTGCTCCACCAGCCTCTCGAGATTCAGATATGTGGAGTTCCATTGAGTCTACCCATCCTGCGTGACTTTATGTTTCAGGATGCTCAGCTCTGCTTGTTTGTCCCACAGCATCTTGCCCCTCTTGATGCTCCAGTGGAAGTAGCCCACCACCTTCCTCCATTTTGAAATTAGCTGGCTGGTAGTGACAGTGCCATCACTGGGAGCCCTGCTCCCCTCCAAGGCATCCAGAACTACAAGGTGGAACTTGTGTGCCACACAGCGGATGCCAACAAAGTTGGCATTACACACCACTTTGACGATATTGGCCCTGTTGTCGGTGACCATGAATCTGTGAGCGAGCTCAGCCTGCCCACGAGCCACCCCTGTACCATGTGGTTTATGGACACCATTATTTCCTGTGCCATGTAGGACTTATCCATCACCTCCACCTGAAGGAGAGCCCACCACTGCCCTGACTGATCACACCAGTGCCCTGTGAGGGAGAGGTAGGCATGATATCCACGCCAGCTGCACTAGATATCCAAGGTGAAATGCAAGGCTACCTGCAGACCTGCCTTCTGCAACTCCTCCCTCAACTACTCTCTGCATGCCTCATACAAGGAGGGCTCCATTGCCCTGCTAAATGTGGTGCATATGGGCACTTGGTATGGTAGGGCCATGAGCTGCCTGAACCCTGGACGCTCAACAAAGGAGAAGGGCTGGCTATCCAAAACAAGTATCTCCCCAGTGCTCTGGGTGACCTCACTTGCAATCAGAATGCGCCCCCCTTTGTCTCCGCCTTTCTCCCACTGGTCCAGGGCGGCCTGCCTCTGCTTCTTGTGGACGGGGGCTTTGGAGCAACAGGGGGACTTCTTTTTGGGCATTCTCCCATTAGTGCCAGGCTGAGGAGGAACAAGGGCAAGGAAGTGCAGCAGCATTGCCACAGTGGTGAAGTGCTTGCCCCAGCTGATTTGCCTTCGGAAGTGCTGGCAGGTAGCATACCTGAGATCATCTGCCACCTCAAAATGATTACACACTACACTATTCCCCAGCTTCCGGGTTGAGGGTGGGGATCCTGCCTTATCCCTCTCCTCTCTAGGCAGAGGGCACAACAACAGGAGGAGCTGAGCCACCTGCCCCTACAACCTCCTCTGAAGTGCTTTCCAGAAAGACCCACCTCTAGGGGCACTTTGAAAGGTGTGGAGCACAAACTCAGATTCTCCCTCCTTCCCCAAAATTTCTTTTGCTATGGCCCTCAGCTCCTTTGCTTCTAGATCCAACTCCTCCTCTAGCACTGGACGGTTCACCCTGGGAACTGAAATTAGGGTGGAGAATTCATGCTGCTGCTGGTTAGTGGTGTTAGTGGTGGTGGTGCAGGTGCAGGCACTGCTACCACCTCCTTACTCCCACTAGCAGCAGAAGACTTATCACTGCCTAGAAAGAGGGTGCATCTATGTTTAGGGTGGGGGATACTTGCAGCTCTCCCTCTGCCCACTCTCCCTCTCCTGCCAGAAGACCTGGCACCTGCTTTTCCAGCACACTTCATATTGGTGTGCTGCAAAATATGTTGTGCTTTCCTGCACACTGATGACACACTGGCAGTGAAAACACAGATTTCTCTTTGTGGGGGGTAAGAATCAAGACAGACAACAAGAATAAGAGGATTCTGGGGGAAGGATCAGTTGAAAAGAATGGAAAAGGATAACAGTAGGGATGGTAGGCAAGGGAAAGTAGTAAAGGATTGGATACAAGAGAGTAGCTAGTAAGCCAGAGCCTTACAGATGCTGCTGCTCCAAGAGAGACACCACTCACAAAAGGCACAGATCACTTCAGACATAGCTTCACGTGCTGTTTCCACATCCTTACTCCAGAGCACTGTGACTGGAAGGGAACTCAGAGAAAGATCGGTCACTGCCCAGCTACAAATGTCAATATCAGAGCAATCTTTCCCCTCCCCTCAGCCTTTTCTACATATGGAAGATCACCCCATCCTCCTCCCTCTTCTCAGTTTCTGTTTGCTGCAAACCTTCTGAATCTCCAAATCTCTCTGAATCAATTCAGAGGCTTCTGATTCAATTCTGACCTTTTAACTGGTCTCCTGATTTGATTCAGATTTGGAGATTTGGCCGCTGAATCAGACTGAATCTCCTCTGAATCGAATTGGCTACTGAAGCTTCACACAGCCCTACTCAGCACCTCCTGTCCCACCTCCTTGGGGCACATGGGAGTTTTCCCCAGGCACAAAACCCATTAGTTATGCCTCTGGTACTATGATAGTACTACCATCCAGCTGATCAGAAAGATCAGAAGCTTCAGAAGTAGGACAGTTAATAATAATGCGAGAATTTAATAGTCCTCACATAGTCTGATTAAATACCTCAATAACATGGAGATAACATTTCTGAATACAATAAATGAATGTTTTCTACAATAACTTGTCTTGAAACCCACAAGAGATGAAACAATTCTAAAGCTAATCCTGAGTAGCACACAGGACCTGGCTCAAGAGGTATCTGTCACTGAGCCACTCTGTAACAGTGACCATAACATAACCACATTCAGCATCCTAGTAGGATGGAATAAGCCAAAAATATTGACCGTGTATATACAGTATTAGGAAAGGGAATCACATAAAAATGAAGATGTTAATTAAACAGAACAGTCAGAAATGTAAAAACCCTGCCAGAGGCATAGGAAAAGTGCATCTGGCAATAAGGGTACCAAGTGGTCTAATAAAACCCCTGAATGGATTCCTAGCAGAGTTAAGGAGGTTATCCAGACCAAAAAATAAACTTTAAAAAAAATGAAAGGCATGCCGAAATGAGGAAAACAGGAAAGCATGCAAATCTGGCAAGTGAAATGTAAAAGCAAAATAAGGCAGAGCAAAAAGTAATTCAAGGAGCATCTTGCACAAAATGCTAAAGCTAATCATAAAAACTTCTTAAAAATTCATCAGAAGCAGACGTCTTCTAGACAATTGGTTGGGATTATTAGATGACCAAAGTGTATCATCCACTTAGGGATGATAGGTCTACTGAAGAAAAGCTAAATGAATTTTTTGCCTTGACTTTTTACTGAAGTAGGTATTGGGGGAATTCCCATGCCAGATCAGTTTATAGGTCTGAAGAGTTGGATCACACTGAGAAAACAACAACAGAATAAATTTTAGAGCAAATCAATAGTTTAATCACTAAGTTGCAGGACTGGACAGCATTCACTTGTAAAATTGGGAAAATGCAGCCTCAACTACTTTACATTCTGGTGTCTGGGACACTGGCTCTGAGGTATGACCTAGAGAGTACAGATGGACAGAACTGAGTCAACATGGAGGAAGCGGCCAGTAGCATCCATCAGGGTTCAGTACTCGGAACAGTGCTTTTCAACACACTCATCAACGATTTGGATTCAGGTATTAAAAGTGAACTGGCAAAGTTTGCTGACGACACCAAACTATGGGGGAGCATGGTCATGCTCGAGGACAGGCTGGCAATACAGGCCAACCTGGATAGGCTTGTGAGATGGGCGGACCTCAACCTGATGATGTTGTTGCTCTCCAAGAGCAACACAGCTCATAAAAGGCACAGATCACTTCAGATACAGCTTTATATGTTGTTTCTACATCGCTCCCCCAGAGCACTGTGATTGGAAGGGAACTCAGAGAAAGATCACAGTCACTGGCCAGCAACAGGTGCCAATATCAGAGGAGTCTTTCCCACCCCCACCTCCCAGCCTTTTCCATATATGGAAAAATCACCCCATCCCCCTCCCTCTTCTCAGTTTCTGTTTGCTGCAAGCCTTCCGAATCTCCTTTGAATCAATTTGGAGGCTTCTGGTTCAATTCAGACCTTTTAATGGACTCCTGATTTGATTCAGATTTGGAGATTTGGCTGCTGAATTGGGCTGTATCTCCTCCAAATTGAATCAGCTACCAAAGCATCACGCAGCCCTAATACTTTCCAGGAAGTTGGCAGATCATTACTGCAGAAAAACAATCCAGAATGAAATAACTGAATTACTGGTGAAGAAAGTGCTGCAAGACCTTCTAAAATGTTGAGGAATGCCAAGTACTACTCCATGATATTGGACTGCACTCCAAATGTGACACAGAAAAGATGTCTTTAACTTTTAGATTCCTTGACACTTTGGATGGCAAAGTGACTGTTTAGGAGAACTTTACTGGTTTTAAAACAGTGGATGAGTGCACAGGGGAATGACTAACTGATATTATACTTACTACTCCGAAGGATTGCAACATAAATATCTGAGAATGCCGGGACCAGAGTTACAATGGTGCAAATATGAAGGGGCAAATCAAGGGTGTACAGGCAAGAATCCTTAATCAATACCCAAAAGTTTTTTCATTCCACATGGATGCCACTTACTGCAACCTTCAATGGAGTCCAAGTCCCTCTTCAGCATTCTGCAAAGGATCTATGTTCTGTTCTCTGCCTCTGTTCATCACTGAAAGAGTCTCAGAGATTGTGTCAATGTCACTGCTAAGCCAGTATGTGAAACATGCTGGGAGTGCAGAATTGAAAGTACTAAAGCTGTGTGATACCAGACAGTTGAAGTCCAAAATGCCCTCATTGCATTTGGTTGAATCAGAGCAAGCAGACACTGGTATCCATCATGAAGCACCCACCCTGACATGTCAACTCTTCAAATTCAAGTTTCTTGTCTATTGTGGTATGGTATGATATCCTTTTTCAAGTCAATGTGGTGAGCAAAAGCATGAAAAACAAGACAAACTTTGACATTGTTGCAGTCAAAAACTTGATAAATGCCTGTTGTGACTATATTGTAAACTACACAGAAGTTAGGTATGAAAGAGCTTTGACAAGAGCTCAGGAAATAGCTGAAAATCTTGGTGTTGACCTAGTTCTTAAACCAGCCCCACATTTGTCATAAAAAGTGTCAATTCAGCTATGAATGTGAAGATGAAACAGTCAACAATCCAGAAGTCAAGTTCAAACATGAATTTTTCAATTAGCTTATAGATATGGTGAGGGTGTCTGTGGAAGAACAGTTTGAGAAAATGAATCAACAGGTGAACCTGTGGGGATTTCTATATAACATGACATGACTCCCTGACAAATTTTGAAGAACCCACTGTAAGGAACTTCGTTATGTGTTGACATAAGGAGGGAGTTCTGACATTAACAACTTCAACCTCTGTGAAAAACTTGGCCATCTCTAAAGTCTACTTGCAATGGACCGTAGTACTCCTCAAAAAAGTTCCACAATTTATTTACAACAGTGAACTTCATGGCAACTACTCAAACACATGGATAGCACTCAGGATCCTGTTAACCATGCCCATAATGATGGTGAGCAGCAAACAGAGCCTCTCAACGTTGAAGCTCATAAAAGCATATTTGTGATTGACCACTGGAGATGACAGGCTATCTTTGCTGGCCATCCTGTCTACCAATAATGCTGTGACTTAAAATATAGATCCTGTCACCAGCATCATTAGAAGTCAAATGTTTGTGAAGCATCACCAGAGTTTGCAGAAGCAAAGGCATGCAGAGTCGTCTTCTGAGTCTTGGAACCTTGGTGAACAATTTGTTAATTTGTTATTGTTATATATTAATGTAATATTTTATTTAATATTTAGTTTATTGTCACTAAGATATAATGTTATTTTTATGACAACCTTTATTATTTGAATAAAATTGAAGTTAACTGAATTTTGTGTCATTTCCTCTCTTGTATTTTTTTTAGTAAATTATAATTTTTTTAGTAAAGTTTACATTTCTCCATCTCACTCCAATGGAAAAGAAGCTTTTCTCGGCTGGAATGGCTTACCTGCTTGACAGGGCTTTAAACTAAGATCACCAGGGGATGAGTAGACAACCACCAGTACAAGCCCAGGAAGTGACAACCACAGAATCAGCAAGTCAGGTAACACGAGAGAACTTACTCCGACCCCAGCCCAACGATGGAACTCTTCTCTGGGCACAGGGAAGCCCAGGACATACAACGGCAAGCATAACTGCCTGTACACAAATGCCAGAAGCATGGGGAACAAAAAGGAGGAACTGGCCCTTTTGCCAAGTGAAAATGAATATGATCTCATGGGAATAATGGAGACCTGGAAGGACTCCACCTATGATTGGACCACAGGTATAGATAGCTATACATTGTACAGGAGGAATCACATTGTAAAAAAGGGTAGGGGTGTAGCTCTCTGTGTGAAGGAGCAGTACACTTCCCTACAAGCAGAGATTGGCATCCAAGGAGGATGACTTGAGACTCTCTGGGTTAGAATACAGGGAGAATATGGTGAAGGCATATAACTGTAGGAGTCTATTATAGACCTCCTAACCAGGAGGAAAAGTTTGACTACAAATTTTCTAGGAAACTGGTAGAGGCTGCATGCTGTCAGAGCATGGTCATCATGGGTGACTTCAAGCACCCTGGCATCTCATGGGAAGAGCATTCAGCCAAACCTGATCAGTTGCAAAGGTTCCTCACCTGCATTAATGAGCTCTACCTGACTCAAGAAGTGTACGGGCCGACAAGAGGTAAGGCACTTCTGAATCTGGTTCTGGCCAGGATGCATCACCTGGACAAGGGAGAAAGGGTGACAGTGATCACAAGTTGATCGCTTCTTCTATCCATCGCAAAGCTGGGTAAATCAGTCAGCAATGCAGAAATCCTTAGCTTTAGGAAAGCTGACTTGCAGAAGCTCAGGATATTACTTGTTGAGGCACTGAGAGATCATGATCTGATAGGGAGAGGAGCCCGTGATGAGTGGTCACTCCTTAAGTATGCAATCCTAAAAGCACAAGGGAAGTCCATTCTGGCCTGTAGGAAAGATAGCAAAAGAGCTGGGAGACTTCCTTGGCTCAGTGGGGAACTCATGGACCTCCTGAATCTGAAAACAGAAGCTCATAAGGGATGGAAGTTCGGAAAAACCACTAAGGAGGATTATGCAGCACTGGCCCACACCTGTAGGGAGCGGACCAGAAAAGCCAAGGCTGAAACCGAATTCAAAGTGGGTACAGGAACCAAGGACAATAAAAAGTCCTTCTTCAAATATGTTGGAAATTGGCAAAAAAAGCAAAGGCAACATTGGGCCCCTGTTGAACCAAATTGGGCAGCTGACAATCGCCACCCAGGAAAAAGCTAATCTCCTCAACAATTACTTTGTATCAGTTTTCCACCAACCCAAGGAGATCACCCTGCCTGACAGGATGCAGGATTGCCAGAGTAAGGGGGATCATACACCTATAATTGGTGATGAGCTTGTGAGGGAACACCTTAAGAGGCTGGACAACCACAAGTCAGCTGGCCTAGATGGAATACACCGAAGAGTGCTAAAAGAATTGGCTGAATTATAGCACAATCAATGGTGAAGATATCTGAGAATTCATGGTGGTCAGGAGAGGTTCCAGAGGATTGGAAGGGACCAATGAGGTGCCCATGTTCAAGAAAGGAAGATCCAGGGAAATACAGGCCAATCAGTTCAACCACAATCTCTGGGGGGAAAAAAAAAATCAAAGAATCCATCAACAACAGGCTAACAGAAGGCAACATTCATTCTGAGACAGAGCCAACATGGTTTCATTGCAGGTAGGTCTTTCCTGACCAACCTCATTTCCTTCTATGACCAAGTGATGCATCACCTGGACAAAGGAGAAGAGGTTGATGTCATATATTTGGATTTCAAAAAAGCCTTTGACTTGGTCTCCCATGATGTCTTCATGGTAAAATTGGGGACCTGCATCATCAACAACCTTACAGTCTTATAGCTGGGGAACTGGCTCCGTGGTCAGACCCAGAGAGTGATAGTCGATAGAACCAAGTCATCATGGCACATGGTGACCAGTGGCATCCCCTAGGGCTCAGTACTCAAACCTGTACTCTTTAATATATTCATAAATGATCTGTATTTGGATGTCAGAAGTAAACTGGCTAAGTTTGCAGTTGACACCAAATTATGGGGAACTGGAGTCTTGCTAGAGCATAGGCTGCCAATTTAAGCTGACCTGGACAGTCTTGCAAGGTGGGTGGATCAAAACCTGATGACATTCAACACAGAGAAATGCAAGGTGCTCTACCTCAGCAGACTGAACCCACATCATACTTATAGGCTTGCCAGTGCTATACTCACTAGTACCACAACTGAAAGAGACTTGGGGGTCATGATTGATCACAAGATGAACACGAGGCACCAATGTGATGATGCAGCTGGCAAAGCAAATAAACCACTGGCTTGCATCTACTGATGCATCTCAAGCAAGACCCAAGAATTCATCCTCCCACTTTACTCGGCCTTGGTGAGGCCACAGCTGGAGTACTGCATCCAATTCTGGGCTCTGCACTTTAGAAAAGATGTGGAGAATCTTGAGAGAGTCCAGAGGAAAGCCACACACATAATTAGGGGTCAAGAGACCAGGCTTTATGAAGAGAAGCTGAAAGGCATGGGACTCTTCAGCCTGGAGAAGAGACGGCTCAGAAGGGACTTGGTGGCAGCCTATAAGTAAATAAGGGTTATGCATCAGGAACTGGGAAAACGTCTGTTGACCAGGGCACTCCAAGAAAAGACAAAGCCTAATGGTCACAAACTGCTAGAAGACCATGTTAAACTGGACATAAGGAAACACTTCTTTACCATCTGAACCTCCAGAGTCTAGAATATCCTACCCGCAGAAGTAGTGCAAGCACCTACTTTGGATACCTTCAAGAAACACATGGATGCTTATCTTGCTGGGGTAATTTGGCCCCAGCTGACTTCCTGCCCTTTGGGCAGGGGGCTGGACCTGATGATCTCATGAGGTCCCTTCCAGCCCCAATGTCCATGAAATCTATGACATCTATAAAAAAATAACTGTTGAAATTACAGCTTTATTTCTGAAATAACAAATTTTGCCCAGGGCACCATTTTCTCTAAGGCCAGCTCTGGCTCTACAAATGGCCATGCAATTGTGGAAAGGCCTGTTTGCATAACCTAAGTTTTAACTACATGTGGATGTATACACACAAAAAAAACCCAGATGGACCCCCAAGGACATGTATGCACAATCCTCTTCTACTTGATTAGCTTTTCTTGTTCTAAACCGAAACGGATGGCTTGTAAGCTACATATCAGGGACCGATCATAGTCTTGATGAGAATTCAGGCACACATTAAAACTATGAGATATATATGCTAATATTATCTGCATTACTTCTGTATGTAGGTACCAGTCAGAATCTATCATATATAATGTGATTATATTAGTATGTTATTAGTCTACCAAGAAATAGTATCCTTATTGATTTTATAGTAAGTTTTGATTCAGGCAGTCAGGTACAAGCCTCTTTGTTGAAAATAAGAAATGTACCATAAATTGAGGGAATTAGCTGTCAGTTATCAGGTGCTTAGAAAGCAGATTGCCTGCATAAATGGTTCTAGATTAGTTGAAACACAATACACTCCAGTCCCTCACAAGGATTGATTCTTCATTCACTGCTGTTTAAAATGCATCTTTATTACATACTGACATATATTAATACCTGCCCTCTTCTTCAATCAAAGGTTAGACCAGGCAGTGCATTTCAGTAAAGTGAAATGTGTCATTAACATACTATGAAGAACACTGGTAAAGCAGGTAAGCCTAAAATACAGTGGTGATGTGCAAGTAGTTTCCATGGTATAGCATGTAGTCCTGGAGATTAAGGTTCAGATTAGAAACAGCTGACAAGATGCATCACATGTAGTTCTCAAATGAGTTAAACTTATAGTTCTTTAGTCCATTATTTAGGTAGTGCTTTTAATAATTGTGTTTCGGAGTGTCAAATGCACCAAAGTCAATTAGGCACCAAACTTATATTTCAACAGAAGTGGAATACCTAACTGTGTTTAGCTATTTTTGAAGGTCCCAAGCCTGAACACCCACTGGCTTGGAATTTATTAGTATAGTACTTTTGATGAAAAATGGAGTTTTTGCAAAATCATTATTTTCCACATGGGAAAATTTCAGTTTTGCTGATTTAAATTTCGCCAAGTAAACTTGAGATGAAATTTTCACTTCCATTCATATCAACATTAACTTGTGTTGTGCTGAGCAGCAATGGTGCTTTCTGTAGCTTGTGCACCTCGTATCTGCATTTTTACCTAAAAGCTGAGCTTCTTGACTTAAGTATTTTTCCCATGATGAACCAGTCTCCGTTTTGGCTGAACTACTATGTTGCACTACTGCATCATGAGAGTTTAGCCTATGGAAAGGAGTAAGAGAAAGGTATACCTGAACTACAACTCCTAGGAGGCTTTGAGACATCTCAGACGGAAACAGTTCAATGTCAAAATGTCAAAACAAGACACAATGAAATCAGTTCAACAAATCAGGATGAAACAATCTAGGAAATCCAAAACACTGAAACTATTGGTTGTGGGGAAAATATTTATATGTTGATGCTTTTATCCCAATTCAGGATTAAAACAGTTGTCAAAATGTGAGCATTTCCTGTGAGATTTCTGATCAGGTTTAAACATTTAGCTTCAGTGCTTCAAAGGACAGAACTGTCAAAAGGATTATACATTGGTTTACTTATGATGGAAAGAAAGTTTAACAACAAAACCAAAGGAAAAAGGCCCATGTCCCTTAAGGACAGGAAAAGTTGATGTTGTTGCCTGACAGTAAGTTGAATAAAAAAACAAGCCACTACAAAAGCAGCTTTAAAAATTACATACACAAACTGCTAAGAAAATGCGCTGTGGTACCATTTTAAACCATCTCATTTACAGTTATGGAGAAAAAAGATTTTTTTTAAATGCTACTAAGTTACCCATCGAATAGTATTACATTGAGACTGATGCTGCATCCCATGTGGAGATTCTTTAGTTCCATATCTAAACAATGATTATCTTCCTTCTTTATATACAAATATTCTGTGCTCTTTTTAAACAACAAAGTTCCCATTACCTCATGCCTTATTACAACAGAAATACATGTGAAAATTCCCTGAAGGTTTGAGCCTCCTCTGTAGATTTTTTTAAAGTATTATGTAGCATGAATAGGGCTGCTAAAAATGAACTATATGTCATCTCCCTTAGATCGCTTTCACACTACACAACTTCCATCATTTTGCCAGATAAGATTCTCTGAAATATGAAACATCCTCAGATCAGTTATCCTCCAAAATGGGGCTACATACGAGATGATTTGGTATACAGGACACTTAGATCTATTAGTAGATGGATAACCTTTACAGATGGCATTTTAGATGCATTGGTAGAGTTTTACTCTTTCAAATTATGAATCATGTTTCATTATTTTCAACATTATTTTTTCATTTACACTCATGAAAAGTTCTACAACCCATAAAGCCTAAATGATTTTGCAGTTCAGAATTTTCCACTAATTGTATACTAAGCGTATGGTAATGCATAGAATAACTATGCTATTAAATTGGGATGTTCTGTTATGGTACTTTACAGAGTTTTCTTCTAGACTACAAATAGTGAAAACCATTCATTTATCGAACAAAAACATAATTCTTAATGCAACTGCCGACAGCAATCATGCTTTCATGTTTTTAGTTCATTATGTAGCACAGCTAAAAACAATTATGATTTATTTCTTATTAGGGATATAATAAACAGTTTGGTATTAATGAAATGGGAAAACAGAAATGCATAATTGTAATTATAATGTAGAAAACAATTTCCATTTGTTTATATAAACATATAGGATTTTTCTCCTTATAATCCAGCTCTAAAAGACTGATAAAAAGAACCTAAGAAACTGATGCAGTACAAATCTTAATTTACACTGGGTTTAAGTTGCCTCTGCACCTGAAATACCACTGTATTTTTCACCAAGAGCTCTTCACATAAACCAATTCCATTGAGATGCAGCATTTACTTTCTAGAAACATTCAGTCAGCAGAAAGAGCAGCAAACTACTTAAGTCCCTATGCAGCAGAAAGCAGCCTTTGCAAAACATGACCCAGACAGCCCTGGGGACCTGGTTTGCTTCACAGCTGCAGATTTTGTTCCCTTTTCCTACATAATATCCACTCGCTCAGTAGCAGCCATGAAATGGTCAACCAAGGACACACTGTTTCTAGTCGAGCTACATGGCAATTAGAAATTCTGAAATGAAATTACAAGGCACAGTGAGCAGTAGTAGTACACCTGCTGACTTCCTCACAGGGGACTGGGCCATCAGAGAGACCAATGAAGGGAAGGAGGGGAGATTACCCAGTGTCTGAATGAGTGCCAGTTTATCACACAGGAACATTAAAGGAACCAGGTGATTTACAGGTATCTTGTTAGCAGACCAGGAGAAGTGGAATTTTTAGCATATTTCCCATGTTTCTTACTGCTCTGCAAGACTGCCCCCCAATCAGGGTGCGAGGGTCTTGCAAAACTTTGATGCTCACTGCCACTGTTTGTCATATTCAGTATTTAGTGAAGTGGCAGAAGTGACATAAAACACACATATAAATGAAGTTTGGCCCTCACGTCCCTGATTATAGGTTTAGCATGCCCTTTCATCTCTGTGAGCATTCAGTCCTCTTGTGGGATAAGCACAGCCCCCAAACTCCAGGTTATTTTCTGTCAATCAGACCCATACTCCGGGCAATGGTGGTCTTCATACAGTAATGACTGCTGACAAATGCCTTTATCATGCAAGCTTATTCCAGTTCAGAAAATGAATAAGTTTACATAGAAGAGGTCTATAATGAGCACTCATGGGATACAGATTTTTATCTCTTGAATGAAATGAACAGTTTGTAACTCAACCAAGGTGAAGACACTAATGAATTATGAAGGTCTCTTCTCATGTGTAGGATAAATTCCACATACCATAAATAGTGATTGGGGATGCTATATGTGGCAAGGAAATAAAATAGTAGGTTTATTCATTCTATTACTGTGAATTATGTTCAGCTGGATTTGAAGTCAAGTAATATAAAATGAGTAGCGGGTGGGGTCAAAATGTTCCTAAACATAGTATACGTAGTATTTACAATTGAAATAAAAAAGGCGGCAATGGCAACTGCATAGCAACTTACATTGAGAACATGGTAAACAATATGGGCTCCTCAATCACCACTAAAACTATTTCCCTGCCTCCACCCCGTCTTGCCCCATTGACTTAGGCGAGAAAGGGCATATTCATAGATTCATATATTCATAGACTGTTAGGGGCTGGAAGGGACCTTGCATATTGTCAGGCCCAAACCTTACATCCAGGTTTTCCTGGACATGTCTTCTATTTTGGCCCCGTCCTCTGGATGGGTTTTAAAAAATCCGAGTGAGAGGGTACCAGCAGGGCTGGGGCGGCAGGGGATTGTGGGTTGGGAATGAGGGGAACTGGCAGGGCTGGAGGGGCAGGGACTTATGAAGAGGGGCAGAGGCAGGACACAGGCATATCACTGTCCCCTCTTCCCCACAATCATATGCTTTTTCCCCCTTCTCCTCGTACCCTCTTCCCTTCACAGGTGTCCTCTTTTTTGATACTGGAAATATGGTAACCCTAGCATATCTAACATCGCATTCAACCCTGTATTACAGTTTCTAACAGGAAGCAGAGGAAAACACTGTACACAGATTCATAGGTTCATTCATTCATAGATTATATACAATCATCTAACTTTACCTCCAGTATATCACAGGCCTACCTACATTCAGGGACTTCCCTGAAGTAAATCCTGTTAATTAAAGCTGATCCTTTGGGAGGGCAGGAGAGGGGAACTATCCACTCTTGATTTAAAAACTTGCAGCACAACCCCTAGGAAATGTTTCCAATGGCTAATTATTCCTTACTTTCAAAAATGTGCAGCTAATTTCTATCCTGAATTTATCTAATGTCGTCTTTCAGTGACTGGACCTTGCTACACTGACAAGTCCACTATTATCAAGGTATTGTTGCCCATGCAGGTACAGACCAACAATGATCAAATCACCTTAAACCTTCTTTTAATTAACTTAAACAGTGAGTTCCTGGTGTCTTCTACTACAAAAATCACTCAAAGATTAAACTGTTACAGAGTAACTTAAGTTATAAACTAGCCAGAACTCCAATGTTAATAATTCAATATTTAGGAAAAATGATGTGACATCATTGAGGACAACATGCCAATAGAGTCACTCAATTTTTCCCTAAAAGGTTACTTCCAGTAGACTGGCCCTTAAGATACTGACTAATTTTGAGAGAGGAAAATGCTACATATTTTATCATAAATGTGATATTTTATCAAAATTGTGACATTGTAAAGTCCATGGTGGTAGTGGTCTTTTTTTCTTTCTTTTTTTTTGTTTTAGTTTGGGAGATCTTTTTGCATGCCTGGGTGCTATAAAATAATTAGATAAGAATGGACATACATGATGATACTACTATCTGGTGAGGAACTCAAACACAGTCATAAGATTGTACCAAGTAAGTACGAAACCATAACTGCACTATAAAGTTGTACTTCATCCCAATGATCCAAACTTTATCTTCAGAACAGACTGACAGCAAGTGCTCTCTCATAATCTGTGCCATGGAAATAAAAATGTTGAAAGTTTTATTTTAACTGTACAAGAGAACAATACAGTTCTTCAACCTTTCACTTGATTTTAATTTCATGACTCTCTCATCTCCCTCTCGCTGATTGTCATATTTGTACAAGGGAATATGAGAAGCCCACTGATGGAAATTACAGGCGACTCAGAAAGGTCATTGCTAATCCAGTATGATTGCTTGATTCCACATAGGAAAGCTAATATTCTGACAGTTCATATGGCTTTGTCCAGGGGTTACAGGTGAAGCTGTCTGAAGTATGAAATTTGAATGGTCTGCCTTTCCCCCAGCATAAGGGCCATAACCATACATTAAAATACACACATACAAACATGGGCATACATTTACTGTATTCTTTTTTGCCCCCATGAATACAAGTGAACTACAATTAGGATGTCTTGAAAATTTCCTAGCAGACAATTCAAATTTCACTCAGGAGAGTGGGCAGTTCCTTTATAACTCTCTTGACCCTCAACAGTAACTCCTCTGAGAGTCTAAAAGGGTTCTGAATGCCAGTCATGCTTAGTCCCTGTCTGCCTGGGCCATATTACGCCACGTTTAATGCTGAATTCAATCAGTGTAAACCAAAGGTTATAACTCCTGATGGGGAAAGTCTACCATATGAGGTAGTAGAGGAAAAATCACTGCAAGCTCCTATTATTCAGAGAAATGCAATCCAAAAACAGACCAGCAGAAATGCAATCCTCGCTGTCTCAGACCAGCACAGACTCCCTATGCCTGAAGAAGGATGACTGCGCCTGAAAGCTTGCCAGGAATTTTCTTCCATCTACTCAGCTGGTCACATAAAAGTTATCACATCTACTCAAAAAACCTTGCCATTCAAAAACAGATGCTTTTGACCAGAAAATGGCCATGTCAAGTGTAGCTAAGGATGTGCTGATGTAAAGACCTGTACTGTGGTCCTTCTATCCAGTTCTGGACATCATAAAATTACAACGCCTTCCCCTGCTAAGAGGAATTACAACTCCTTCCCCAGTGGAATGGTTCTGGTGGTAATCACACCTGCCCCTTGAAGGAGAGCCCTCTCGGGGCTGGGATTCCAGGGAAGTACAGGGAAGTGTAATGTACATCTCTGTGTGTCATCTTCTTTGAATTAGGCTCCAAGGTACATTACCTGTATAGATACTATTCTGATCATAATATAAAGATTAAGGCTGATTTTGACCATTACTACAGGCATGGTAAGCAGTCAAAATAAATGTTTACAATGTTGAAGTAATTTATTTAAAAAAGCAGAGGAATTTATCTTTGCAACACAAAAACAAACTTGCAGATTAAATTCAGCTCCATCATCATTCTATCCAAAAGTCTATTTTCTCCATGAGTAGAACAAATAATATGAGAGCAAAATAATAAGAATGCTCTAAATATCGACTGCCTGATTCTACCATCATGGAGAAAATAACCCAACAACCCTCTACTCCCATTTAGCCATGATTTTCTGCTATTTTCTTCCTGTACAGGTCACACACAGAACCAGATTGTATATTAGCGCCCTCGAGGATGGCGGAGGTATATGGAGGGCACAAATTGCAGCTGGAATGCCCAGGCAGAATTCTGGCTGAGTCAGACCATGGGGTAGTTACACCACAGTTTCAGCTCCATACCCTTTGGTGAGGATATAGGTATAGATGGGATTCAGTCATGGCCCTGTTCTAATTTCACCCTTTAGATACACACCAGACAAGGAGGACAAGTTTGAAACAGGCTCAGTTCTCAGAGCACTGCAATTAGGGTGACTACCTTTTCCAAATTGGAAGGCACCTCTCCCCACCCTCATTTACCTGTAGGCAGCTGGGAGGAACTGCTCTCCACCACTGTCTGTGGCCAGGTGCACGTGTGTATGAGCACACATGCACATGGTGCCCCCCTGAGTCCAGCTCTCCCCAGTCTGAAGCAGTTCCTTGCAGACTAGAACTCTGCCAGCCTGCAAGATGAGTCGGCACCCCTGCCCCATATCCCCTGGTTTTCCACAGCAGACAGAAACCCAGATCCCTGCACAATGCTGCGAATCCAGGACAAATGCTGTCCTAGAGTCATGCAGCTTGTGGCCCAAAAGACATAAACGATAGTTTCCTCACACTCGGCTCAACTCTGTGAAGCCATTCCCAGACTGGTCACAACCTACCTTTTTCTGTACACCCCTCTCAAGAGGTGGAGACTAGTTTTTTTGGACATTCCAGGAGCCTGGATCCTACTTGACGTCAGAAAAATGTTTAGTGATTCTGATTCAAATTCCCTCTATGTGTACATGGGTCTGTTATAAAAGCAATAGGTGTATTGATTTACTGGAGTATTTGTCCATTTCTATAAGCAAAGAACTGAGCTTTTCAACTTGATCATTTTACTAAGTGAGTACTGCAGGATGGATTATATATTTAAGATCGTTGCTTAAAATTTGAGGTCCACTGCTAGGTCACTCCTTTGAGGCCTCCATTGTCAAGAAACTGGCAGTTAAAATGGCCAAAATTTCAGGAAGTTCAGACTTGAAGTTGAAGTTCCATTCTTCCTCACATATATGTTTTTTAACATCCCTACCCAGTTCTAACTTTTTCCAGTCAGAGGGAAATCATTAATGAATTCCCATGAATTCTATTATTAAGCATTTATAATATGTAGAATAATCAACAATTGTCAACATGTCTTGTTCAAATTGCTGCATTGTTACAATCAACAAAATATATATATATATATATATATATATAATTTTCTTGTCTATATCTTACATTTTGTTAACAAAAGTTTCTACTCCAAGTTTCACTTTCATTATAAAATATGTCCTTGTGGAAGCTGTTACAAATGTCAACACTTTAAGCAGCATAAATTTATGGTGGCATTGAATTTTAATGGCACTATAAATGTCTATAGTAATGGTGATATATCTATCGCAATAAATTGCTACGGAGAAATATAAAAATAAATGTAAGATAAAAGATTGTGTATAAAATATGTTTTTACATATCCTTTAATGATTAAAAATCATACAAACTTGATGTTTTAAATCACTGGAAACTGCAGTTATATTTTACATAGTGTTTTGTTCACATAATGCATAGATGCATTTCCTTGCCCAGAAATTGCATCCACTTTAATGAGGACATTTAAGATGATTTTTATGTTGGCTTGAAAAAAACTAATTAACATTAAGGATGATGGAAATAATGATATTAATGACCCTCCTCAGTAAAACTGTGCCCGCTATGAAAAGGAAATTTATGGAATTCTAATATCGATGCTTAGTAATGCCTCTCCTACCCCCTCTGCTATTCACAGCATCTCAGCTCAGCTAAGAAGAGGTATACAGGTGTTCTCAAAACAGGGTGCAAGGGGAATTTGAAAATGAAAAAAATCAATAGACCTACAGAACAGTGGGAAATACACTTTCTGTCTAGGTCAAAAGCAACATCTAATGTAATAAATTATTTGTCCACAATTCTGCCAATTCACATTATTAAAACCTTTAAGTCCTTCATTTATTTTCTCAAAATAGGTGCAGCTAGGAAGTATGGGTTGTTTCCTTGAAAGTCATTGAAGTTGGTATCAATAAAACTACCAGTCCAAGACAGGTCAATGGAAAAGAAAAATTCAATATTCAGATGATCTTATCAAGAAGATGGGTGACTAAGATGGGTGGTAATTAGAAGAACAGAAAAAGCCAGCTAAATACTCAAGACCTGATTATCATTCATACAAAATTCCCTTTTGCACTGCTCTGTCCTGAAAGTAAAACAATAATCTGGGCCATCTTTCAGACATCGTTTTTGATATAGCCTATGGAAGTGCTATCATTTACAAACGCTATCATTTTAACATGCTTCTATACAGACAACAGACCACTCTTGCTGGCTGGTGGGATAGTGTCATATTTAAACACAGTGTTTCTTAATGTCTTCCTCACCGCCACAGGTTACTTTGGTAAACTGGCAATCAGCAATAGGTTAAGCAAGAAGGAAGGTATCTAAAATGATAATAATAGAAATTTAATACAGAGTTTGATTAAATATCACTACAAAAATGTTGGAAAAGCTGTGACAGAGCAAAGAACTAAGGTAGAAATACTTCAACCACAATATCTGCAAAATCTCTAGAGAAACTTGTTTTGAGTTATAATGCCTTGTTTGGTTGTACATCTCTTTGAAGAGATTCAGGGCCTGAATTGCCATTTACCGAAAGGACATTTTACACAAGGGATATGCAGCCTTCAAGTTTCAGGTCGCTAATTCTATTCCAGTCTTGGTTGCTTAGTGGCCTGCATAAAAGAAATAAGTCACCTCACTTTAGTTCCCTGGTAAAGAATTATCCCATCAGCACTTCTAAGGGTACTGTAGTGGCTAAATTGGGAGGGCACAGATCAGTTTCAGGTGTTACTGAAAATAGCTACTATGAAAATTCAGAAAGGTTTTGGGCAGATTTTCTTTTAAATGATGCTGTGCCTTTGTATTCTGTTTATATAAGTTGAATAAGAGAGACGCAATCAACTGCTTGCAATATTCTAGTCAGATTCTTCTGCCATGTTCATCACTATAGCATTTGAACATCTTCAAACAATGTATAAGGGTGGAGACGAACATTTGTTATCTATTGTTTTCTTACCCTCTTCCCAGAGGGAAAAGAATGTTCAATGGACTATATTGTCTCAATAGTATATTTTTATTTATTATCATAGATGTTGCAATGTGCCTTGGGTAGACAAGGCAGGATCCATGAAATATGGAGGGGAAGATGGTGACATTTGGGATGGTTCACAGTTTCAATAGGTGCTAATTTCTCTGTCTTTGATGTGTGAACTAGCACAGACAAGAATTTTGAAAATCTTCTGTTCCTAAAGAAACAAGTAAGATTATGACTGTAAAAGGAGACTGAGAACAGGAATCAGGGCCACTTTAAAATTACTTTTCTCCAACTAGTCTGGTAGTCAAGTTGAGAATGAACTTTTTGCTGTGTTGCCAAGTTGAAAGGCAGTTTTTTTTTGTCTAGAAAGCCTGCCAATGTCCCGTCTCTGTCATGCACACAGATTGTTACTTTCTAAAAAATCAGGCTTAAAGTTTAGCTCTAATTCCTTTCTATGGCTCTGCTGGAAACTGTGTAGATGATTCAATGTTAGCAACATCTGTGGAATTGAAGAAATGCAACATTTTAGCAAAACCTCAAAGCTTTAAGGCAGGACTATATTGAGACTATTATCCAATCAAGTACCAAAAGGTTCCTTTCCTTGACACAGGCACCTTTTCTCCAAACTATATTATTGTATTGGGGCCAGACAAGACAACCTAATTGGGGTGAGGAGGGGTGATGGGAGGTTATAAGTCAGATGGAGAAAGACAGTTGCATTAATTCTTTAAGGCTTCAATCCAATATGGAAACTTTTTATATTTGGTTACCTTTTGCCCTGTTACTTCCTTCCCTTGCACATCACAATTGCTTCTCTAAGCATATTATGAATATTAACATTATGCACACTCTCTAGGGATATGACATATAGAAAAACTTGAAAGTAACATCCCCATTTGTTTGTTGCTTTGCTTTTCACAGCTCAACTCTCAGCAGACTGATGTGGCCTCCCTGTTCCTTACATGCAGCTCTGAACTCAGCATGGGATGCATTTGCTATACAAAAATGTTTGCTTACAGAAAGAAACAGACAGCCCCTACCTCTGCAATATGTTGAAGAGCAGCTGGTCACATTGCCTTTTCTCTTACTTTATTGAGATGCCATCTTTCGGGGTATGGCCTCTTGAGAGCTTTATTCTATTTCCCAATAGACACTATGGTGGGTACATATTGTCTTTTTTAAACAAACAAACAAATTCTCATGTGGACAGGCAGTCATTTTTCTCATCCAGATAAATCATTTCAGAAATACCAGGTTTCCCCTACAGAAACTGTTTTTAGTTTTCTTTCTGCTGCTTTTATATCAAATATTCTTCCTTATCCTCTTTCATTTCCAGTCTATTTCTGTACAGAGAGGGTGCTATATATGTTATTAACTTAAGATTTACTTTACCACTATGGAGAAACAAATACATATTTGTTAAAGATAAAAAGAAGCACACACCTTGTCATATATGGAATGTACTAAAAATAAACCACAGACAGCACAGAAAGCCTTACTTCTAAACTTTCCTCACAAGGCTATTACACTTAAAAGAGTTTGGACAAATATACCTTTTAACTAGGGCTGTGAGAAACAGTACTGTTCCATTTTGCCTTGAGTTTCAACGTTGCAATGGACCAGCATTCCATTTTGAATTTCATTTTGATTTGAAACAGCTGTTCTGTTTTATTCATTGAAACAGTGAGGCTGTTTTGACATTGTTTTGACATTTCACTAGATCAGGCTGGGGGCAGGGAGTCAACCCAGCTAGGTTGACTTCCCATCCCCAGCACTAGATTGGGTTGGGGTGGGATGTCAGCCCAGCTGGATTGACTTCCCATCCCCAGTGCTATGGTCAAATGGTTTGGACTTTCAAAACATTTTGCCTAGCCTCATTTTGTTTTGAGGCTGTTTTGATGCCCTTTGTTTTGTTTCGATTTTGCTGTTGTGACCTAAAAATGAGTGGAAACAGTGTTGAAGTGAAACAGCTCATGAAATTTTGCGCAGCCTTACTTTTAACTGCTTTTTAAAGAGAGGGGGAGCTGCTGCTTAGGAGGATGAATCAGCTGTTATGATGCAACTTGTATGTTTGCATGAGTCTGTAGTGATACAAATTGGCTAACATGCTCTAACTTTGACTCCAAGTTAAAATTGCAGTTTCCCTACATTTGCATTGCTAAAGATGCACACATAATACTTGCATCATATCAGATTACAGTCCTCAGACTTTTGACACAGTTGATGCCTGAAAATTGCATCTTAAGTCAAAATGTTGCAACTCGGAACCAATTTCCCCATAGAAACAATGTTACAAATGGGGGGTTGGTTCCTTTACCATGCTTGACATAAAAGCCTCCAGCTGGTAAGTCTGTTGTGGTGGTGGGGAGATCAAGGCCCCTGCAGCAAGGGAGGGATTGGTACTGGGGCTAGGATAGGGGCATTTTTTTTAAGGGGAGTGCTTACCATTCTGGGGCTGTTGCAAGCTCTTGCTTGCTCATGGTGTACAAGGGAAAAGCCTCCCCCAGGAATCATTTTAAGGGGAAAGTGCGTGGCAGAACACACCTGGTGCCTGCCACTTTAAGAGCTGGTGGCACATGTTGTCCCAGCTCTTATGAGCAGCCATTTTAGATCCAGGCCAGCAGAGCTGGAGGCAGCAGTTTTCTGCCTGATGCTGTTGAAGGAACATCTTCCAGTGGAGCTGTTACTCTTGCAACATCTAGGAGGTTAGGGCAGGAGCTAGGCACAGTTGTTAGAAACATCTGCAAGGCATGGGACACATTAAGGGACAGCAAGAGCATGCACTTTTGGACCTTAGACATCAGGGCCCTCGCAGTTCAGCCTGCCACCTAATCACCAACTATTATTTAACAGCAAGGCGTGGCAGGAGAGATAGGCAGGCACTATGCCCAGAGGCAGTGGGAGACGAGCATTGTGGCTGGTTAGGGACCTCCCACATCACCAAAGGCAACTCTACTCCTCCACACTTTTCCCTAAGCATAAGTGTCAAAGGTTTTGGTGTGATGGTTGCAGGACACCATACATGCAGATTCATCAGCACCTAACTAGACTTCTTGCATATACACCATGATCCAGAGGATCAACAGTTACCTGCTATAATGATCTAAAATAAACAAAGATGATGATGGATATAGCTACACTACTCCCACAATGCTTTTTCTGGAGACATTCCTGAACATGCTCTACCCTCCCACTCCTGCTCACATGCACCAAATCTAAAATACAGCCACAAAGCAATATTAAGGACTAGATGGGTGGAGATGTTATTCTCAAGATATCTGCCTCCAGCATGCTTGAGATTGGTTGCAAAAGACAACCAACCTTGAGCTTGGCAAGGGTGTGAATGGCAAGGGTGTGAATTGGCAATTGGGCAGAATGTGCTGAAGTTGCCTAAGAATGCCACCAAACACAGTAGTGTCAGAGTGACATTGTAGCCATGATGGTCCAGAATACTGTAAACATACCACATGTGGTTAGCAATTTAAACAATTATTCCTAGGCTCAGTCGGTCAAATTACTAAATTAGTACTTCATTTTCTGTGATGTGTGTGGGTTCTCTAATTTACTGTTGACAGGAAAAGAAACCCTAAAGTTCACCTTGTACTACACCTAAATTATGCTTGCATATGAACACAGATAGTGCACTACTTTACACATAGTGAAGGAAGGGGTTCTAGAAGCCGTGAAGGATTAAGGGGCCTTGGGAATGGAGATGGTTGAGAAAACCAAATAGAAATTGTATATGAAGGATGTGCCTGGAAAACAACTTTAAAAATAGTGAGTGTCAAAAAGGGGGATGAAGAACGTGATCATGTTTTTTTGTAGTTTAAATGCCCAAAGCCATTTTAATGCAAGTAATCCAGAAAATTTCCATTACTGAATATGTGCATACATGAATGACTATGGGGTCTTTCATCACATGACTGTAAAATACTCGGAAGAAAGCAAGAGAATCATAAGAGAAAACTCTGTCCAAACTACTATTAAATTTGGATATAAATAATAGTAGTTGGGAAATATGGATTTAACCCAAAGTAAATGAGATCATAGACATAAGGATATCAACACTGCTGTCAAATAAGTAAATAGGCAGTTTTTGCTGCAATTCTTACCCAATAAATTGCTGCCATCTATGTTTATGTGTGGCACGAAGAAGCAGGCAACTTAGATAGGACAATCATTTACAGTGATGCATCTGAACCACCTGCTGTCACAAACTGAGCTGATACATCTTATCCTGATATAAAGCAATGTGGTGAAGTTTATGGCAATGCTTTATGGATAAAACTGAATATAATCCAATAATAGGATGCAGCCTATGTCACAGAATCAAGGATATTCTGCCTAGAAAACAACCACTAGAAAAGGAAAATTAGATTTGTTTTTTGAACTATTTTCCTCAGTGTTTTATGATCAACATGTCAGTTGTGCCAAAATTAGCATCCAAGGATATAGGAAGGAAGTTTGAGGGTGTAAAGTAGAAGTGGAGAAATTTAAAAGGGACCATTTCCCTGGTTTAATTTTTTTGCTTTGCATCATTTGTATATGCTTATCTATTTTTACTGCTATGAGGTCAGTATTTGAATTGACAGGTTGTGTAGAACTTTCTATGTAAGCAGATTCTGTTACTGTTGAAATCTAAGTACATACTTGTACGTGTAACACAAATATGTCTACTTATAAAGCCTACCATAAATGATGGTTTCACCAGAACTCCTATATTCCTCAAAACATTTTAAATAAGTGAAAAAATGAGGAACAGAAGAGGAATTTTGGTAGAATGTTGTTTGCCTGTCACATGCAACTATTCTGCTGTCACTTACTTTTAAACTAGTAATATGTGGACTAATCTATATTTGTCCTGTTCAAGGTTTATTTTAGATTCGTTGACAATAGCCAAAATTTTATTATGATACCAAAGTCTTGTAAACACTGCTTATGTACTCACATCTTTGATAATGCCTACATTTCAAGGGGAGGCATTGATGACTAAGCTTTAAACTAAGCCCACCTGGGGTTGGGGGGATTACTGCCACTGCAAGACTACTGGACAAGCTTTGTAAATCCAGCAGGCTAAGGCACTTAAGGGAATCCACCCCTGCCCTAGCCCTGAAAATATCTGTAGGGAGGGCAGGGTCCCCCAATGGAACACTTACCTGCCTGTACACCAATGCCAGGAGCTTGGGGAATAAACAGGAGGAACTGGTCCTCCTGCTAAACAAGAATGACTATGACCTCATAGGGATAAGAGAGACCTGGTGGGACTCCACCTATAACCAGGCCATAGGTATAGATGGCTATACCCTGTACAGGCGAGATCATACAGATAAAATGGGTGGGGGTGTAGCTCTCTATGTCAAGGACAGCTACATGTCCCTACAAATTCACATTGGCACCCAGGAGGATGACTGGAGTCTCTCTGGGTTAAAATACATGGGGAATGTGTCACAGGGGACATCATGGTAGGAGTCTACTACCGACCTCCTAACCAGAAACAAAAGCTGGACCAGGAATTTGCCAAGGAACTGTCTAAGGCTGCACACTGTCAGTGCACGGTTGTCATGGGAGACTTTAACTACCCAGAAATCTCGTGGGAAGAGCACTCGGCCAAATCTGATCAGTTGCAAAGCTCCTCACGTGTGTGGACAAGCTCTACCTGACTCAAGAAGTCTGTGGGATGACAAGAGGTAAAGAGTTGCTGGACCTGGTACTGGCCAAAAGGGATGACCTAGTCAGTGATCTAAGAATCACTGGAAATCTGGGTGATAGTGACCATGAGCTGATCACCTTTACTATCCATTGCAAAGCTGGCAAGTCAGCAATACAGAAGTCCTTGACTTCAGGAAGGCTAATTTTGACAAGCTCAGGAGGTTCATTATCAAGACCCTAAGGGACCACAACTCAACAAGAAGAGGAGCCCAAGAGGAGTGGTTGCTCCTCAAGGGAGCAATCCTGACAGCACAAGGGATGGCCATCCCAGCTTGAAGGAAGGGTAGCAAAAGGGCACAGCAACCCCCTTGCTCAGCAGGGAACTTGAGGACCTCCTATGCCTGAAAAGAGAGACTTATAAAGGATGAAAGGCTGGAATTACCACCAAGGAAGGGTACTCAGCACTAGTCTGTACCTGCAGAGAATGGATCAGGAAAGCCAAGGCTGCAACCAAGCTCCATCTGTCTTTACATATCAAAGCTAACAAAAAGTCCTTTTTCAGATATGTACAGAGTTGGAAAAAAGTCAAGGGTAACATTGGACCCCTGCTGAACCAAATGGGACAGCTGGTAACTGACACCCAGGAAAAGGCCAATCTGCTTAATGGGTACTTTGCGTCGGTTTTTCATCAGTCCAATGGGACTGCCCTGCCTAACAAGATGTGGAATGTCCAGGGTGATGGTGTATTTATACCCAGCATAGGTGTTGATCTAGTAAAGAATCACCTTAAGGGGCTGAACACCTTCAAGTCAGCTGGTCCTCACAGATTACACCCTAGGGTACTCAAGGAGCTGGCAGGTGTCATAGCCCAACCATTGGCAAAAATGTTCAAAAACTCATGGCATTCAGGTGAAGTACCTGAAGACTGGAAGAAGGTCAATGTGGTACCCATTTTCAAGCAAGGGTGGAAAGCAGATCCCAGGAATTACAGGCCAATCAGTTTGACCTCAATCCCCAGTAAGAGTCTGGAAAAAATTATCAAGGAGACCCTTCTGAATAAGCTGTCTGAGGGCAATATCCTGAGGGACAGCCAGCATGGGTTTATCACAGGTAGGTCTTGCCTGACCAATCTCATCTCCTTCTATGACCAGGTGACATACCTGGGAAAAAAACCCAGCAGCATACGTATAGGCTTGGCAGTGCTACACTTGCTAGCACCATGGCTGAAAGAGGCTTCAGGGTCATGACTGACCACAAGAAGAACATGAACTACTAATGTGATGTCACAGCTGGTAAAGCAAACAAAACTCTGGCTTGTCAGCTAAATCTCAGGATGTCATCTTCCCACTGTACTCAGCCTTGGTGAGGCCACAGCTGGAGTACTGCATCCAATTCTGGGCTCCAGAATTCAAGAAGGATGCAGAGAAGTTTGAGAGAGCCCAGAGGAGAGCCATGTGCATGATCAGAGAGCAAGAGAATAGGCCTTATGAAGACAGGCTTAGAGCCATGGGACTCTTCAGCCTGGAAAAGCACAGGCTCAGGGGGGACCTGGTGGCTCCCTATAAGTACATAAAGGGTATACATCAGAACCTGGAAGAACATCTGTTCACCAGAGCACCCCAAAGAAAAACAAGGACTAATGGTCATAAATTCCTCCAAGACCGTTTTAGGTTGGACATAAGAAAAAATTTCTTTACTGTCCAAGCCCCCAAGACCTGGAATAAACTCCCTCTAAAAGTAGTGCAGGCATCTACTCTGGACTCATTCAAGAAATACTTGGATGCTTATCTTGTGGGATCTTTTGACCCTAGGTGATTTCCTGCCCCTGGGGCAGGGGGCTGGACACGATGATCTTCAAGGTCCCTTCCAGC
Source organism: Crocodylus porosus (assembly GCF_001723895.1). Taxonomy (NCBI): domain Eukaryota; kingdom Metazoa; phylum Chordata; order Crocodylia; family Crocodylidae; genus Crocodylus; species Crocodylus porosus. The sequence continues at coordinate 8,842,110 of NW_017728923.1, read as the reverse complement.
CCTAACGTCTATGAAATCTATGAATTTTTTATACCCAGTATGGAAGGCAGGCTGTCCAGCTCACCAGCTGACTAGATTGTTATCTTGAGCCTGATGGGCTCAGGTTCCCATTGGTGGAGGCAGTTTCCCTTCTCCACCAATCAGCAACCAGCAGGAAGAAGGCAAGGGTAAGGTGAGGTGAGAGAGAGGACCTGAAGGGGAACTAGCCCCTCAAGCTTCCTGATTGGTCCATTCTCGATCTAGGGGTGGAGTCTCCAAAAAGCTGCTGCAGCTTGAGGATATTTCTCCTAGTCCTGTCTCTTATGGCCACAGAAAAAAAATCCATTTCTATCCTTTCTATAAATGTCCTTCAGGTATTTGAAGACTTATCAAATTCCTCCCCTGCCCTGCCCCGCCCCCCAAGTCTTCTCTTCTCTAGACTAAAGAACCTTAGCTCTTTCAGACATTCCTCATAAGTCATGCTTCCCAAGCCTCTAGTCATTTTTGTTTCTCTCTTTCAGACTCTTTCCAAATGCTCCACCTCTTTCTTGAAGTGTGGGACTCAAAACTGGGCACAACACTCCAAGTGCCATCTTCTCAGTGCTGAATAGATTGGAAGGATCACTTCCCTTGATTTACAAATGATACTCCTGTTAATACAACCCAGTATGCACTTTGGTCTTTTTTTGCAAAAAGAGCATGCTGTTAGTTTATATTCAGCTCATGGTCTACTGTAATCCCCAGGTCCTTTCTTGAAGTACTACAGCCTTGCCTATCTTTTCCCAGTCTGTATCTGTGCGTGCAATTATGCTGTCCCAAGTACAGGACTTCTTGTCCTTGCTGAAGTTAGTTTCACTGATTGCAAAACCATTGTTCCAGTCTACCCAGGTCATTATGTATCCTCGCCCTACCCTCCAGAGTGTCCACAACTGCACCCAACTTGGTGTAATCCACAAGTTTGTTAAGCATGATCTCAAAACAATCATCCAAATCATTGATGAAGATATTAAACAAAAGCAGACCCAAGATGAACCCCTGAAGAAATGCACTTGATACCTCCCCCCAACTAAACACTGAACCACTGATGACTACTTATTAACTTCATAGCACAATGGTCTAACCATTTATGTATCCACCTTACAGTACTTTCATCTAATCTGTATTTCCTTAGCTTGATCATAAGAATGTTGTGAGAGACTGTGTCAAAAGCCTTCCAAAAGTCAACGTATATCACATTCACTACTTTCCTCACAACCACAGACCATGTCACCTTATCATAGAAAGAAAGCAGGTTGATCAAATGTGACTTGCTGTTGGTAAATCCAATTATGGCTGTTCCTGATCACTTTGAGATGGGAGGAGGAGGAATATGGTAGTTGATGAAAGAAATTATGACTAAATAAACAACTCCTAAAAAGGCAACCACCCATTGATATACCTTTTAACATGTTAAGAAAAAGAAACTGCTAGTAGATATCAACATAAGGCCCACTAAACTTCGTATCTTAAGAAATAAGCTTGTTTTAAATTGTCATTTTAAGAATGACTGCATCACCTGACAAACTAATTTTTATCAAGTTTTGAACACAAAGTCCTGTCTTCCCACTTATGCCTGGCTCCCTTATTCTCCAGATCCCTTTTCCCTTTTCTATACAGAAAGTGGGTGGTAGTGTGGTTTAGTCCCTCCAAAAAGTTATATTAGGAATAATGGGCATTAATCATGAAAAACTATTTCAGTTTAATTGCATAAACACAAAAGTCAAATGCACATTTCTGTCTATTGGTATCATAGAAACATAGAAGTCGGGTCGGAAGGGACCTTGCAGATCTTCAAGCCCGACCCCCAACCTGGGCAGGAGAAAAAACTGGACACAAATGAGTCCAGCCAGGTAGGCATCAAGCCTCTTCTTAAAGACCCCCAGGGTAGGAGCCAGCACCACTTCCCTTGGAAGTTGGTTCCAGCTCCTAGCCGCTCTAACTGTGAAGTAGTTCTTATGGATGTCTAATCTAAAACTACTCTCCAATAAGTTGTGTCCATTATTCCTTGTTATGCCAGGGGGCGCTAGGGGAAACAGTGTCTCCCCCAAACCCTTCTGGTCCCTCCCTAGTGAGTTTATAGACTGTCACCAGGTCCCACCTCGGCCTTCTCTTGTGAAGGCTGAACAAGTTTAGGTCCCACAGTCTTTCATTGTAGGGTCTGCCCTGTTGTCCCCAGATCATGCAGGTGACCCTCCTCTGGACCCTGTCAATGTTGTCCACATCCCTCCTGAAATGGGGCGCACAGAACTGGACGCAGTACTCCAGCTGTGGCCTGACCAGCATCACATAGAGCAGGACGATTACCTCCTTGGCTCTACTTGAGATGCACCTGTGGATGCATGACAAGGTCCGGTTAGCCATGTTCATCTTGGAGTCAGTAATGACTCCAAGATCCCTTTTTGCCTCCATGCTCTCAAGAAGGGAGTTTCCTATTTTATAAGTGTGCTTCTGGTTTCTACTGCCTAAGTGCAGCACCCTGCACTTGTCAGTATTGAAATGCATCCTGTTTATGTCAGCCCACTCCTGTAACCTATCTAGGTCTTGCTGCAGTCTTTCCCTCCCTACTAGCATGCTCACCTCACCCCAAATTTTGGTATCATCAGCGAATTTAAACAGGTTGCCTTTCACCCCATTGTCCAAATCGCTGATGAAGAAATTAAAGAGCGCAGTCCCAAGGACCGAGCCCTAGGGGACTCCGCTGCCCACTTCCCCCCAGGTTGAATATGACCCATCCACTACCCCCTCTGAGTACGACCCTTGAGACAATCTTCAATCCATCTGACTGTGTAGGCATCAATGCCACAGTTGCCTAGTTTTTTAATGAGGATGGGGTGGGAGACAGTGTCAAAGGCCTTGCTAAAGTCTAGAAAGACTACGTCCATGGCAACACCTGCATCCATTGCCTTTGTGACCTGATCATAAAAGGCAATCAGGTTGGTCTGACATGACCTGCCCCTAATGAAACCATGCTGGTTGCCCTTGAGCATCATCTCTGAAGCTGGCCCATCACAGATGTGCTCCTTGATGATCTTCTCAAAGAGTTTCCATAGGATTGAGGTAAGACTGATGGTCCTATAGTTGCCCGGGTCCTCTCTCTTCCCTTTTTTAAAGATATAGGGGACAAAAATATGGTAATGAGATCTAATCAAATTAGATTCTCTGCATAACCCACAATTCAGAAATTTGTCCTTGCTATTTTTTAACTTGTCAAGTAGAAAAGAATTTTCTATCATATTGCATCTAAACATAACTTCAGTCATGACAATGGAGGCCCTGTTTGTACTGCTACTTGGGTTGTCAAATTGCTGCAGCCTTGTGGAGCCAGAAAGCCAATATTCTTTCCTGCATGCAAACTGAATAAACCACATGGAAGACACTTCTATGTGAGGGCCTCATGTGTTATGTCCTGAGGATCTTTTCCAAAATGTCAAATAGACCACACTTCCCCATAAATTTATAACTGCCAGTAGATAGCTAGGTATCCATCAAATCAGTGATATGGTATAATCTCAAATATGATTACACAAGTGACCCATTTAATGGATATTATTAAAATTTCTACAGTATTTTCATAACTTGTTCCAAGATCTGCATTTATAGAAAACCATCTGGTACTTCACAGTGACCGAGTTTGCTATTACCAACAAACTGGAAGGGGCTGATTTCACTAAATATAGAAATGTTATAATTATCTACAAGTGTTATTCTTCTACCACATTTTAAAATAACAGATATGCCAATTATATAATATTTCTTTAAAAACTACTGACAATACAAAACACAACCATTTCAGCAGACTATATAGTGACAGATAGTGATACTATTACACCACTAGATCTGTGGTTCATGCAAGAGTGACTTAAGTGAATTGAGTTTGGGAGGCTGGTTCTTATTGGAGTAATCTTTGAATTAAGTAAAACCATATCAGTATGGTTTCTACAAAATTGCAGTTTTACAAGATTGGAAAGGGGCAAACATTTTAACAGTTTGAACCAAAACATACTGAAGTCAGTGTGTTTACTCTCATTACCAAGAAGATTTAACAGTGGAGAATGGGCTGAATGAATAAATGAGACTAAAAAGTGAGCTACACTCCTCAGAGAAACCTGAATGTATTAGAAGAGCAAAGTGGGGAATTATATGGTTCCTTTCCATATTGTTCTTGTAGCCAGACGGAGGACTTCAACCTCCTGTGCAATCTTGCACAGGCAGAGACACAGTGCACAGGCTGGTTCATGGAGCAGGATCTTTGGAGCCCCTTGGATGGCTCAGGTCCACAACCCCCAGCATGAGGCTGGGGGCTCGGTGCAGGAGGTGCTGCACAGAGAGTGAGAGACCCTGGGAGCCACTCAAGAGGGTTCAGGACCACATCTCAGTGCAGACTACACCGCCCAGAGGGTCCAGGAGAAGACCAGGCACAAGGCTGTCCAGACCTCCAACCCCTAGCACAAGGCAAAGCACCCACTACAGCTGTAAATGTGGCCCTAAGCCAGGCCGGCAGCAGTGGGGAACAGAGCTCAACCTGGAGAATGGGAGGCAACCCTCTGGCACTGTAGAGTAGTAAGTTACCCTGTAGCCAGGCCATGAGCTGCAGGCAGGCTGAGTGACCCCTGAGATGTAGGGGCCCCTCAGTTCTTCCCTCTACAGTCACAGTGCCCCTTGGGGCCACCCAGACAGGCTGCTAGTGTGCTGGGTGCTGCCCGAGTTCAGAGGCAGCACCTGGCCTGATCTTCCCTGATGTTCCCTGAACTGCCTGCTGGAAGCCCTCTGTGCACTGCTCCCTGGGCGAGCTCAGAGAACAGTTGGATCACACCAGGTGCTGCCTCGGAGCTGGAGCAGCACCCAGCCTGCTAGCAGCACCTGGATGTCTCCAGGGGGCACCACCACTGTGGAGGGAAGGACCTGGACCCCACTCAGCTCAGGAGCCACTCAGTCTGCTGGCAGCTTACCCCCTCCAGCCATGGGCAGGCTCCAGCTCCAACAAAAAAAAAGGATCGAGCCTCTCGCCATAACACCATGGAAAAAATGAAATGGTGTGTTTCAATTAAATACCCACCATTTAAATTTAGAGGGCATAGAATAAAACCCTGAGGGCTAAACTCCCATCACCTGTACAAGCACCCATAAAAACATACACTGTTTACATCTATATAAAATAAAGCAATATAAACCCTTGTGAGTCAAGGGTCAAGCCTACCTCTATGGGGAGTAAGCAGAAACCTATCTTCAAGGTAGATTATTCAGTATTGTAATAGTGGGATTTATTGCGCCTTTTTTCAGTCATTTGGTGCTGTCTGCTCTCAGAGCTGGGATACTGATATAGGGGGAAACTTGGTCCGATTTAGTAAGGTTAATCCAAGCACACTAAATTATAATTTGCATAAGCGTATTTGAACATGGTAGATATGCATGCTAGTTCCATAAGAATGTTGTAATTATGGAAAAACAAAATAAGCTTCAAGGTACAGAAACAGACAAGAAAAAAGCTCATGTAGAGTTAGCTTATGAATTGAAAAATCTCTAAAGAAGACTGAGCTGCAACTATATAAACACAACCTGGAGACTCAGAAAGGATAATGAGCGGAGACAGAAGTACAACTCCCAGCTGTAACTCAGAATGTTTTTTGCAAAGCATTCTGAGCATAGGCAGTGGGAAGCCAGAGGGGCTAACCCCCCGCCCCAACACAGGGCAGTGGGTAGGCTGCAAGCTCCAGGTGGCTGCAGTAGGAGTGAGGAGGGGTGCACATGCACCTGGGATCACAGCCCAATGTGTGGATGACTGGTTGCCCAGCACAGGAGGCAAGTACCAGTCAATTCTGTGAAGGGGAAGGGGTTGGAGGTGAGGGCAGATTGAGACTCCTGCGATGAGGGAGGGAGTGGGGCAGGGGCAGGGACTGGGGTGAATGAGGCCCTAGCTGGGAGGGGTGGTTGGACAATAAGGAGTGCAAGGGGCGGGGGAGGCTCCTGCCACTGCTCACACCCCAGCAGAGGCCCAGGGGTCATGTGCCTTCCCAATCTGTGTGTGGGGTGGAGGCAGCTGCTGCTGCACACTGCACTTGGTGCCCCACTGCAGAAGCCCCTGGAGCAGTGCAACATCACAGTGCCTACTGCCACTGGGCTGCACCATGCCCCCTGGATGTAGCAAGGCACAGGGTGCAGTATGCAGTGGCAGCTGCCTCCCCCCCTGCACAGATTGGGGGGGTCACATCCTTTCCTGGCCTCCACCAGGGTGCACGCAGTGGCAGGAGCCCCCCTGTGCCCCTGGATGAGCTACCCAGGCTCCGATTGTCACCGCCTGGCCTGGCTGGGGCCCGATTCACCCCAGCCCCTGACCCTAACTCACTCTCTCCCTCACTGTGGGAGCCTCAATATGCTACCTCCATGCCCCTTCCCCCATAGATTTACTTTCTGGGTGGGGAAGCGCTTGCACATGTGCATGCACACTCAGCCCCAAATAATTTTTTCTCCCTTCACCTATGGTGCTGAGTTAGAGCATTACCCCAGACTAATCAAAGTTCACTGTTGGTTCCAGGGGGGAGGCAAATCTAGCTGGGGCTGGAAGTCTGCAGCCAGGTTCCCATAGCAATAGCCAGGCTCTCTGCCAGTGCTCACTGTTTTCAGAATGGGAAAGGGGAAAGGCAGTGGGGGGAGCTCATTCTTGGGACTCCTCAGCTGTTGGTGAAGGTTGGGTGAATTGGAGCCCCCCCCACCTCAGGGGAGGCTGCAATATACTCACCCCACCCTCCAGGGGGAATGAAAAACTCCCAAACTGAACTCCCTCTGCTCTCTTTCCCCCCACTCATTCTGAAAACAGCAACAGGCTGGGAGCCCTGCAGGCACAAGTTACAAAAAACACTACATTCTGTAACATCTTTATCTGATACCTCATACAATGAGGGGTCAGATTTTCATCCAGTCAGCCATTTTTGAAGCTGTTTACAGCCATGCACTTATGTTTGGTCACAGCTATACACTGTTTCTGTGGCCAGATCAGGTGAAGATTGTCACTTCTGTCTGCACCCAATGAGATAACATATTTCCTCTTTAACGAACATTCTTAAAAATGATGTAGTACTAATCTGATAAAAGGCTTGATTCTTAGCTATTCCCTTACACTGCTGAGAGCAGATACAGGGGACTTAATAGAACATATATGGGCTCTTGGAATTCAGTTGGGGATATATGTCACAATCTTATCAGTCTGGTTTTGTTGACACAAAAAAGCATTAATACAGTACAAGTCAGATAATTTCCTTATCTCTCATTTACAATGGGCTCTATTATTTCCTTAATGACACAAACTGTACTTTGTGACTGAAAGTGAGTGAAGTCTCTAGGCTTCCAATAGGCCATGAATTATTTTCTTTCTTTTCCACCTTTAAGTAACTATAAAAACTTGTGGGTTCACTACCAAAACATTAATGAGGAAAGTTAGTATTTAACGACACATGGACTATAGTGTTATTGTCATCATGTACAAAACTCCTAGGAATATCCAGAATTGTAATTCAGTGGACTTTAGTTTGATTAGCAATATAATTCAAAGTAAAAAATGTTGAAATTACTCAGGTATGAGTATTATTCCCATTTTATTCTTTAAAAGTGATGACAATCAATCCAATCTAGCATACAAGGGTAATATATAAGACTTCTAATGTGACCAGCTGCTTTTACATTCTTGCTGCATTTACAAAATAGATTCATTTATACATCCTCTTTAGAATAATATAGGTTACACTATGACTGTGCTTATCCTGCAAACTCCATCTAAATTTTATCTGCTACTTGGTTGACAGGACTAATGCACTTCATATATTAACATCATGAGAACACACCTTCCTTCATTTAACTTTGGCTGGTATAGCAATCTGGGTAGTCATTCAAAGAAATATTTATTTAAGAGATTTTTGAAGCACACTTCAAAATTCATTATGTGTGCGCCTGTGTTTGGGTGTACAAGTTAGGTAATTACTTCCACTTACTAAGAAAGCAAGGGGAAGCTGAGTCTAAGAGGCTATCTGAGACTCTTGGCAGACAGGTACTGTTTTTTGACAGAAACTATCATGCCACATCACCTGCTTCATGTTCACAGGGCAAACTATCCAGAAGAGAAAAAAAATTGCCCTGGGTACTTGCTTTGTCAGCGTTCACCAGCAAGGGGAACTTGAGAGCTGCTGCCCCCCCGACATCTGTAGCTATGATGCTTATAAAAATGGACTCCCAACTACAAAAAAAAAGGTCTACATTTTTCAAGCAACATCTTTGTGACTGGTTGGCCATTTTTCATGGCTGGTTGTGCATTTTTATTGATTGATAATTACTTTCCATGCATAACGTGTGTCATCAGCCAAGATAAGAATTCAAACACTGGTAAGTGGCACTAGACCTCAAGCTGCCTGAAATGAATAGAAAGGTGTGCATTATATTCTTAGTCTATTTTTATTAAGACCCCGATCCTTCTTGATTTTTTGCCCCATGCGCCTCAGTGATTGACTTCATATATAATGAGCAAGCTTTTCAAAAGTGATTAGTGATTTTGGATGCCTTGAGTCTTTGGGTGTCTAACCTGAAACAGCACACAGGTGTTTATTTTTAAAAGGTTGTAAGGCTGTCACTATGGAAATCAAGCTGAGTTTTAGTATGTGAAGCTGTGCATGAAAAATCCTACTGAATGCAAGTCCAATGATGATTTCCTTGTACTACTTCACATTTATAAAATATTCTTAAAAGGGTATTTCTAAAATGAGGAAAAGAGAAGAAGACAAGTATTAATATGATTCCTAAGGTTAGGTTCACGAAGTATGGATGATACAGTGGTGGGGATTTTAATTTTCATTGTGACAGACACTATATCTGTATATCTTTGTTAGAGTATTTGTATGGCAGTGATGCCCTAACTGAAACTGGACTCCAGAAGTGCTAGGTGCTATGTATTCTCTGAAGAAACCTTGCCTCAAACTGCTTATAATCTAAATGGACAAGACTATTCCTATTCTAGCATTCCTTCCTTTGAATTATACTGTTTCATACGATGCTTAATGTAATTGGCTTATAGGTGTTATTCCACAAAAATAATAATACAAGCTAGACAAAAAAGTTAGACTAAAGGTGAAAGGAAAAACTAATAAGATAAATAAGGAAAGAAATATGGTAATATCATTTTCAAAAGGAGAACAATGAAGTGGTACATTTTAGCAATCAAAACATGTACAATGGAGAGAGGGATGGTTGAAATGACAGACTGGGATTACTTAAAGCACTTGCAGCTGCCTGGATCGAGCTGAAAGTTTAGAGACAGCCCCAGAGGGCCAGACTGAAATATCATTCATCATTTTTTGAAGTCTGGAGATGCTTATGCCAAACCTACAATGCCTTCTGACTGCTCTGTACACTGTATTATTTAACAAAATTGACACGACAGACAAAAAATTAAATTAAACAAAAATGAGAACAGTGAATTCCATTTATCATTTCTATTCCAACTATGACAAGAATTCAAGAAGATTGCAATAACTGTCCTTAAACTTAGGGTTTATTTACTTACTGTGCATCTGAAGTTTCTCTATTACTTCAATATGCGATTGTGGTGGGGTGATACTAGGAAACAATTAGAAATTGGTGGCAAGATGGGAAAAAGCAACCAGATAGATACAAGTATGATATTATCAAGAGCTTCTGTCTCTGATAGTGTCTAGTACCACTCACTAGCTGTCTAGTACTATGAGGTGCTTCAGAAAAAGAAACCTCGCAGTAGCCACGTATGGCATCACCCACTATTTGGGAAGATTTCCTTCTCTGTTTTCTCCTATGTTTACTCAGAGGGGTAGAAGTACCAACAGTTGGTGTTGATTCTAAATATTTAAGTGTTTTATATTTAGTTTTATATTTCTAGATATTCCTGTCAGCTACTTTGGACCACATTGAATCAAGTGAAACTACCTGGGATGACACTAGTAGTAGACTGCTTCCATTAAGACTCCCAAATGCTGACCTAAGAGGTAGTATGATATTTTTCCAATTCCTTCTGACAGTGCTTCCACTACTTAGTACTCCTGGAAGGTCCAGTGTATGGTGATTTCCCAAAAGAAGAATATTGCACATTATTATATGAAATGAAAAAATATGATTTATATGTATTGTATGTATTTGTTTTCCTAAATGTCTTGCAAACTCTGATGAATAAACCATCATGAACTAAGAGTAGCAGCACCACCAGGATGTGGTGGGGACAACAGATCACAATGCTCTCCCTGCTGAAAAGCCACATATATCCTCTGACAGTGCTGTGACATGGCAAGTACAGGTCACCACTATACTAAACCTGTCCAGCCCCCAACCAGACAGGAACAGTGGGGAGAGGAAGGACACTTACTGGACCCGGATCCATGGCAAGCAGAGCAGCAGAGGCAAGCAGAGCAGCAGCGGGGGCAGCAGGAGCTGATCCCCCTAAGGTAAGTGGGGCAGAGGGACCAACGCAGCTAAGCCGAATCCAGAGGGGAAGCCCCCCGGATTCCTCTTAGCTGAGCCAGTAGGGAGCAGCACTTCCGAGCTGCGTGAACAGCGCAGACCGGTGTTTGCATCGGCGTTCGCGCCGGAGGGTGAGCAGGAGGGGCCCAGAGGCTGACTCCTACAAGCGCGGGCAGAGGCACCACATCCAGCTAGTAACAGGCAGCAACTCCTACAATGGTCTCGACACGCAGTGCTACCAGGGCCCCTGCCCAGGGGGTGTGGCCTTCCTGGGGCTTGTCTGAGGCCTCCACCCAGACAGAGCCCACGGGGAGGCTGGTGCCCCCCAGCCCCTGGCCTGCGGGAGCTGCCCAGCAGGGCCTGGGGAGGCAGGGACTGGGGACTTCCACACCTGTCCTGCAGGTGCCTGCCTTAAGGCCCTGGAGGCGCGGGTGAGGGAGCTTCAGGAGGAGGTTAGCAGGCTGAGGGGAATCCGAGAGGCAGAGGAGGAAATTGACAGGTATTTTCTTTCCCTGCAGGGTTGTACAACCAAGGAGGATGCACTTCAAGAAGTGCCCTCCACTGTTAAGTGGCAGACGGTCACCTCCTGTGCCAGGGCTGCTCATACCACGGCAGCACCAGTTCCTCCAGTCCAGCTGGAGAACAGCTATGAGGCCCTGGCAGCCCTGGAAGAGGAGGAAGGAGAGGACGAAACTGGGGCGCAGGCAACTCTATGCTCACCGCGTCCCGAGCGAGCTGAAGGAGACAAGCAGGCCAGGAGGAGGAAGCATCGCGTGATCACCATTGGCGACTCCATCCTGAGAGGTACAGAGGGCCCCATCTGTCACCGGGACCCCTAGGCACGTGAGGTCTACTGCCTACCCAGAGCGAGGATTCAGGATGTGAAATGGATGCTCCAGACCGTATTCCGGCCCACCGATTATTACCCCTAGTCCACGTGGGCACTAATGACGCGGCCAGAAGCACCCCTAATCGCCTGATGGAGGACTACCATGCTCTGGGGTGTGTGCTGAGAGAGATGGGCACACAGGTGGTTTTCTCTTCTATCTTGCCAGTGAGTGGACGAGGCAGACGGCATGAAATGTGCATCGCAGAGACCAACTGGCGGCTACAGGAATGGTGCTTTGAGGCGGGATTTGGCTTCCTCAGCCATGACCAGCACATCACGACAAGAGACATGCTTGGATGGAATGGGCTCCACCTTTCCCCTAAAGGTAAGCGTGTGTTCTCTTCTAGGTTGGTGGACCTCCTCTGGCAGGCTTTAAACTAGGCTCGTCGGGGGAAGGGGAAGATGAGGGCGGAGGAAAAATCAGGGTGCCAGACCAAACAACACCCACAACTACAGCCTGCCCAGGCGAATGAACAAAACGAGCAAACAGGTAAGCTGGGGCCCAGGGCAATGCTGGGACTTGGGGGGCAGTACACACATCCATGGGAGGCCTCAAGCGCCTCTACACAAACGCTCATAGGATGGGAAACAAGCAGGAGGAACTCACCCTCCTGATGGCTGACACCAGCCCGGACATAGTGGGGATCACGGAAATGTGGTGGGACTCTACGCATGACTGGG
>NW_017728923.1:8821732-8830044 GCF_001723895.1 Crocodylus porosus | reverse complement strand
ACCAGGAGTGACCAGGAATAATGGTCACAAGCTGGCAGAGGGAAGGTTTAGGCTAGGTATCAGGAAGCACTGCTTCACGGTCAGGGCGGCTAGGATCTGGAACCAACTTCCAAGAGAGGTGGTCCTGGCTCCCACCCTGGGGTTTTTTAAGAGGAGGTTAGATGAACATCTTGCTGGGGTTGTTTGACCCCAGTATTGTTTCCTGCCATGGCAGGGGGTCAGACTAGATGATCTACTTAGGTCCCTTCTGACCCTAGAAACTATGAAACTATGAAACCATGGGTCTACAAGTCCTCAATGGTGGAGCAGGAGGAAGAAGATGTTAGAATCTCAATAACTGCAAAGGTGGACAGGGGCTTCAGCAAAATGAGATCTTTAATTGTCTTGGTATCTCTGCCATTGGATCAAGGTCCTGTTCTGTCAAGGTCCTGATGTGGAACCTGATGTGCAGCAGACTCTCCATAATTTTTTTTTAAAAAGGCATCTTCCATGAAAATGGCTTTAATTGACTTTTTGAGCCCTTCAGTGACCAGCTAGTGATGACAGGAGCAGGACTGTGAGTCTTGGAAGCTCCTAGTCATGAAGTGGCATAAAGGTGGTAGTTACAAGGTCATATAGCTTGGATTGGAAGGAGTGTGATTCATCAGCTGTAACTGGGACTGAGCAGTAGGGCTGTGTGAAGCTTCGGTCCCTGATTCAATTCGGTGGAGATTCGGCTTAATTCAGTGGCCAAATCTCTGAATCTGAATTGAATCAGAGGACACTTTAATCTCCCCAAATCAAATCAGAACCCTCTGAACTGATTTGGAGACATTCAGAAAGATTCAGCAATTTGGACATAGACACAGCTTTAAATGTTTTTTTCTACATACCTCAAGGTACCAGGCAGCTCATGAGTGCTGAGATGCTGCGCATGGAGTGTCTCACAGAAGCAAAGGGGGCTTCCCAGCATGCTTGGCAGCAGACCCGAAAGTGGATGAGAAGCACTTCCAGTCCACTTACGGGTCCGCCAGGGAGAGTATGGGGGGTGAGCCTGCACCTCCCAGCTCAGCGACTGGTGTCTCCTATGTCTGGAGGGGGGGCACCTGGGATGCCCCTGTGGCTGATTGCCTAGCCAGAGGGGACATGGGGGTGGGGAGGGGCAGCATGCTCAGAAGCAAATCTAGAAGTGGACTGGAAATATTTTCGGTCCACTTTCTGGTTCACCACCAAGCACATGGATGCCCCCCCACACACACACATGCACACACAGACTGCTGTGGTACACTCCATCTCCCCCAGCATCGCAGCATTCCCAAGCCATGCTGATACCTTGAGGTATGTAGAAAAAACATTTAAAGCTGTGTCTATGTCTGAATCACTGATTTTCTGAATCAGCATCGAATCTTCAGATTTGGATTTGGCCCAATCAAATCAGGGCCAGTGATCCTAATCAATTAATCAAATCACTGTCCCTGATTCAGGCTGAATCTGAATTGAATAGGGCCCACTTAGCACACCCCTACTGAGCAGCCCTTTTTAGGATTCACTCTCCTTACCCCACATGGGGAGGGGGTTGGAAAGTGCCATAAATATAGTCTGCCTCCCCAACCATTTCCTGCCTGGCTGTGTCCAGTAGGATTACCTTTAGTGCAGTCAAAATCAACAAACACACGCATTCAGTTTTGGGATCTGGAACATCAGGACCCACATGGACAATCCTAATAGTGAATTCCCAGAGTCCTGCACTGCAATTGTGGGTCAAAGTAAAAAAAAACAACACTGACATCGCTGCAGTGAGCAAGACCCAGCAAGCAGATGAGCAGCTCAAAGAACAAGGAGGTGGCTATACCTTCTTCTAGAAAGGTAAACAGGAAGGAAAACACCAACTTCACAGAGAGGTTTTGCCATTAAGAATGAATTCATTATCCAACTCAAATGAGTTCACTATTGGACTTAATAAGCACCTCATGACTTGCCATCTTAAATTGCCATGGAACCAATATGCCACCATCATGAACACATATGACCCATCTCCTGCGGCCATTGATGAAACAAAGGAGGAATTCTATGCCAACCTTGATCAAGTCCTCTCTAACATTCGGGGGGGGGGGGGGAAAGACAGACTTATACTGCTAGCTAATTTCAGTGACAGAGTTGAAGGTGTCTTGAACTTCTGGAACAGAAACATTAGCAAGGAAGGAGAAAGATCAACTGCAACGACATCCTCCTCTTGACCAAATGAATGGAACATAAACTCACCATCACCAACACCCTGTTCTACCAGTAAAACATGTACAAAACATTCTGGCAACACCCAGGACCTAAGCATTGGTACTTGATTACATCAACATTCATGCCTGAGATCACAAAGATTTCCACATCACTCAAGCTATGCTAGGAGCTAATGATTGCTGGACCAATCACTAACTCATCTACTCAGTAATGTCACTCAAACTGTGTTTCAAATGATGGCTGCAGCAGAAGAAATGCCAATGGATGGTCAAGGTTGAAGGAAATGTTCCCTCTAAGGAGTAGCCATCTGCGAGCATGCCACTTAAGTCTTACCTCCCCCTTTCAGCACGGCGCGGTCCTCCAGTAAGTGTCCAGGTGGGAGCGGGCAGGATTTGGCCACCAGACAAAGGTAGGCTCCTCAGTCCTCATGCAGGACAGGCAGTGGCTCCTCCCCAAGGTGAGACAAGGCAGGGGCAGGGATGGGGATGCTGGCAGGGACAAAGACAGGGACAGGGACAGAGACAGGGATTGGGATGGGAATGGGGACAAGGACAGGGGCTGGTGGAGGCTCCACTGGCTCTGGGGAACTGTTCTGCTCCCCTGAATCAATTTGGGGAGTGAGGAAGCACATGACATCAGGGCTTGGGAGTGGAGCAGTTCCCCAGAGCCAGTGAAGCCCACACCAACCCCCAGCCCCACTTCGCCTCACCTCAGGGAGGAGCCACTGCCTGCCCTGCGTGAGGCTCTGCCAGCTCTGGAGAACTGCTCCGCTCCCCAGCCCTGATGCCATGTGCCTCCTTGCTCCCCAACATGATGCCGGGGGAGTGCAGCAGTTCCCCAGAGCCAGCAGAGTCGCCAGCAGAGTCCCGCCTGAGGGAGAAGCCTCTGCCTGTCCTGCATGAGGAGCGAGGAGCTTACCTTCGGTAAGTGTCCCATGCTGGCTCTGGTGCTTCTGCCACACTCCATGCCCAGCTACTCTCCAGGCAGATGTGCAGCCTTAAAAAGTTTGTGCACTGAAAGATTTTTACTTGTGCGTGGCTGTGCACATGCATAGCTAAGAAGGAACACTGGTTGAAGGACTTAAGGATCCAATCAAGTGAGACCTCTTTTACCAGCACCTCAACAAAAAACTGGCAAATCCCAATCAAGAACAATGGGAGAATGTTGGCAGCACTTGGGGTGCCTTCAGGTCCACCATTCTGAGAAGAGACACTTGGATTCATTACCAGGATACATCAAGAGTGGCTTAATAAGAATGCCCAGGATCCAAGTCTTCATTGACTGTAAGCACACGACCATCTGTACTTGGAAGAATATCATCAACTCCAAGTAAAAGAAACTGAATCACTAAAAAGCCAAGGCAGAGGTCCAAAGGAAGACCTGTGACATGTAGAACAGATGGAGGGAAGACAAGGCAAACGAAATTCAATGTTTTGCTGATATCCACAATATGCAAGTTTTTTTAGTGCCACCAAAGCCATCTACAGTCCAAGCACTCAGGGACCTAAGGATGGAAGAGACCTCATCAAGGAAAGGGGAGTGATCAATGCCCACTGGAAGGAGCTTTTTGAAGGCCTTCTTAATTGAGATTGTTGTTGACAAGAGCATTCTCAATACCATCCTACAGCACCCGATCAGAAATGATCTTGGAATTCCTCCAACCCTTGATGAGGTGAGGAAATCCATGAAGCAGATGAAGAATTACAAGGCATCTGGAGGATATGGAATTCCTGCTGAAATATTCAAGCAGGGGAGAAAGGAACTTACTTCACAACTCCATGCCCTCTTCTTAAGGATATAGCATGATGAGGAAATCCCAGGTGACCTCAGGGATGCCATGATTGTGATAGTCTTCAAGAATGGAGACAGGTCTCACTGTGGAAAGTACAAAGGATCACTTTTCTGTCCACTATGGGAAAGATCATTGTGAGAAGCCTCCTGAACTGGTCTCCTTCCACTTGCTGAAGAGCTCCTCCCAGAATTTCAGCGTGGGTTTAGGGCACCAAGAGACACAACCAATGTGATCTTCACTGCTTGCCAGCTGTAGGAAATCTTCCAGTAAAAACACAAACCCCACTACATGGCCGCCTTCAACATCACCAAAACCTTTGTCACTGTCAACTGAGAAGCACTGTAGAGGATCCTTCTGAGGTACAGATGCCCGCTGAAATTCAACATCATCCTTTGCCACTCCATGATGGTATGCAAGTAGTGGTTCTCAGTAATGGATGTATTGCTGATCCCTTTGAGGTTAAGGCAGGAGTTAAGCAAAACTCCATCTTCGCTTCGACACTCTTCTCAATATTCCTTACCACAATGCTATAACTGACCACCAACAAACTTCCAGTCAGAGTAGAGCTAAATTATCAAATGGATGGTAAGAAGTTTAATTGCAGCTGGCTGAGAACCAAAAACAAGACCACCCCAACCTCAACCATCAAGCTCCAGTACGCTAATGATGCTGTAGTGTGTGCTTACTTGGAAACAGATCTTCAAGTAATCACTGACGTCTTTACCAAGGCATACAAGAAAATGGGACTCATGGTTACCATTCAGAAGACTAAGGTCCTCCATCAACAAGTTCTTAATGAGCAATATCCAGCTCTGGTAATTCAGATGTACAGTGAGACTCTACAGAATGCTATTTACTCTACCTCAGAAGTCATCTTTTACAGAAAGCTGAGGAAACAGGTGTTCAAAGATTGTGACGTCAGATTCAAGACCAAGCTCATGGTTTACAAAGCAGTTATCATCCCTAACTTACTGTACAGAGACATGAACATCATACAGGAGACAGCTCAAGTTGCTAGAGAAGTACCACCAATGCTCCGGTGAGTCCAGTGGGAAGACAAATGCATCAGTATTAGTGTCTTCCTCAAGCAAACACCACAAACATCAAGGCAATGATCATTCAACATCAGATTTGCTGGGCCAGCTGCATCATCTGGATGTCTGACTCCAGATTTCTGAAACAAGTTTCATTCTTCCAGCCTAATCGATGGGAGTGCTCAAGAAGTGGGCAGAAAAAGCACTTCAAGGCCAACTTGAAAAAATGCAACAAAGACATCAAACCACGGTACACTACTGCCTGGAACTGTCCAAAATGGAGGAAAAGTTTGCTGCAAGACTTTCAGTACTTTGAAACCTCACAATGACAAAAAGAGACAGAAAAGTGAGACTGGCAGAAACAGTGTGTCGCCAACCAAATGGGAATCCAGAGGCATACACCCCACATGGAAACATATGCCTGAGTTGCAGTAGAATCTGTTAATTCCAGATTGGACTTGTCAGTCATCTTTGGACCCACAGATAAGATAATCATAGAAGAAAATCATCCTCCACTATGAGGGATTGCTGATGACAGAGATGACTACATAATAACGTAAATAAATTCTTACTTTTGTATATTGTGTGGGGTGGGTATATGTGTGGGGAGATATGGGGTATGTTGAGGAGGGTGTGGGGTGTGTGTAGGAGGTGCAGAAGGGGGATGTGGGGAGAGTGTGGAGTGGGTGTGTGGATGTGTGCATTTGTGGGTGTACATGTGGGGCACGTTGGAGAATGTGGGGGGGGTGTGGGTGGGGGGGGGGCAGGACTGCCCTCACACTTCATCCTGGGAGCCAGCTAGGGGTGAAGAACATGTGCAACAGAGCTTGCCTGGGCAATGCAATGCAGGTGCATTCTGCTCCTCCTCCCCATCTGGCCTATGGCTGCCCCAGCAACACTTCACATGGGGCTGAGCCCTTCCCACTCCCACCCAGCATGCACCCACCCAGCACCCACTGCTGGCACCAACCTAGCTCTGGCCAGTATGCACAGCTTTAGCCACCTGGGTACTGGTCAGCTCCCCCTGCCTTGTGTGGCTTCTCCTCCTGCCGCTGCTGCACTGCTCCAAGTAACAGGTAGCACAGGGAAGCAGTGGCGGCTGTGGGGTGCATGCCAGACACCACATGCCCAGCTAGGTGTTTGTGTGTGGTGGGGGGAAACGTGAAGCCAAATGCCTCCTGCCCCAGTGCAATGGGCTCCAGCTTCAGCACCTGATCACCTTGCACTCACTGCAACTGCCCAGCACAATGAGCAGCCACCTGTGGGCAGCCAAGTGGGTAGCTCCCTCTGGGAAGCGTGCATGTTGGCTGGGGCCAGGGCCAGGGCCAAAGCTAGGGCCAGGGCTGCCAGTGGGCACAGGACAGGTGTTCAAGGAAGCATGGTGCAGGCTGTCCCAGGTGGGAGCAAGCAGGACTCAGCCTCCTGCAAAATACCACAGGGCCAGCCACAGGCTGGATATAATCAATTGGCAGGCTGAATCCAGCCCATGAGCCATATTTAGCCCACCCATGGCTTAAATATTCTGCTGTTGTGAGAACTAAAGTTCAGATCCTATTCTACCCATTAGGCATTTATTCAAATAAGATGTCTAAGTACTATCCTATTCTACTTTGTTAAAGTCCCTGAAAAAAAATGTAACAAGCCTACTTTTATAATATGCCACCCTGTTAGCCTTAAGACTGAGTCATAAAAGCAGTGAGTAGGAAGTAGATCTACCTGTGTATTGCACTAACAGTTTTCCAGGGACTCAAGCTACATGGAATAAAATCGCATTTAGATGACTAAATCCATTTAGGCACCTACTATAATCCTTTTTCTGTCCTGCTCTAATTCCCCCCAAAAAACTGTTAGTGTAAAGGTGGAGCCCAATCTGGCCTTTAAGTAAGTCGAACAAGAGATATATAGACACACTGGAAATTCTGGGTTAGTACTGAGGCAGGCAAGGTTCTTTGGGTGGATGTGATATCTTTTATTAGACCAACTGAGTAGATGGAAAAAAGTTCTTAGCAAGCTTTCGAGTGCAGTCACCCTTCTGCAGGCATAGGGAGTCTCTGCTGGTCTGAGACTCAGAAAAGCTAAAAGTGTGAAAGGATATCAGTGAGAATGTAAATAGGTAGAAATTACAAAAACAAAAAGGTAAAGCAGGTAAGGGAGGGGGAAGAAAGCAGGGGAGGAAAGGCCAAAGGGAGACATTACTGTGATAGACTACAAGGTAGAAAAATCACCAGGTACTTTTGCCTAACCTGATCTCTTACATTCTTATTTTCCCCAACCTTTTCTCCCTTCCCCTCTCCTCCTTTTCTGTTCTTTGTCTCCCTGATTTCCAACTATTTCCTTCTTCATTGTGATCCTCTTTTAACTTGTATTATTATTATCACTGTAATGCCTCCCTTTGGCCTTCACCCCCCCATTTCTTCCCCCTCCCTTATCTGCTTTACCTTTTGTCTTTCTAATTTCTAACTATTTACATTCTCCCTGACATCCTGCCACACTTTTAACTTCTCTCATTCCTTGGAGTCTCAGACCAGCAGAGACTCCCTATGCCTGAAGAAGGGTGACTGCACCTGAAAGTTTCCAAAGAACGCTTTTTTCCAGCTGCTCAGTTGATCTAATGAAAGATATCACATCTCCTCCAAGATCCTTGCGTACCTGCCTATGTCCTTAGACCAACACAGCTACAACCAAAAACCTAGTGGTTTAGTACTCAGGAATTCTGACTTTCATTTGCATTTTCTGTCCATAAGGTCACACTTCCTTTGGATATAAACCAGTAACAATAATATATAATAATTCAATATGCTGTGGGTTGCTGTGGCAGCAAAAGGTTAGCTACATTTTCAAGGACCAACTTTAGTAAGTTTTAAATGAGTATTACAATGGAAAGACTAAATTAACACTTTCTCTTTTTTAACTGATGAAAAAACCTAATGATTTTAAAATCAAGGGGAAAATGGCAAGACGGCAACCTTTTTTAAAAAATTTTTGTTATAGATAGTCTATTTTTCTTCCATCATCCATACAAGTTCTCTCTGTGCAATAGAAAAGGCTGTGGAATAGGCATATGAACTTCTGGCAAAGCACACTCCAACCAATCACCACTCTTATAGAATCATATCATAGAATCATAGAAGTAGGGTTGGAAGGGACCTTGTAGATCTTCAAGTCCTACCCCCCACTTGGGCGGGAGAAAAACTGGACTCAAATGAGTCCAGCCAGGCAGGCATCAAGCCTCTTCTTAAAGACCCCCCCCCCCGGGTAGGAGCCAGCACCAC
>NW_017728923.1:8794145-8821220 GCF_001723895.1 Crocodylus porosus | reverse complement strand
GGTTTCTACTGCCTAAGTGCAGCACCCTGCACTTGTCAGTATTGAAACACGTCCTGTTTATGTTAGCCCACTGCTGTAACTTATCCAGGTCTTGCTGCAGTCTTTCCCTCCCTACTAGTGTGCTCACCTCACCCCAAATTGTGGTATCATCAGCAAATTTAAACAGGGTGCTTTTCACCCCGTCGTCCAAATCGCTGATGAAGAAATTGATGAGCGTAGTTCCAAGGACCGAGCCCTGGGGGACTCCGCTGCCCACTTCCCCCCAGGTTGAAGATGACCTGTCCACTACCACCCTCTAAGTACAACCCTTGAGCCAATCTGCAATCCATCTGACTGTGTAGGCATCAATGCCACAGTTGCCTAGTTTTTTAATGAGGATGGGGTGGGAGAGTGTCAAAGGCCTTGATGAAGTCTAGAAAGCCTACGTCCACAGCAACACCTGCATCCATTGCCTTTGTGACCTGATCATAAAAGGCAATCAGGTTGGTCTGACATTACCTGCCCCTAATGAGGCCTGGAGGCATTCCCCTCGAGTCTGTCTGGCATCACAGCAGGGAAGTCCCTCTTCTCTTGGCACTGGACTATATATTGTTTTCCTTGCCACCAACTGTGAGAACTATAGTGGCACAGGTGAGAGTGGGTGGGGGAACAACAACCAACTCCACCAAGTTCACTGTAACTGCAGTTCAGCAAAGCATGTAAGCACATGCTTACATGTATCCTGGTTCAGCAACACAATTTAGTTTGAGCTTAAAGCCCTACTGATTTTAACAATACTGAAGCATGTGCTTAAGTGCTTTACTAAGCATGGGTGGATATCTGGTTGTATATAACATGGTTTATTCAGTACTTTTTACTACTTATGCTGTGTCACAAACTATAAAAAGGAAACCTAAGTATTTAATAAACATATCTGAGTCAAAAAATATATTTTCCCATTTTAAATCTCAGCCTACTACTCAAATGTGACCTCAGTCTGAGCCATACCAGTTTCAAAGTCCAAGTTACAGATGGCACATCTTGGCCCTATTACATAGAAAACAGAAATTGAGCTAGCCTGCATAAATTACTGATGGACTTAGGATCCTTTCTGCCAAATCTAGCTTATCTAGAGGCCACGTCTACACATGCATTAATGTACCTTTTCTAATGCACATTAAATTTAGTACCTCTGCTTTGAGGTACTAAATGAAAGCACATTAGGCTAATGCACAGTAGCACAGTTGCATGCTTTTTTAGTGATGCTTAATGAGCAGTAGACTATTTTACTGTGCATTAGCATAGTGTCATGTTTTTTTATATGATGCTTTAATGGTCTCCTACACATTAAAGTGCATGTGTAGATTCACCTAGTATGTATCTATCATCTCCTTAACGGATAACAGAGATATATGCATGCATCATAATAATTCAGGGATACTTCTTTACATGCAACAAGAATAGAACTTTACCTCATGAAATATAGTGACCAAATTTAATTTTGACACCAGTCTTTCACTGGGATCCATGAAGAAGGATCCCTAGGCACTCTGGGCTGCTTACAGATGGGGGTGGAGGGAGACACTTTCAGTTCGTCATGCTCCCACACCAAGCACAACACTTGCCCAGAAGAGGCATTGTGTTAGTTGGACCTGGCTTGCTCAACATCTGTATAGATTGGGCATGTCAGCAGGGCTTTCTGGCAGTTTATCTAAAAGCTGATTGAATTTTCTTTAGATAAAAGCACCAAAAAGCCCTGCTGAAGAACCTGATCAATACAGACTCTGTGGAGCTAGGTTAAACTAACGCATTTCCTCTTCTGGTAAAACACTGTTTGTTTGTTTGTTTTGGGGGGGTTCATGTCTGTCAATAGATTATATTTCAGAAAGAAAAGTAAAGATATTCAGATACATATTTATCAGAAGCTTACTAGTTAAAACAACCTTTAAAATGCCTACTGACAAAAGGTTAAAAATAATATTTAAAATACTGGCAAATTTTTAAAAACTATACCTTACAACTTATGCTAATCTCTCAATCATGGTAGGAAACAGTGTCTCACTACAACCACACCTTTATTCACTCAAGGCATTATGTGAAAATAACTGGCAGCTCTTTATACAGCATGATCATGAAAAAATAAAACAGAAACCATCAGCTAAATCTCAAGGGCCATAGCTGTTCTTGATTCATCACACATTTAAGTTTATCTTTGATTTTCTTCTCTCTAGTGGCCATATGACTGAGAAATTCTAGCTTTAAGTGGGAAGAGAAGGTGGGATGATTAAGATTTCAATTCTACAAAGGATAGGCACTGCTGATGTTTTAGGAAGTGCTTTCGGTGTTGCAGAGACAAAATAGGAATCATATTCCTACGGTTTAAAGTTTCACTTAATTCTTTCATTTTCAACACTTCACTTTCCTCTAATCTCCTTTACTTGCTTTGAGAGATAATGCACTGGATGAATCAGAAGGCTAGACATATCTTAACAGACATGAGAAAGCTGAGGAGAATGGAAAGCACTTTGTACAGAAAGTACAGAATGCAAGAAAATGAAAGTGTCAAGATATTATACAGGTTGTAGTCACCATGAGCCTTAAAAGTTTGTTTCCCTCAATTCATATTATCCTATTCAGTCATCAAGCATCCTGTATTTTCAAGACATATTTATAATTGTCCTGCAGACTTACTTTTATGTATGTAATAACTTAACATAAAGCTATCTGACTTAGATCTTGTCTGTACCTTATTTTTGTACTCAGTGTAATTTTGGTTGGAGATGTCTATTTTTTTTCATTGAAACAGTTATAACCCTACTGTATTGCCCCTACAATAAAAAATCATTGTGACATAAACACCTTTATAACAGTTGCTATGTCTATACTAAGGAGAGAAGTCCTAGGTGCTAACAAGTTCTCTATCCCAATAATATCTGAACTATTGCAATCTTTACTGATTTATCCTGACAGTCTGCTAATATAAGAAAGAAGTATCATTCTCATTTTTAGATGAGGAGCTGATCCATATTCAAAAAAGAATGTAGGTACCAGTGGTATTTAAATTGGATTTAGATGCCTAAGCCTTCAAACCAAACCTAATCTCATAGGCACCTAAAAATCTATAGGCATCTATTTTTTTTAACTTGTAAAGGTTCCCAGGCACACAAAGTTCTGTACCTGTATAGACAAGGCGCCTCAGTTTTTTTTCAGGTCTCAGTGGCTTGGTTTCCATGTCACATCCAAGCCTCATTAGTATCTAAAAACGACAGGTCCCCAGTATATGCCACCTGAAGGTCCCAATCTGATATGTCTGGCTCCTAACATGTCTACGTGACCTGGCTCCACATGAAGCCAAGCAGCAGTGGTGGTGTCACAGATGGTTGGCAGCAGTGGTGGCTGTTATTTTTGCACCCCACCCCCATCAAGTTGGTGCCAGGGGGCTACTACCCTGCTTGCCCTCCTCCTTAGTTACGCTACTGACACAAAGCACAGTGGTGGATATCACTTTCATTCAAAAACATGGCATAATCTGGTATGGGGGTCTACTCAACCTCTCCAATGAAAGATGTTTCACTTCCCCCCCCCAAAAAAAATCATATTACTAAATTAATTCCAAAAAATGAATTAATTGGTCCCAAAAAGGGGGGTGGTTCTCTAGTCTAATGGTTATACTACTCTCTTGGGATGGGGGAGCACCGAAGTCCAGTCCCTGCTGCAAGGATCCTTCATATTTTATCTATTTCATGTAAAAAATGTAAGCAATCTTCAAAGCAGGGACTGAAACTCAGTTAACTCCCTTTTGAGCTGAGAGACAAACCACTTGGCCAGAAAGCTACATTCACACACTGCCTCTTTTCATGCTAACATCGATGCTTGTCAATACTAAGTCAAGGGATACAGACAACTTTAGTTTCTTGGAATGCTTCACTTCAAACTATTCCATCTGCTGATTTAAATTTTTCTAAAATATTATGGGGCAAATTTTCAATACATTCTGTGCCCTTAGCTTTCATTATGACAGTTTCGATTAAGATTTTTCAAGCGGCCTGGACACTAAATGGAGATGAAAATCTGACCTAATTCATTGCAAAATAAACACATGTGAAAGGGTATTTTTTTCTGCTCACTGCTGATATTTCCAAATGTCTTCCTGTCAGTGGGCTTCTCCCTTGCTAAATGGCCATATAGGTGAACTGTGAAGCAAACTATCGAAGTGTATTCAAAAGCACAGAATAAACGCACTGAGATGAGCAGGACCACAGGAAAAAAAATTCCGCCTCCAACCACATGCTTCAGGCTCGGAAACTTTTTAGTTATTTGCAACCATAATGGTCATAACCTTTTTTGACAGAAAAGTGATTCTCACACAATGAGTAACATAGGAAAGAGTAAAGATAAAACATAACCACAACCTTATATCTCAAGCTTTTGGGCAGACTTTATACAATATAATGATTGATACACCTACATTTTGTCAGGCACAAATAAAGTAGTCTGAACAATCCTGGGTCTCTTGTAGGTTAGTGTAACATGAGCTGGGTAGCACAGATCAGAGATAACCCTGCCCTGGAGTGGCGCAATGGGTGCTTAAAACCAGTTTCAGGTGCTTGTGTGTAGACAATCCAGGGGTTAAGAGCTCCAGGAGCTGCCAAAAATTATCATGCAACAAGGCCCTAATTCTGACTAATTTCAATGGGCATTAGGGGAGCCTATACAACTGCCTGACTCCTGCTCCAATGCATTCTAACTAGAACGCAGCAGAGCAGACTTGATTAATTGAGGCTTAGTCAAACTAGCTTTAGTTAAAGTGCCCCTGCCACCATTTTGAAGCCTAGGTCACTGAATACATGAGACACTGTAGGCATTTAATTTAAAGCAGATCCCAAAAGCTGCTCTAATTCACCCCTCCCCCCCACACACACCCATACCCTGGAGTATGGGTATGCTTAAGCCCTAGATGCTTAAGTACCTTTTTAAAAGAAAACCTTAAAGTAATACACCACTGTATCAAACAGTAGCCAATCTCTGACAAAGTCCTGTAGTAGATACTTCAGAGGAAAGTGCAAAGAACCACCATTAAAATATAATTATGGAATAGCCTGGCCATGGTAAGTGTTTCTTCCTAATTCTAGTCAATGATTTGCATATGCCTTTAAACATGAGGGTTTGCATCTCTGCAGTTGTATGCAAAAGTTCAACACATCTCATCCAGAGTCATGCAGCTTGCTGTAAGCCAGGTGACTATAGACTGGAAGTGGAACTGAACAGGTGAACTATTTGCTGGTGCAAGGAGCTGTGCTAGGAACCCAAGTAAGTAACTCTGGGGTTGGGGTGGAGCGGATGAGATTGGGGTGGTGTAGGGTGGTTGGAGAGATTTGGGTGGGGTGGTGTTGACAGATCTGTGATGGGGGCTTGCCAGCTACAAATAAGCCAGTCAGGGCTATGCAGGTGTAGGAAAAGTGCAGTCCCATGGCTGGGGCAAGCGACTGAACTTTTCCAACCCCAGGACCGTGTTCTGAACATGTGCAGATGTTCACTGGACAGGGTTAGCCCATTCCTGATCTAAGTTAGTTCACCTACTCAGATGACCCAAATTAGATCATGCCCACCTTTTTGACCCAATTTAAACCCCCTGAACATCTATACAGATAGGCATACTCTTAGAAAACAATTTTTAAAATCTCTTAATATAACTGTCAATGCTTTATTATCCATATAAATGTCAAATCCTTTTGTGAATCCTACTAATTTCTTAGCATTAATCTTGTGACAACAAGCTATACAGGTTAATTATGCATTGTGTAATATTCCCTTTAATCAATTTAAATGTTCTGCCTTTCATTTTGATGAATGTCCCCCCGTTTCTTATATTGTTAAAAAGGGTAAACAAGAGTGAACAATTTATTTATACACCACTCATTATTCTGAATCTCCAAGCCATGCTCTCTGTTAACAGCTTTCTCTTTATATCAGATTGTTTTATGCTATTCAGTCTCTATATTGCAGGCACGAACTATTATCTGCAAACAAGCAACTGTGTGTGAAAAAAAACATGCATTTATGTACACAAAAGGTTGGACAGCTTTAAATGCAAGTGCATGCTTGAATGCAGAAGTAAATTCCATTTGCAGGTGCAGTTTATAGTTTGATTTTGGTTTATGACATACAGCCTGTGAGGCCCTCAGTGCTGCCCTGAACCAGCCCTAAAAGCAGAGCCCGGGAAATGCGCTGCCCACAGTGCTCGCCAGGCTGGTCCTGGGTTACATCACCCACAATGCTTGCTGTAACCGGCCCTGGGCTGCTCCATATATGGTGCTTGCTGGTGCCATTCCCAGGCTATGCCACCCATGGCATTCATTGGCACAGGTCTCAGGGTGTACTGCCCACAATGCCCATCAGAGATGCTGAGCACTCCTGGACTGCACAACACTCACACAGGCTGATCCCAGGATGCACTCAAGATGTCTCTTACTCAGGCTCAGGCCTGGTCCCAGGCTGCATTGCATGGGGCACTCTCTTAGATCAGTGCCCAGATGGATGCCATATGTACGGGGTCAGTCCTGTGAGCAGAGGGGTCCATGGGCCTAATCTGGCCCATGGAGAAGCACCATGTCACCCACCCAGCCCATGGAACCAAATGAGTTTGACATCCCTGGTCTATGATATCAGAAAAGTAAGTGCTTTAGTTTTTGGTAGCTGCTTTTGCCAATAAACACATTCTGTTTACAAAGAAACTGAATGATAGAAAAGCTGATTTGGTTTTTAACTCCATTTCCTGATTGTAATTCACAGCAAACAGCAAATAGTAAGGCGACTGATATTTAAGAAAATCAATACACTGAATCTAACTATAGCATTAATACTACCTACGACTTGATTACCAGCAACAATGGAGCATAAATCCAGTAAGCCTTGGTAGGAAGTTACTGTATTCCTTTCACAGATTTTTTTCCAGAAGTGTAGAATATCTCTGCCCAACTTCACAGTGGCTGCTAAACACTTGTGATTTGCCTGAACAGGTCACATTAGAACAATATATAAACACAAATACTATATTTTAAAGCAAGGATACTTCCACTGAGTGTAGGAGAGAACTCGAGCAGCACATATGGAGCTGCCACCAGTTCAGTTAACAGAATATCACTTTATGCAAAAGAGCTCATTGCTATGGATGGTACAGAGGGGCACTTCTCAGTTGTAGGATGATTCTCAATTCGTTTTCTGCCAAGCATTACATGATTATCCTTATTCTAAGAACTACTGCAATTTGCCTGTGCTTGTAACAAACCTGCCAGCATTACTCTGGTCAATAACAGGAAATTACTGGGACTACACCATTCATCCTGTGCTGCACATATTTCTGTCCATATTGCAAGCCTGACTTACTGACAGGATGTCTATTGCAGCTTATAACATTATCTACACTTTATGATGATGACTTTGTTGGGATCAAGCTACCTAAATAGCATATGAACTCATTGTGACCTATGTATATATCTATTGCTGTCTAATCTCTCTCTCTTTCTCTCTTTTATCCCTTCAGATTTTGGAATGGCATTATTGCAAATTTATGAGCTCTTTTTATTGATCAAATTTATCTGTACATTAACACAAAATAAACCTGATGAGTCTTCTGCCAAACAAGGTGTTTCAAGCAACAACGAATAGAAATTGAAATCTGACAATTCAGTTCTTATGGTCAAGTTCTGAAGCTGCTATTGTGGTTGAAAAAACATTTATGCAAACTGCTCAGAAATTTGCCTTGCTCTACTGCCCATCCAATATCTCATTTCTCTGATGGAGTATCATTTCAATGTAATAATATTCCCAACAAAAATTAAATAGTGCAAGGATGGGAGACTTGCTACATTATTCAGTCCAAAGAAACTATGAAACACTATTAAACCTGGCCAATGGCCTCTGGGAAGGATATGGCAGAGGAAGGGGGTTCTTTACTTGACTATGTATAAAATATATTTTAAATTAAATTGTAATTTTAAAGAAGATATTGTTGTAGATCCCTTCACTGTTTCCTTCTGTAGAGAATGTGCTCTGTATGAAGAGGCATATTTTAAATCCTACAGTGGTAATTAAAGCTGAGACAGTCTAGGAAAACTTCAAAAATAAATATAGTTCACTAGCATCCCACTGCCTAAGGGAAGTTTTAATTAAAAGTCACAGGAGAATAACCTTCAAGAAACAAAAATGAGGCAACTGCTGGTAATTTGGCCTAGGCCACAAAAATATGCTCAAAAGCCTTCACCATCAACTTTGTTACTTGCTGGTTTTGTTTATGCTAACACTTGCGGGAGAATTCAACCCCCTCTCATATGGTTTCAGGAGGGAGACTTGAAGGAAAGTGGAACTGTGCCTCTGAATAACTTGGATGTAAAGTGTATGGAGAGGACAAGAAAGAGATTACAATGAGATCCAGCCAAACATGACACCATAAGTCTCTGCAGACTTCCCTTTTCTACAGTATATGGGAAGCAAGTAGAGTTTGCATGGGACTTGGGGACCAGTGCAACACACAGGATGCTATGCTCTTCCTCCAAATCTCAGAACTGGGGGCCAGCAGACCAGAGTTTGTGAAACAACTTTGTAAATTAGCTTAGTGCTCTAGGTAGAGGAAGGCATGGTAGACTTACACCTTATAGACTAAGTAAATCAGAGATGTATAGCATAAGCTTTCATAAGAAGAGGACTTACTTCATCAGATGCCAAGAAGAGATTGAGATGAAGAACCAGCTTTCCCCAGGCAGCTGGCAAATCCCTGACCCTGCTAACTGTGTTGGAAATTGGCCTCTGTTTGTCTCCTACAGGACTACAGATGAGGACACTTGTCTTTTGTTCTGTTTACAGAGCTAACATAGCCCACATCCAGTCTGCACTTTCCTCTTCTGCATAATTCCTGCCTTATAACTGCTCTCTCTTCTCCGCTTCCTCCCCTCAATCAAATGGACCCCTTTTGTTCACATAATGGCCATAGCAGTAGTGCTCATGTGACCCTGTCAAATTCTAATGAATCTGCACATTTTGCTAAATACCTGTCATCAACAACTTCAGACACAATATGAGAAGAAGATGACAATGACCACTTTGGTTCTCATTCAGTACCCTCGCTGAAGGCCATGCCCAAGAACCTCAAGCCTTTTTGTCCCTTTTTATAGTTAAAAACCTGCAAATGCATGAGGAGCAATGCAATAAACTAGGTCTAGGTAGAACACCTATACTTTGTTGTACATTGTGCCTTAATTGGCATCTGGTTTGATTTTTTTCACTTAAAAAAAAAGAACTTGCTTTAATGGATTTTCTGTTAATATATAAATTAACCACTAGGAAAAAGAAAACAGGAAAAAATATTTATATAGTCAATAATAACACCACTAATTTCTATGTTATGGTTCAATATAATGTATTTTGTGTTTTCTGTCATTAACTTCTGAATGCTGGGCGCAAGTGGCCAGAACAGACCTGTACTATCTGAGCTGTAGGTAGTACCATCATCTTTCCTATCAGAACCCTAAATGGGTGCTGTTGTATAGTTTAGCAGGGGAATACATAACTATCCAATAGAGACCAGTAGAATGTTAAAAGTTCCAGACAGCTGGCATCTATATGGTTTTTTTTATGAAAGAAATGTAGTGACTAGACAGAACTACCATATCACACACTATTTGGTATTGCCAGGCAGTAAGGCAGTGTAGTTTGGAAGTTAAGTCTTGGGTCTACGTAACTGGCAAGCTGCATTCTAGTCCCTAACCAGCTGAAGTGATTTTGTGCAACCTCTCTGTTAAGTTATTAATAAAGGGGATGCAAACATGTGGCTCCTTTCTAAGGTTAAATATGAGGCCTTAGTCAGTAATGAGATGTGTGACTGTCACGGGGTGGGTTGCTACCGCCTCCCCGCGTCGGGGCTGCTTACCAGTCGCCAAGGAGCGGCTCACCTGTGGTTGGACATTTGATATGCGCTTGCCTCGCCTGCCACGACTTTGATGGTAATACCGATTGGTTCAGATGGTCCGGCGCGTGTCATCCAAATATGAGACTCCTTAGCATCCCGCAGGTCCCGAGTTGATGAGGGCTCCGCCACCCCTACACCCTCGCCCGTTCCACCGGGACATGGCTACCTATCAGAGCAGGCCACAGGTCCATAGATTACTCAGATTGTCCATAAAAGAAATGCAAAGGTAAACAAAATGCTACGGCCCGGGGGTCCTCTAGATCGTGGTGACTGCTTTGACCCTCAGCAGACGTCCGCTGACATTCCCTTGTATGCCGTGGGGTTGAAACCCCTTCTCTAGTTCTCCATGAGCTCTTCAGGCCTCACTAGGGCTCCCTGGAGCCGCTCAACCCCTCCTTACAGGAGCTACAGTTTCCCAGCCAGGGATTGCCCCTATATTACAGTTTATATGGTACCCGGCCCTTGCCGGGTTCCCGCCGCTCCCGGACGGCTGCAAACAGTCCGCAGCCTTGCTGGACCTGCTGCCCGGGCTCAGAAGCCCTGCTGGGGCTTACCCTTCCTCCAGAAGGTCCGGCCACGTCAGAGGACAGCTTGCATCCACCGGCAGGCACTCCAGACGGCTTCAGCTCCTCCGCTGCCTCCTTCCAGTTCCGCCATACTTCCGCTGGCCTGCACCGGCATCTCTTTTATGTCGGCCCTGTCCATGCCGGCCCCTCCCTCCTCCATGCACCTGGAAGAGGTGAGTTCCCGCCCAGTGTCTTGGGTGTGTGGGCATGTGATTCCTGTGTTTGTACCTGGGCAGGGAGCCTCGAAGCCCGCTGGCTCCTTCTCCCCCTCACAGTGACATGTATGGAAATACAAAGAAACTGATTTGAAGACTTAGGTTTATTGGCTTAGAGTTTATTGGCTTAGAGCATACTGTCCTCGGCTATAGAACACTTGTGGTAGAGTCGCTGTCTCTTTGACAGACAGTTTGATTCAGTCCAACTATATATTATAGTGTAATATCTGTTATGTTTGAAATCAACCCATGCCCAAATACCTTCCCAAACTATGAACTCAACTCTACTTTTTTCCTTGCTCTAGCCTCTGCTCTTCACAAAACGTACTTCCTAGCTTGCTCCTTAGCCTCTAGTACCTAGAACAGGCACTGTGAAAGTCACCCTTTTCAACTGTCCCATCAACACTGTTTATGGAATTCCTAAGGACAACATTTAAATACTGATAGCACATTCAGACGTTTAACAGCTATCTACATACAGGGGTAAAGGCTGAGATTTCATCCTGGAGGAGGAAGAAGGGCTTAGATCACATAGATACCATCTCAAATTTAGTCTAGATGACCTGTTTGTCCCTCTCCAAACTAGGCAGATCTTCACAAGCACATTGAGGGAGGAAGCCAACAATTATTTTTGGTTTCCTTAATTTAATACAACTAAAAACCAGTATGCCTATTTCCCTTGTATCTACAGGCCTGTCAATTTTAACAGAGGCAACTGTTTATAATTCAGACATTTCCAGACAAAAATTAGCAGAAAATCAGTTCCTATAGTAGAATTGAGCTATTATCCTATATGCAGCGGGTGTCAATTTTCAACACAATCATGAAGTGTCATAATTATGAGTAAGATTACTTGTTAACATTTTTAAAAGTAGATAGCAAGTAGGAATGATGATTATCCATCAAAATATGAAGAAAAGGAACAAATTTGTCTCCAAAGAATTAAATCTATTATTCTTTGTTCTAAGGAGTAATCTATATTTCCTAAAGTTTTAATAGTTAGATTATACTTTTTGGAGAAAATTGTTTTATGTCTTTCATGATTTCTCCATAAAAGGCTAACCATTGTTAACCTCTAAAACAATGGTTATCTGTCAGGGTCCACAGAGGCATCCAGCCTAGTGGTTGGAGCCAGGAGTATTATCAGAGTTCATAATCAGGGGACAATCCAAAGTAAAACCAGGGTTCACATGGTGAACTGGGGAGTTACCAGAAGCAGACGTCAGAAAGCAAGCCAGTCAAACCAGGGTTTCAAAGTTCAGGGACTAGGTAGACAGGCAAGAATGCAAGAACAGGCACTAGGAAAGTCATATGGATAAGAGCTGCACGCAGACTGAGGCCAGCTGGTTGTGCAGCAGGGGCCAGATCTTGCAACAGCTCCATAAGAACAGCCATGGAAACAATCAACAGGCTCAGGCTCAGTTGGCTCTGCTTAGGGCATTGGGTGTTGCTGACCTAGTTGCTAGGCTTCAGTGCAGAGGCCTTACACTCTCAGGCTTTGGCCCACAGGTCCAGAAATTTGGTGGTGGGAGGTCAATAGTTGTGCTAATTGTTCCCAGAGCCTCACACCATCGCTAAATTTCCAGACCCATGGGGAGCCACATAGGCCAGATGACATGCTCCTATATTGCAGGTTACCCCAATGCATGGTTGCACCATAGCAGACTAACTAGCACTCATGGGTCACCAAAGGCACAGACAGAAGTGCAGCTCCCCCACTGTAATTCATGGTGCTTTTCAGGAAACACTATGAGTTACAGTGATCCCCTGGACCCAACAGACATTTGATGCTGTGTCCTGGGGATTGGGAGATTCAGCTGCAATTTGAAGCAGCTGTGAGTCTACAGTCACTCTCCCCTAGCCCTGCCTCTCCCCCTCCCAGCCCCTGCTCTGTCTTCAGAATGGGAGGTGGGAAAGGGAGCAGAGGGAGGTTTGGTCTGTGGGGTTTTTTTCAGCTGGTACTGGTGGGTGGAGTAGATGGAATGGAGCCCCCCTGACCTTGGGCTCCAATCCACCCACCCCACCCTCCAACACTGCCTGAAAATCCCCCAACCAAACTCCCTCCACTTCCTCCCCCCCCCGCTCCCATTCTGAAGATAGCACTGGGAGCAGGGCTGGGATGCATAAGCTCAGACCTGCTCCTAGCAAGAGCTGACCGAAGTTACTGAGGGTGCTCTGTCTTGGAGCACGGGGTTCAGATTGTCGGGGGATTGTGCCTTTTTAAAATGCTCTACAGCCATGCACTCATGTTTGGTTATGGCTGTAGAGTATTTTCAGGTCAAAAATTGTCACTTCTGTCTGTTTCTCAAGTCTAACCTCCTGCTAGCGTTCCATGTAACTATGTGCATTAATTTATTATGTTACATCTTAAAACTGTTTTTTATCCCACTACTCCTACTGGAAGTCTGTCTTTGAATCTAACTCTTGTGAACTTTCTTCTAATATCCAACCTAATTTTATTCAGTGGCAACCATGGGTATATGCTCCTGTGCTAATATTGTCCTTTAAGTTCAATAGGTCTTCTAATTCCCCAGTGATTAGCCACTGGTGTGTGTGTGCGTGTATAATTTAGAGAGAGAGAGAGAGAGAGAGAGAGAGAGAATCATACTCCTTTTAAGCCCCTTTTTGTAACACTAAACACATCAAGCTCTTTTAGTCTCCTCTCTTAGGATTCCCGACTCCCCTGATAATCCTGTATCCTTTTCTCTGAACACTTTCCAATTGAAATGTTCCCACCTGAGCTTGGGAGCTCAGAATTGTACACAATACTGCAGATAAAGTCTCATCAGTGTCCTGGAGAACGGCTTTAACACTCTCCTGTCTTTATTGGAAATACTTCCCTTGATACCTCCTAAGATCTCATTTCCTTTTTTTTTCAATCGTGCTATCACACTGATGCATTCTAGGTGCATTACATTCTATAGTGGTGAGTGCTTTTCTCCTCCTGTTGTTTCCCTCTGAAGAGTTTCCAACTTACACCAACAATCCTAGGTCGTGTGTAGATGAAATGAGAGGTGTGTATGCACAACACTTTCAAGCAGGCTAAATGCTTTTGCACTACTTTAATGGTGTCACTGTTTGCATGCCTCAGTGGCGTATTGCACATTAATTCCAGCCACTGTGGAAATTCAGCAGCATAATGCACCTTAAATGACTTGGGGTGCAGCAAACTAAAACTCCTTTGAGAAGTTTTAGTTTGGTGCCCCTACAGCCACAGAGTGAAGCACCAGGCTCTGTGCAGCTCAGTAGCTCTGTAGGAAGCCCTGCAGGCAGCCAGGAAGCAGTCCAGGAAAGCAGGCTCCACCTAAAAAAAGCAGCAAGCCTGATCTCCCCCCACCCCGGAGCCTGCCTGCCTGAGCTGCACACTGCACAGGGGCCTGGTGCTTCCCTCTGCAGCTGCAAAACTTCCCAGGACTGCCTGACCTGGGTGCCTCTGGGCAGATGCTGCCTGGGGGGGACCAACACTACCACAAGGTGAAGCACCAGCTCCCCCCCCACAAACAACAGCCCAGGGACTGCTCTGCCTGCTTGCCCTCCCTTCCCTGCCTGAGAGGCAGGTAAGTCAGTGGGGTGTGTGCATGATAGGGATTTAATAAGCTCTAAATTGAAGCAGAATTTTTTAAAACCTACCACTTCAACTTAGGGTCCCCGTTTCATTACACACACTCCTAGTTGTTAGTAAGCAGATGTGAGTTTTTAGAGATCTGAGTGGTTAATGCAGGTCCTTAGTGTGTGATCAGAACCAAGCTGAGACTCTCTGAGAGAGGCCAAGAATGGCACTGATGGGGGTACTCAGCTCACTGAACCACCCAGGACCACTTCTGAGCCATTTACTTGACTGAATTGCTGACCTCTGTTGTACCCCAGTGGGAGTGAATATGTGATGCCTATATAGCCACCAGTAGAAGAAAACCATAAAGAGTAAGACATGTCCTAAATACCTGACCTTGCACTTCGTACTATTCAATTTAATTCCATTTTGATTTCTACCAATTGTATTATTACTAAACCATATTCTGTGCCTTTCTCTTCTTCATTCCCACTATGATAATTTTAGTCAAACACACACACGCAAGACAGCACTATCCCTTAAATCCTATGGAGTAAAACATATTGAATGCTTCTCACTGTTCATTCCTCAGCTTTATGCATCCACTACACATGTTAGTTGTTAGTATAATATTTTGACAATTACCAGGGACAAGCAGTGTAAAGTTCATTCTGCCGTAATTTATCACAATCAGTTTAATACAGGGGTGGCACAGTGTCACAGACCAAGTTGTCTGCTGCATAAAAAGAATGTTTTGACTGAATGACACTTTTTTTCTTGGCTTTAGAGGAAAAAAATGAAGATAACTATGCCAGAAATCTAGGCTATTAAACTCTCTCAGGAAGGAGGCAATACAGCAAGCAAAAAGAAAGAGTGTGGGAATGGCAGGAGGGGGCAGTCATGCATCTGTTTAAAAACTTCACTTAACTATCCCTTTCACTAAATTAAAATAAGAACAATTCACAGGCAGAGGAACTGGATCAAAATAATAGTTCACCTAAGCCCACTATCCCACCCCTGACAATGAGTAATGCCATATGCTTTATGGAATTCTGAAAAGAAAGAGGGGAAAAAACCTGACCTGTCCAGAACTCATTCCTTTTTTCTGGTTGGAGAATTATCAAATCTCGTTGGACAGTTATTAAACAACATGACCATGGAGAAAGTTTCTTGCCAATCCCTCTGGAAAAGTGGCCGTCTTACAACTCTAGCAGCTGAAGCTGCTATCACAAAAAGATAGGTCACTCCAGTATTGAACACAGATTGCAGTCCATTTTTTATGCAGCCCAGTTGGAAAAATGCTTTAGGACCCTAGCTGAGCAAGAGATGGCTATAAAAATGTGATACCTATGACACAGTTTTAAATCAATGGCTAGACTTTTAAAACTTATATAAAAATGTACAATTCCAAAAAGGCCATTTTCCAGTTCATTTGCACCTGTAGACAGGCACTAAAATAAATTGTTTAAACACAAGATTAGCTGATGCTGGATTAACTAGATACATGTCAAAAATAAGATACCTAGTTATACATGCATCTGCTAACCACGGAAATGAACTTCATACCTTTAAAATGGAAACTATAGGCCCGGTAGTCTTATGTCAGTCCTGGGGAAGCTCTTTGAGAAAATTATCCAGGAGCACATCTGCAAGGGACCAGCAGGGGAGATTATGCTTAGGGGCAACCAACATGGGTTCATTACAGGCAATTCCTGTCAGACCATCTTGGTTGCATTCTATGACCAGGTCACAAAAGCCCTGAACACAGGTGTCACAGTCGATGTAGTCTTTCTGGACTTTAAGAAGGCCTTCAACACGATCTCTCACCCCATCCTCATTAAAAAATTAGGCGACTGTGGTGTCGATGCCTACACAGTCAGATGGGTCGCAAATTAGCTGGAGGGCTGCACACAAAGAGTGGTGGTGGATGGGTTATTTTCAACCTGGAGGGACATGGGCAGTGGGGTTCCCCAGGGCTCGGTCCTCAGGCCCCCTCTGTTGGCGACTTGTACGAGGGGGTGAAAAGCACCTTGTTCAAGTTCGCAGATGATACTAACATGTGGGGAGAAGTGGGCACGCTAGAAGGGAGAGATAGGCTACAACTAGATCTGAACAGGTTACAGAGGTGGGCAGATGAGAATAGGAGGGGTTTCAATATGAACAAGTGCAAGGTATTGCACCTGGGGAGGAAAAACCAGCAGCATACTTACAAACTGTGGAACTCCGTTCTTGTCAGCACAGAGGCAGAAAAGGATCTTGGAGTCACTATTGATTCCAAGATGAACATGGGCCACCAATGTGGGGTTGCGGTCAGGAAGTCTAACCACACCTTGTCATGCATCCATAGATGCATCATGAACAGGTCCAGGGAGGTGATCTTCCTCCTCTATGCAACATTGTTCAGGCTGCAGTTGGAGTACTTCATCCAGTTCTGAGGGCCACACTTCAGGAGGGATGTGGATAGCATCAAGAGGGTCCATAGGAAGGCCACTCGCATGATCAGGGGGCAACAGGGTAGGCTCTATGAGGAGAGACTACAGGACCTCAACCTGTTCAGCCTACAAAAAAGAAGGTTGAGAGGTGATCTGGTGGCTGCCTACAAACTTGCCAAGGGGAACCAGCAGGCAATGGGAGAATCCCTGTTCCCCCAAGCACTACCAAGAGTTAAAAGGAATAACAGCCGTAAGCTGACTGAGAGTAGATTCAGGCTAGACAGCTGGAGGCACTACTTCACAGTCAGGGTGGCTAGGAGCTGAAACCAACTTCCTAAGGAAGTGGTGCTCACCCCTACCCTGGGGGTCTTCAAAAGGAGGCTAGACAATCACGCGCACTTTAAACTAGCTTCGACGGAGGATGGAGCCACAGGAAGACGTGAGGACACCTCCAAACCAAGGCAGGTGACATACACAAGGAGTACCCAGGTAAGCAGCAGAGGTCCACAGTCTTGAGAATCAGGGGGTGGCATACACACCAATTCAAGGCCTTAAATGCCTCTATACCAATGCTCACAGTATGGGGAATAAGCAGGGGGAACTCGCCCTTTGGATAGCTATTTCAAACCCAGACATAGTAGGGCTCACAGAAACCTGGTGGGATTCATCCCACAACTGGGCAGTCAATATTAAAGGCTG
The DNA here is from genome assembly GCF_001723895.1 of Crocodylus porosus. Classification (NCBI taxonomy): domain Eukaryota; kingdom Metazoa; phylum Chordata; order Crocodylia; family Crocodylidae; genus Crocodylus; species Crocodylus porosus. The sequence continues at coordinate 8,803,815 of NW_017728923.1, read as the reverse complement.
AGGCTGTACAGGTGGGATAGAACAGTAAGGAAAGGTGGGTGTGTGGCGCTCTACGTCAAAAAGAAATACACATCCTCAACCAGCAGGATGGGGTCAGAGGAGGGGTAGGCTGAAGTGCTCTGGGTCAGGATACAGGGGGGTCAGACTCAGAGAGTGGTGGTGGACGGGTCATTTTTGACCTGGAGGGAAGTGGGCAGTGGGGTCCCCCCAGGGGTCAGTCCTTGGGCCTGTACTGTTCAATTTGTTTATTAATGACTTGGATGACAGGGTGAAGAGCAGCCTGTTTAAATTTGCAGATGACACCAAGATTTGGGGTAAAGTGGGCATGCTAGAAGGGAAGGACAGATCACAGCAGGACCTGGACAGGTTACAGGGGTGGGCAAATGAAAGTAGGATGGGATTCAATACTGACAAGTGCAGGGTGCCACACTTGGGCAGTAAGAACCAGCAACATACCTATAGGCTGGGGAATTCCCTTCTCAAAAGCACGGTGGCAGAAAGAGATCTTGGAGTCAACAATGGGCCAACAATGCAAGAACACAGTCAGTAAGGCTAACTGTACCTTGTCCTGCATCCACAGATGCATCACAAGCAGGGCCAAGGGGGTGATCCTCCCCCTCTATGAGACACGGTCAGGCCGCAGTTAGAGTATTGCGTTCAGTTCTGGGTGCCACACTTCAGGAGGGATGTGGATAGCATTGAGAGGGTCCAAAGGAGGGCCACTCAAATGATCCAGGGACAGCAGGACAAACCTTATAAGGAGAGGCTACAGGACCTTAACCTGTTCAACCTTCACAAGGGAAGGCTAAGAGGGGACCAGGTGACCATCTATAAACTTTCTAGGGGGGGACCAGCAGGGTTTGGGAGAGACCTTGTTCCCCCAAGCACCTCCCAGAGTAACAAGGAATAATGACCACAAGTTCTTAGAGAGTAGGTTTAGACTAGATATTAGAAGGCACTACTTCACAGTCAGGGCAGCTAGAATCTGGAACCAACTTCCAAGGGAAGTGGTGATGGCTCTTACCCTGGGGGTCTTTAAGAGGAGGCCTGACATTTACCTGGCTGGGCTCATATGAGCCCAGTTTTCTCTCCTCCCCCTGGTAGGGGGTCAGACTAGAAGATCCCTTCCAACCCTACATCTCTGAATCACCTACCCTGGGTTGTTTGACCCTAGCATCCTTTCATGCCCATGGCAGGGAGTTGGACTTCATGACCTGCTTAGGTCCCTTCTGACCCTACCAACTATAAAACTATGAAACTATTTTAAAAAGTGTGTGTTTATGAATTTTGAGTCTTTTGGGTAACCTCAATACATTTTGAAGAACTGCTTGCCATTTCAACCTGAATAAATAATGCAACAAATGGTCTTCCATAAAGAGAAATTACTACAGGAACAGCTGATCAGATTAATAGGAAGGGCTGTTACCTAATGCTCAGCATAGTATACTCTAAGGAAGAAGTACTGGGTTCCTACCTTCTTCTGTCACTAACCCTATCATCTACAAAATAAGAGTCATTATGTCAAGTGCAAAGTATTTACTATATCATTTACTGTTTTTTCCTGATCAGAAACATGAAAATCTTAAGGTGGGGCTGCTTTCCTCTTATGCCAATACTATTGTTTATTTTTTCCTCTTTCAGCCTCCTTCATAGTGTGGAAGATATAAAAATTAATGAATAGGTCTCTGCCACTACTTCAGAGAAGCCAAGATATTAAACTGAAGCCTGACTTTCCATATCTTTAGCTGGAGCTACACAAAAGAAGAGACTGAGGGAGAGAAAGGAAGTGAGTGAGAAAGAGCATGTGCCTGGAAGCTGGAAACAAATTTAGTTATTGGAGAAAGAGGGATCTTAACAAGGCTCCATGGCTCTGCTAGACCTGATAGCTTAATTACAAAATCAGAACTATTAAAAATGGACAAAGTTTGAGGCCAAGATGAAGTATAACCAAAAAATCTATAGAAAAAGAAAAAGAAAACCACAGGATTTGTGATAACTTCATACGTGTGGAGGGGAGTGGAAGAGAACTCAAGTGGCAGCTAATAGAGTTCTTTTTCTCTTTAAAAGGTTCTAAGACTCCAAAAGGCACAAGACTATAACCCTGAAGTCAATTCTGGGAAACTCATAAGATTATTAAAGCACAGTTAGTAATACAATTTAGTAAGGGACAGTGACAGAATGTATTCAGAAAAGAGAAGGTCATGCCCGACAAATTTGCTTGAATTCCTTGACTGTATTACCTATTTTGTAGACAATGGTAACATAATTGACAATTTATTTGGATTTTATGAGATCATTTGATACTGTACCACAAAACAGATTGATTTGCACAGGTAGAGAGCATGCTTTGAAAGAAGAATATGAAAGTAGATTCAAATGGATTTAAAATAGAATATCTAAAAAACTGGCAGAGTGTTTAAGAAAATCAGAAAACAGGAGAGTTTTTAAGAAAATCGGAATTAGCACAAATTTTGATGATTTGCTCTAGTTGCAGCCTGGGCAATGTTATATTAAAAGTGATAAAAACCGCTTACACAATCATAAGGCAGCACAGAGGAAGGACAAAGAGCAGACAATTGCAGAGTGATCTGGATAAATTAGGTCTATGGTCTTATTAGCGGTTTATGCAGTCCACATTAATTAGGCACCAAAAATAGTCAGATTATATCTTGAAATAAATGACAACACACAGAGAAAATAAGAAAAATAAAGAAAGAGAATTGTGCATAGTTCATTGAAAGTATATATTTGATTTTAATAGCAGTACGCAAACAAGGGATATTTGCTCTGAGAAGTTGATGCAACAGGAATGAAGTGGAGATTATGCTAGCAGTGTACAATGTGGAGCTCCTGTTTGGAATACTGAGCAGAACTATTTGCACTGTCTTCTAACAGGGGTCACTGCCGCAGCTGAGAGTAGAACGAGACTTTTATGCCACAATCTCCCAGTTCCAATACAGACACGTGAACCTTAAAAAGTGCAAATCCATTTGTGCCTACATATTTAGGAGATGAATTATTTGGATCCCTTAGAGTTGCCAAATTCGACTGGATTCAAACAACCAGTTAACTGCGTTAAGCCCACCAACCCCTAGACCCAAAAAGCAATAGCAGTCACTTCAGTGGCAATTCAGCACTTCTAGTTTTGATCTTGGCTAGCATCCTGAGATGAGAGGCCTTATAAAGAAGAAAAACAACAGGGAACGGGCTGTGCAATTTTTCTGAACCACAACAACATGTTTGTACTGAGATTAGTTCCAGATTCAATTTTTGGTTTGTGGAAAAGGTTTTTAGTTTATCCAAATTCACTTATCCTACTATAATTTCCTAAATAAAAGTTCCGAAAACAAAGTTGTATCCCTTGACATCATGGTTTGAAATAAACAAAGCACAGCTAAAGGAGAAGAGGTTTTCTTAAGATTAGTGAATGAAAAGCAAGAGACTAGTCTTGAGTGGAAGCAGTAAGAAAACATGACAACGTAGACTGATGTTGAGATAAGAGACAATGTATAAGCAAATCAGTCAACCTCTCATTGGAAAGGCAGCGCACAGACTAACAATTCTTTATATACAGTCAGCAGAAAAGTAAAGTACTGAATGTGCATTTAAGATGAAGCTGGGTGCATTTTTTCAAGAGAAGAGTGCTGTGTTTCGGGGACTGAAATTATGACGATAGAAATTCATCTGTTGCTCCAGATAAAAGGAGAGGAGGCTTTGATGAATCTATAGTCTTATCTTGGCCTATAAGTATATTACCACATATTTATATTCTATGTATTATAAGATAATACAGAAAACAGATAGTTTGCCCATTCTGATGTCCTGAGGCAATGGCCTCTGACTGAAATGAGGAATTAATTAACTACTACTACAAGGCTGCTTTTAAAAACATTTTGGGGGAGGCTGTGGGATTACTGGATTTATTACTTAGCACAAACCTACATCCTTTGTAGCCCATTAATGGAATCCTTATGTTGTTCAACTTTGCTTCATTCAATAATTGCTGTATATCACATTGGACAATCAGAATGCAGGGCATAACCTTCAGTAGATGCTATTCATGAATTCCATTAGAATCCAAGTGGCAGCATATGTTAACTTTCTGTTTTATGTGAATATTTAGAACGTGTACGTGTGTGCCTGCAGACTGTGCAATTTATTATGTCCTTACCTTCACTAGTAAAGCTTATAGTGATAATTTCGGCAGAGCCATTGCCTAATGACTTTCAAATATAATTAAAAACATATTTCAATATAAAGTATATTGCCAAAGTCAAATATATACCAGCTAAGTGAAATTAACCTTCAAATGATACTTGAATAACAGTAAACCACAAGGGTATGTAGGAGATTAGATATACTGTAGTTTAATTATGTTACAATAATTCACCTCATTAATCTCCTAGGAAACAATAACCACAACAGTTAAATACTGTAATTAACAAACCCTATTTCAAACTTGATTTTAATTTTATACGACTTTGCAATATTATCCACTGCAATTATATACAAGACAAACAAAAGATAAAGCAAATATTAAGTTCTCTGGAGAAGACATCAAAAACATCCTGATGTCTTTAACCTGTGAGAGAGAAGAAATTAGGCCACACAATTTTGTTGTATTTCTATATTTTGAGGGACATGTCAAAATACATGCTGCCAACGCTCAGTTCCATTTAATCTGCAAACAATCCAGATAGCTAGCAACGCTCAGCTTCTGCTGGGTCACAGGTACTCTGGACATTCTCCAGTCCTCTCTGTCACTGATATTCCTGATTGAGATAGCACCTGTCAGACCTGAAAGGATTATTAGTTTGGATAACACGCTCAATATTTTTAGGCTGGTGGTTTAATGTGTGTTTGCTTTTTGGCATTGTGTTGTACTATAGGACTCTGGAAAATGACATGGAAAAAAATCAGTCTCTGTCACCGCTTGACAAGGGTCTAAAATACCCCTAGGCTCCTTTATCTACTTTTTTGCAAATCTGTCATTTGAGTCACTGTTTTTACTTAGGCATCTAGAGAAGCATAAAACAATCCTCATGACTCATAAGATTTCAATCTGTATACCAGATTTTCTCATACACAACACTAAAAAATGCACACCTTGTTTTGCATAGATAGAAAAAAATATTTCCAGAGTTGTAGCTGTATAGAACAGAGACAGAGCCTAATCTTCAGATGAATCACCCTCCCCTTCCCTGCTTAACTAAAACTTAAACCCTAGCTACCTCTGAAGACTGATCTCCATGGATTGAGCTATGATTTTGGAAAGAGCTAAGGAGTGTCAAAGACTGTGAACAAGGAAAAGAATGACCAGGAGCAGTTTGTAAACACCAAAACTGCCCTAAAAAGGGTGGTATAACACATCCAACTTTCACTATGTGCAGTTAAAACACAAGCAGACATGCATTCAAGCAATTTAGCATATAAGTGTCCTTGTGGCATTGCAAAGTTGTTCCATTTGAAGCAAGGTTTATCTCCTAACAAGTACTAACTTCAATAGGTCACTGCATTGCAATGACTTGGAACTGCTGCAAATGCATGTGCAACAACACACAAAGGTAACTTGATTAGTGGAACATGAAGACCTTTTAAAAAGAGAGCCAATCATTAATACCTCTTAAATGAAGAGCCATGAGCCATTAAGTCAATTGACTTCCTCACCTACCTCAGTAGTAATGTAACAGCTGCTGCACTGTGAATCAGAAATCAAAGTAGGGTGCTTCTATCCCAGGCAGAAAAATCAGTTTCCTTGTTTAATACATATACCCTCATTTTGGTGGGCTGACTTTTGCAGAAAGGTGGGTGTTGTAGGCAAGAAAGTATGGTGTTTAAGGAATGCTCAACTGCTCTTGAAATGCTGTCATCTTGGCAGGCATTTTGTTCAGAAATATAATACAGCAGCTCTTGTATAGAATGCAGAACAGTTTTACAGCAAACGAAAAAGGCAGAATATAAATACGTTATATGCGTACAACATGGAGGACTGTAGAGACCCTCTGATCTTTAGACATAAGACACGATACAATTGTATACCAAACCAGCAGAACTGTTCATAAAACTTATACAACGCTGTCTGCAAATGGTGAGACAGGTATGTACATTACCACTTGTAGATCCAATACTTAGCAGGTATGCACCCCCGTTTGATAAAGCAGCTATTATTTATTATTATTATTTACAGTGGTCCCAATGTCAGCTGTCCACTCATGTATTTTCACTCAAGATAATGAGAGGGAAGCACCATGTAAGAAGACTTATTTAATATGTATGGACTTAAAGAGAAGAAGCCATCTACCAAATGACCTCTGCCACAGAAGGCAGTTCCTGAAATTTCATGCATGCTTCTCATTTACTTGATAGCCACACATCATCCCGCTTAATTTGTGATATCTAATGAGACCACAGCCTAAGTTCTTGTAGGTAGAGTTATTTTAGTATGGTTCAATTGAAGCATCACCTACTTCAAAGTAGAAAAGAAATACCTCACCATTTTCATGTTGCATAGAAATGCTCCCCTAATTATATTATATTTTAGGACACGCATGAAATGTTTTTATTCCTTTTGACCCCAGAAGAAGTATCTATTTACTTTACAAAACGTTTTATCTAGGATTTTTTTTTTTTTATTTCTCAACTTCTATGGACGTTTTTCTTTGTACCAGTTCATAAAGAAAATAAAGTCTCTTTGTAGCAGTAACATTGGTGAGGAATAAGCAAGAGGTTTGTGTTTGTATAAAACAAAAATGAACATATTTCAAAATGTTATGATCCAATATCTGAATGCTACAGAGAACAAAACTCATTCAATTACAATATTTTTCCATTAAAACACTGTTATATGTACTAAAGTTCAAATGATATATGAATGCCTCCTTGAAGAAGATGTTCTGTATATCAGATGCACCATAAATACTGTAGGATGTGATGCACCTCAGGCAGAATAGGCACATCCTTGAGTGCTTCTGGAAAATATACAGTGTATATGAAGGTGAATTATGGTGGTGAACAAATTTAATATATCTAGTTGCCTGGTGGACACCCACAATTTGCAATTTAATCATCCACGAGGTATGGCATGTTCATAATTGAATTAGACTTTGAAATAAGGCAACATTGGTTTATAGTGAGTTTAAAAAATAGCACACCTTTCTAGGTTCATGATAATCATAGAAGCAATGATAAGTTACAAACAAGCAAGGCAAATTAGATTAAAGCATCAGAGCAGCACTGAATAAAAAAACAAAACAAAGTCTTCTATAGATAGGATCTTGAATACATAGCAACATTTTCACCATCACCTTCCTTTCCAGTCTTTGGATTTATACACAGAAAAAAATAATCTACCATTTTTATTTTGCAAGACTAACAAGATTTATGTTTTTGTACAAAATGTCAGGCTATAAAAATACTGAGATTTTCAAACAAAGAAGGAAAAAACAGGCTGGCCGGATCCAAGCACATGCATTTCCCCGGGGACAATCAGTAGTGGTACCTGGGGTCTTGGAGACGTCCCAGGGCTCCAGCAGCAGTGATCCAACAGCAGGGAGCCTGGCTGGCAGCCAGAGTGTGGTTCTGGCTGCCGGCCAGGCTCTGATTTCAGGTGGTGCGCGCTGCCATCATGTCCACCACCCTACTGTTTCCACCATGGGTTTTTTTACACCAGGATCTCCCAGTGTCAAACTCTCCCTCCCCTCCCTTCCAGTACTTCCCAATACTTTTTCTAAAATGATACTTCCTAAATAAATTGTATTTCCAGCATATATTGTACCCATTATGTAAATTTAACTGGCATCAACCAAAGGTGGTTATTTTTGTTGCAACAAATATTCACAGAGAGTAAATTTTTTCCCTGACAAATAGGTTAATAATAGCATGGACTATATTGTTTCAGATGTTAAAATATCAAAAAGTACATGCCTAAGATAATGTTGCTATCGTTAACCCTGAAGTACTTTGCCCTCACTATCAGCAATGAAGGCTTAAAAAAAATACCAATGACAATTACACAACAAGATCACTAATAAAAAAGGAAAAGATTAATTGGAAAGCTGCCTTGAGAGACCAAATGTTCCAGACCTGACAGTTTTATAATGTAAGTAATTAGGGCAACATTATGAGTTATGTTATCAGAGCCAGCAGCATGATCAGCAATTGTTTATGTTTCAGGGTCTATTCACCAGTACAGTATGTAGAAAGCAGGGAACTAAAAGCAGATGAAACACAGATGTTGATGGAATGGAGCTTGTTCCTCAGCTGAATGCTGCTATTGCTCTGCCAATGCCTTGAATGGGACATAAAAGACAGACAAATAAACAGTTCCCTATCAATGCAGCTTGTACGACATATTAAATATATCTTATGCAGATGTCAGATCTAGTCATCTCTTTGGTAACATGAAAATTAAAGATAGGCATAATAAGTCAGGGGGAAAAACCTTCCTATCAAGCTCTCCCCCCATTAGTAGAATCTAAACCAAGTCAAAACTTCCTCAGTGATCTGAAATTAAATTGTTCTATTATTTCATTAGTATTATTATTTTCATTTAGTTCTCTTTTAAAGACATTGCTGGAAGCACATTTTACATAATACCCTATTCTGAAAATTTCAGACTGAAATCCAGAAGCAAACCATTCCATTTGAGTTTTGTTAAAAGAAAGCTTAGTGATCTTTCAGAACACAAACTGTTTTATTTAAAATGATTTCAACTTGACACACACAGCCTGAGTTCCAGCATGGTCTCCCTTAGATGCCAAACTAGGTCTGAAACTTCATGCAGCACAAGTACCAGCTGAGTACATTGCAGCTAAACATAAATCATTGGGCTTAAGGGTAATAATCAATGGCTTTAGGTCTTCTTGTCAGCTGGTATCAAGCAGAGTGCTCCAGGGGTCAGCACTGGGGCTGGTTTTGTTCAACAACCTGGAAGATGGGATGGAGTGCACCCTCAGGAAGTTTGCAAATGACACCAGCTGGGGGGAACAGTAGATATGCTGGAGGGTAGAGCTATGGTTTAGAGACACCTAGAGTAATTGGAGGACCGGACCAAAAGAAATCTTATGAGGTTCAATAAGGAGAAGTACAAAGTCCTTCACTTGGGATGGAACAATCCCTTGCACTAGTACAGTTGAGGACCAACTAGCTAAGAAGACGCTCTGCAGACAAAGACCTAGGGGTGCCTATACACATGTAGTATACACATGAGCTTTACTTAAAGCACCCCCATTACCATTTTTTATCACAGGGATGTTGATACATGTGGCACTCCAGGCACTTTAATTAGAGTGGCTCTTGGAATTACAGTGGACAGTAAACGTACAATATCAGTAAAAGTACAATATCTGTACTTAATGTAAGCCAACACCGTGCCCTTATTGAAAAGAAAGATAATGGCATATGGAGCTGCATTAGTAGGAGCATTGCCAGCAGACTGAGGGAAGTAATTATTCCCCTCTATTCAGCACTGGTAAGACCACATCTGGAGTACTGTGTCCAGTTTTGGGCCCCCTGCTGCAAAAAGGACATGGACAAATTGGAGAGATTCCAGTGGAGGGCAACAGAAATGGTTAGGGGGCTGGAGTACATGACTTCTAAGAAAGAGACTTGGGGGTCATCATTGACCACAAGATGAACATCAGCCTGCAATGCGATGCTGCGGCTAGCAAAG
>NW_017728923.1:8757627-8793664 GCF_001723895.1 Crocodylus porosus | reverse complement strand
GAGGTCCCTTCCAGCCCTAATGTCTATGAAATCTATGAAAGTAAAGATGATAGAACTGTGCTTATTTAGTCTAGAGAAGAGAAGAATGAGAAGGGATTTAATAGCAGCTTTCAACTACATGAAAAGTGGTTATGAAGAGACTGTTCTCAGTGGTGGCTGATGACAGAATAAGGAATAATGGTCTCAAGCTAAAGCAAGGAAGGTTTGGGTTATATATTAGAAAAAACTTTATCATCAGAAAGGTAGTAAAATAGGTTACCCAGAAAGGTTGCGGACAAAGCTTTGGCCAGGACGAGATAGTTGTGGAAAGTCCCTGCTTTATGCAGGGGATTGAAATAGATGACAGTCCCAGCTTTAAGCAGAGGGTTGAATTCTAATTCCCCAAATTCTATGATTCTATATACATAATACTCAGTAGGGTCCTAGAATGTGTGATTTAGGAATAACCTTGCCTACTGAAACCCTTCCCTTGTTTTTGACTACTTCAGAATCATACAGCACTGGTAAGACATGATCAATACATTAGGCAAAGGTATACAAGTGAGTGCACAGCAGATAACAGATTTTATTCTTATATGCAACTTCCTCAGTTCTCTGCAGTTGCACTGGCAGAGCAAAACATCATATGGAAAGATAGAGAACGCTATTTTTTAAATTTTATTCGCACTTGTTTGAAAAAGTCACAATTCCTAAACCACAATTGATATTAAACATGTATTTCTCTATTTTGACTAACATCAGTTTTTGCCAAATTATTTCTCATTTCTCAACCATTGCATTGTTGTGGTGGGGAGGGAGGCATACTAATAGCAAAGTAATTCCTTATGAGAAAACAGAACTACCTAAAATATAGCTGATTTAAGATGACTTGTCAATTAATCATCTCAAAATGAAAACGGTGTTGAATTTACAGCTTTATTTTACACTTCAAGAAAACCCCAGAGAAAATGAAAACAATGCAAGTTTTAATAATTAAAAGCTGCTCTTTCTTATAAGAGTATTCAAGTCAAGATGATGATATAAACAAACTCCTCTGGAACATACATCTTTAATGAAGACCTCCCTCCAAAACTACATTTTAAATCACTCTCCTGATATATGAATCATTCTTTATATTCTTGCAAATATGAAGAGAACATTAGAGAAATAAGAGGATACCTTTTATGCTGTAGGGGTGAAATGTGAGCGGGAAACCTCAGGTGGATTAGAATGAAATATAGGGCTAGATACAGACATTCAAGATCCTGAGGCAGAACAGATCTAAATTAGTTTTCTATAAAAGACGTAGTTTAGACTGGTAGTGAACAGAACAGACATTCAGCATTTGGTGGAGAGAGCAAATCATAGACCAGGTTCTACCATTTTTAAACTAATCTGCGTACTGAACTTCTGGTCTGTTATGAAAATAGACTGGTACCCGATCACTTATACCAGTAAAAGTACAATATCTGTACCTGGCCTAGATGTTGTTTATATGCATAGCCATTGACAATTTTGGCTAAGAGACAATATTCAGTACTTGATCATATAACACACAAGCCTGAGATAATTATGAAATACAAAGGCACGTCTGCATTTCCAATGATATGCTTCACATTAGCATAGGAATAAGGTCTAATTATGGTTTTGAACTTTTGATATTTGTTAAATGTAATCAGGTAGAAACTTGGGTTCCAATCCCACAAGAAAAGGAACATTAGATCAGTCTATCTGACTGTGGGACTACTGACATATTGAAAGTTAAATACATGTATAACGATTTTGTTGGACCACACTTGAGTGCTCAGTATCTTCCAGGAGCAAACCCTTAGCATAGTATTGTGTCATTCCTTTTACTGTATGAAATAAGAAACAATGAAAGAGCTTCAGAAACTTCCCCTGCATACTGTGACACTGCATCTCAGTCCCAGCCTAGATTACCCTTGTCATTCTAATTTCCCACACCAAAGAAACCACCACTTACACCAAATCTGGTAATACTATGCATTAGTGACTACTTGTATATTACAGCACTTCCTCAAGTTTGAGACCCAAGGCTTCTCTGCCAACCTACTTCGCAGACTGAGATCTTCAGGAACTCATGGATGGAATAAGGAGGAAGAACCCCCACCCCATTTGTTATTAAATTATGTATATAATTTTACCCTTCTGACAAAAAAAATCACCCCCATAACAACCTTATGTACTCTTCTAATTCATAACCTTTCCCAACAACTTGGTGTATCTTTAATAAAAGCCACTTATTAAAAGGTCCTATTTTCATTCATACGAGAAGTAGATTTTATACCATTCTTGTAGCGTAAAAGGCCCTCAGATGGGCATAAAACATTTTTACACTTAATATGCCTGGTTTACTTCTAGAGTGGTGTAAATAGGGAAATAGGAATCATTCTCCATTTGCACCCTCCTTTTGCAGAACATGAGAAAAGTATTACAAAATGGAATAGGCATTGCGCCCCTGGATTAGGAAGCACAGCCATGCCTTAGAGTTGAACTAAAGCTTTAAAATAATTTAAACAAAGAAAAGTAAATAAACTAGCAATGATTTATCTCAGAGGAATAATACTGTAACTGCTGAATAATTACAAGCACCAATCTTTATTAGTATGCAAAGTAGCTAGATTTGGTTTGCTCCCAGAGCTGCTCAGAGGACAAAAAGCCAAGGAAGTGGTACACATAATAATAAATCACACACAAAAATTCCCTGTTTGTTGCAGTGAACATCTTTACTCCAGGGGCACGGAGAGTGTTGAGCATCTTCTTGAGATTAAAAAAAAGGCTGTTTAATTTATATTTTCCAGTGATGCATTGTGCCTTCAGAACTCATTGAGCTGAAAAAGTACAAAGGTTTCGGTTTACAGAAGTTTTGTAAAAATGATTACAGAATTTGTCATAGAACAATTTCTAAAACAAACTATGTTATTTTATTTTTATGATCCCGTTGACATTTTTACTTGTTTAATAGTGATATAAGTTTAGTTGTTTGGGGTTTGTTTTTTTTTTGGGGGGGGGGAGGGAAGGGCAGGAGGTTGCATTGCTTTCTTTGATAAATTGCAAAAATTAAAAAAAAAATCTATAGGTATACTGAAAAGTCAAAGCAGTTAATTATTCTATGCATGTGAACAGAGAAAGCAGAAAGAAAATTGTGGAAATAAAAAGATGCAGTGGGCTGATATGCATCTTAAACACTTATACTTTTCAAGCTCCATGGAAGAACCATACTTCTAGAACTGTCATTTTTCCCCCATTGGTTGCATAGGTGTATATTGCAAATGTATTTTAAGCAAATGATAGTAGACCATAACAACACTGCCCAATTTTCTTTAGACCCAACTCCGGTACCTCAATGAAATCAGAGCTCCTGCTAAACTGTGTCAGTTTTGCCTTTGTGAGAACTGCAAGATGATGCCCTAATAAACAGATTAAGTCAACCAGGGTTAGATGAGCACATTTGCCAAAATTAGGACTTGGAAAGTGCTGAACCTCTGATTTATAAGATCTTTAAACTAACATGCTAAGGCACCAGCCAATTTAATCAGCAGATTAGTCCTAGAACTAATCAGAACTTCCAGAGTTTGCATACCAGTCTGTGCAGGGTCTGGGATGGAGTCCAAGGTAGCATGACAAAATCACATTTGAGAGAGCTGACTAAAGAGGCCAGCTAAAATTGGAATACCTCATCAACAGAGAAAGGAGAAATGAAGGCACTGTGAAGTAATTTATACAAGGTCTCAGGGATGATAAGCAGGAGAAGCAGGCAATAATCCTAAGTTACTGGACAACTAGCTGTTGTCCTATCTGCTTCTCCAGACACCAAAATCCTTTCCCCCTGCTTCTTTAAAAAAGCTGATTCTGACAGACATAGAAGTTGCTTCCACTGTGAGATATGTACATGTGGTTCCCCACTGTGATAATACCAAAGACCTGGTCTGATATGTAATGGCATTAACATTTGAAGAAATATTCTAGCCTGAGACAGGATACATTTATTTTTGTAAAAATAAAATGAAAAATTTAAGGAATATTAACATTTGTCTGCAAGTAGATAAATGCTAAAAAGTCAAGTGAAGCGATAAGAATTGCAGAGGGAGCTGAGTATTTGAAATAAGTAAAGCTCTTTCTCTGTTAAACAAAAAAGTAATAATGAGAAATGTGAAGTAAAATTACTTGCAGTCACCTGGGGGGAATCTTGTAGCCAACTGATCAACAGCCAAGCCATGCAAGATCTGCTTTTCCTGTGGGTGTAGTTCTTTTACATATTAATGGGAAATGTATCCATCAGGACTATTACCTGTAGTACAAGTCAGCAGCCTGCCAGAAAGGAGACAGTCTCCTGGGATATGCAGCCTGCTGTTCTTGTAAGATGATTTTCCCCCTATCTCTTCCCTGCAACTAGGTTTAAAGAAAGGAAGAAACAAAAGTTAAAGCTATATCAGTATCTGCAACAGATTATTAAATTACCAACAGATTATTAAAATTTGATCTGTCGGGTGCTAGAAACAAACGGCCAATGACAGTTAGGGAGGTTTGATTTGCAAAAACTGTTTCTTGGACCAGCCATTCCAGTTCCATTTTTAAAGCCCCCACATGGGGAGAGGACAGTGAAGAAAGTTATTTTTTTGGCCTCTCATATCTACATCTTATCAATTTAGTCTTTTTAAGAGACTGACTCCACTGTTGGACACAACGAACCATGTCCATTTACAGTCTCCTCATAGAACTTCCCTACAGTCAGACATCACCTCCAAACGTGGCCTATTGAATCTAGCTCAGTGTAAAAAAGGAGTTTAACTCTATCCCTGATTGTTAATTCCATGAGATTACTTGTGTGTAAACTTCCACATGGACTGGAGCAAGCCCTAGCACTGTTCTAGAAGGTCCTTTGAGAAACCGCAATCAGAAAAACTAGTCTTTAACAAAAATAGCCTTAGATAAAGAATAGCCATTTCAGGGTAGGTATAAAGCAGCATTTATCTAATAATTTTTATTAGCTTGCAAGGAGAAACCTGACATTAACTCACCCTAATTGGACATTATGATGGAATGCACCCCCAGGGGTGGAGCACCTGAAGCACAGTACTGAGTTTTGATTTAAAATTTAAATTAAAAATAAGCAGCAGCTCAGCCATCCAAATCACAGCTTAATGCCCCCTGTGATCATCTCTCATACAGTTACTGGGAATGTGAAACTGGGAAATCCTTTGTGACCCTCAAGCTGTGGTATCAAGATGCCTAACTAGTGATAGGTGTGTCAATCCTCATTTAAGTGAGAGTCACTAAGCAGTGCCTTGATTTAAGATTTACAGAAAAATCAAATTGTCAACATGAAACACTGCTACAAACTAATCATTCCCATAACAGCTAAGATTTAAAGAAAAAAAACACAAGATAACTAAAGTAAGTTTATTTTTTAGCAAAATGTGTATGGTGGGGTGAATTTACCTGATATAAATCACCACTAAAAACACTCCAGCTCCCACATGAAGGGCTAGGGGCCCCCAGTGTATTATAAAGTTACTCATCATTCCTATCTCATAAGCATGGATTATCATCATCTGTCCTTTCCGCTTGCCCTTTCGTCATTGCCATTTGGACTCCCATGTGCTAGTGGGGGTGAATCATAAATGGTATATAAGAATATGACACGTCACCTGCTTCTTAGCATAAAGGAGATACTTTCTTGCTGTCAATGCAAATAGTTAAAATTAGGGGAGCACTGATAGAGATTTGGGGAGCTGATACTGATAGCTGATATTTAAGGAGACATATCGGCTGATACTGATACAGGTGGTAAGTCTCATGTGGTGGAAGGGGAGGGGGGAGTGAAGGGGCGTGGGGGGGCAGATCAATGCCCCCTGCAGTAAGAGAGGGGACAGGGGCAGGGGCAGGCACAGCCCAGAGAGGATGGAGGGGGCATGGGTCATAGCCATGGCTCGTGGGGTTGGGGCAACTCCCGCTGCTGCTTGCACCCTGGGAGGGTGAGGGGGGCATGTGCCCCCAGAGCTGTGTGGCGTGGGGCAGGCTGCAGCTGTGGGATGGAGCCAGAGCCGGTGCTACATGGGGCTCTTCTCGCCAGAGGCTGGACTCAGAGTGGGCTCCAGAGGCTCTGGAAGGAGGCTGCAGCCACCCCAAATTTTGCCACAGCTCCACTCCCAGCCCCATGCCACTGTCTGGCAGAGTCCCGGCTGAATGCCCCACTTCCACCCAAACAGCAGGTAAAGTCACGGAGGTGGCGTGGGGCTGTGAGCACAACTGCAGCAAAATTTGGGGTGGCTGCACTCTCCTTGCAGCACCACCAGAGCCCACTCTGAACCCAGCCCCCAGTGAAAAAGGTCAGCACAGCCCCGGTTCCATTTTGCAGCTGCCACCTGCCCTGCCCCATGCAGAGGCAAGGGCACACCCTCCACAGCACCCTGCCAGGATGCAAGCAGTGGCAGGAGCTGCCCCCACCCCATGAGGTGCGGCTCCTTCCCATGCTCCCCCCTGGCCCTGGCTGGGTAGCAGCTGCCCCTGGCCCTACCCTCTCCGTCCCTCACAGCAGGGGGCATAGATCTTCCCCCCACATATGCAGCATGGGAATTTATCAGCCAGAGCCAGTGATGTTTGGTGGTGGTGGTGGCAAAGCGTAGGACATCCTAAAGTGTAGGGCCTGAGACAGTTGCCCCAATTCAGCCCCCACTAGGGACAGCCCTGTGTCTGTCTGCTCAGTGCAAATGAACTATAACCAGATCCTGCCCCACATGTTGTTGTAGTGCTGTGATAGCACTGAATGCAGCAAGTACTTCAGATGAGCTGCTCATCTTTTTAGTACAGATATGAGTGTAACTTACCTTAAGTTACACCAACTTAAAGTATTATGTGTCTAGACCCTTAGGATAAGGACAGAAGTTCCACATAAAGTGGTTTAAGTGATCAGAAACTGGTTTAAACCTGTAACAGAAGTTCAGTGCAAATAAACCAGTTTCAAAATGGCTGAAATTGGTTTAAGATAAACCTCGTTGAATGTAGAAATTAGACTTAACTGATTTAGGACACACCAGTTTATGAAACTTCTGTCCCAGCCCTCTTCCTGGTTCATGTTAAATCACAGTCCCCTCGAATCCCAGAATTTTGCAACCCAGGGCTCTACTGGCTGCTCCAGAGAGCAGGGCTGGCCCCACCCGTCTGCTCCCTAGCTGGAGCAGTGAGGACTGGCTCACTGGCCTCACTGGCTAGCTCACTGCCTCTACCCCAGGCAAACCTCTGCTGGGGTCTGGGGCCAAGGAGAAGAGTTAAACTTCCCTTCCCTTGAGTACAGATCTGCTCTGCCCTGCTTGCTTTAGTGCTGGCTGCAACTGTGGACTACAAATCCCAGAGACACCTGGAAGCAGGAAGAGGGAGTGATCAGCAACTTTGCAGAGTCCTGCTGCTATGATTCTGTATTGTAATTCACATAGACCTTGGGGGCAGCAGGAAGAGGAAGCGAACACACAGCCCATGCTGGCTATGTACCAGAGAGCTGTGCTCTTGCACACCCTGGCTTCTCACCAAATGCAGGCATGTAGCTGCATTTCCTGAATCAAAAGAGAATGTCTGTTCATTTGTGTATTGATTCAATCGTTGCAGCTTAGACTAACCTACAAAGACTGAATCAATTAAGCCTCAGGCTTTTTGACTGTCTGTATTTATCCTGAGTCTTAGCCTTAGTGTAAAAGAGCTAAAATACACTTAACCTTAGTGTAAAATACTGTTCTTTCTATTCTTAAACTGGCATGTCTTTGAGTCATCTGCTGCAGGGGGGAAAGTGGGGGAAAGGGAGAGGAAGTGGGGTGACCAAGTGCTCAACATTTGTTGCAGTAGTCACCAAATAAATCAGTCCACTCACCTCACAAGTGATTCTGCTAAGCCAGCATATGTCCAAGGTGTTGGGAGTGGCAGGACCCGGCTATGGCCCCAAACCAGCAAATCATGTTTCCCTGTAGTTAAACACCAATACTAGTGATCTTAGCCAGCCATCTGTCAATATTGTGGCTGGTTAACTTATTTATCATGCTCCTCTGCAAGGCTCCCCATGTGGATTTGTCACTGTTGGGCACATATGAGCTTTCCTACCTTCTCTTCCCCTTCTTCTCCTGGCACACCTACAAATAAGGGTGTAGGGAATTATCATTAAAGCATTAGCCAAACAGCCATTTCTCTTTGAAAAGGTGTGCAGCCTTTTATTGAGCTCAATGTAGGACCCACCACCACTGTGGAAAAACATTAGAGAGAAGAATTAGTTTTAAGTTTTATATATGAAATGGCCTGTTTCAAGTGTTTACCCAGATGACCCACCTAAAATGATCTGCATCTGAGCCAAAGTTTCAGAAATACAAATAACAGGAAACACCAGTAACTTAATGACAAGACAAAATACTGATAATTAAATGATTTTAATAGTGTGTCAAGATGAGGGATAACAGTCTTGGGAAATGAGACTGGTAAATTATTATCCCTGAGGCTTGTTCCACACATTGCCATTCAGGCGTGAAGAATGCAATATGCAAACTCCCTAGCCATATATTTAACTTTAACACAATATTAGCACCCACCACATCAGCAGTATTGTTCTTGAGGAATACATCCATTCAGTGGTTCTCACCCTTTAGAAGCAGACAGACTTGAGAGAAAGATTTAGGAAAAATATCACATTTTTTATCCATATAGATGTTTTAAAACAACCAAGCTGTGTGAAAATTTTTGTTTCCTCACAGAAACCTGTTCTGCTTCTTTTCATAGTCTATTTCTATCTACATTTAATCATGATCTTCCAACTTACTGATAAAAAGGGAAATATGTAACGTGCAATTATCACAACTGTGGTATAGGGTGACACGAATTGCGACAAATTGTCTCTCACAATATGATGATTTGTAACCCTCGTGGAATCCTTACATAAGGTTCTCTAGTAGCCTCTTCCTGATTTATTT
The DNA here is from genome assembly GCF_001723895.1 of Crocodylus porosus. Taxonomy (NCBI): domain Eukaryota; kingdom Metazoa; phylum Chordata; order Crocodylia; family Crocodylidae; genus Crocodylus; species Crocodylus porosus. Next base: position 8,784,716 of record NW_017728923.1, on the reverse strand, counting down.
GCCTGGAAGATTCAACCTTTGGACCATAGTATTACACACATGCTGGTTCAAACTTTACCATAAATGATAAGCATTCAGCCCAAGTGTAGTCTATAATAATGAATGCATGCATCTAAGAAAATACTATGACCTACAGTGTAACTAAATTTACTTTACGTAGATGGAAGAATTTAGCCTGGGCCTTCATTTTTAGAAATATCAAGATCCACAATCCAGTTGGGGTCAGGCCAACTCTCAGGATCTCTATATTGCACTGTTAGACAGGAGTTCATGGTGTATAATTGCACAGGAAGACACTCAAAAATAAATTAGGTGCATACACACACTCTAGGTTCATGCACCCTCACCAGGCATGCACACACACACTACTAATCAGGCACAAACAGATCCAAAATTATCAGCCTAGGCAAATACACACCTATCACCAATTCAAGCACCTACACACACTATACAAACCAAAAAAAATTAGACCAGAATCAATTATCAATACCTGCACACCCAATACACATACACGGCTCACTAATTCATATATCATGCACACAGTGACATACATGTATATCAGTTCACATACTCACAGGTGAGTTCCTAACTTGGGTGTTATGGTGTGTCTGTATGTGCTTGGTGTACTTGGGATACCTGGGACAAGGTTAAGGTAAGAGAGGGAGTGAAGGTTGCCGGGACTGGGATTAGAACCAGTAGACTAGGGAGAGCTGGGCTGATGCCAGTGCCAGGATTAGTACTGGCAGACTGAAGGGAAGTTGGGTTAATTTAGGGTTAATTGGTGTTAACTGAAAGCAGAAAGCTGGCGGACCAAAGAAGCAATGCTGGGGAGAAGCCTGGAGGCTGAAGCTGGAGCAAGGAGGCTACAGGGGAGCCAAGAGGTACGTGGGGAGAGGAAAACTGGGAATGGGGCTGTGTAGGGGGAGACTGGAGAACACAGACAGAGAGTGAAAGAGAAGGCAGAGAGATAGGGATTGGGAAGAGGCAAAAAGTGGCAGAAGTGAGGCTGAGAGCCTGCAGAAAACAATAGGGCTGAGAGGGAGAGAGAGAGACACAGACCAAAATTTAAGATAGGGTAGGGACTGGGGGGCTCAGTAAAACACAACCCAACTCGGGGTTACAAATGATAGTGGTTTTATTGAAAAGGGGAGATGGTGACACGATATTTTATTGGTTCCTTTGCGTGTGCGCACACATACACACACAGACAATGGCAGCAGGGGTTGAAGAGGCTTGGTGCAGGGACTGAAGTCTGGGAGGAGAGATTTCATAGACATTAGGGTTTGGAAGGGACCTCGGAAGATCATTGAGTCCAGCCCCTGCATCAAGGGGCAGAAAGTCAGCTAGGGTCATAGGATCCCAGCAAGATAAGCATCCAATTTACTCTTGAAGGTGTTCAATGTAGGTGCTTGAACCACCTCCAATGGCAGGTTGTTCAAGACCTTGGGGGCTCGGACAGTAGAGAAATTCTTCCTTATGTCCAGCCTGAAATGGTTTTGTAGTAGTTTATGACTGTTCAACCTCGTCATCCCTTGGGGCGCTCTGGTGAACAAACATTTCCCCAGATACTGGTGGTCACCCCTGATAAACTTACAGGTGGCCATCAGATCACCCTGAGCCTGAGCTTTTCCAGGCTGAAGAGCCCCATGGCTCTCAGCCTGTCGTCGTAAGGTCTGTTTTCCTGACCTCTCATCATGTGCATGGCTCTTCTCTGGACTCTCTCAAGCTTCTCCAAAAAGAGAGAGAGAGCCCAAATTGGAGGAGGAAATATGCAAGTGATATCTACCTATCCCGGGCTGAAAGTGGGTCCTCGATGACTAGTCGGGGTCTCCTTCGGATCAGTGTTGTCCAGAGGGAGGTCACTGGCAGGGCCTCTGGGGTGGATAGGTGTTGTGATGTGGAGCTAGTCTGGTCCAGATGGAGATGGCATTCCCAAGGAGTCAGTCTTCACTATTCCTTTTTATGGGGCAGACTACCTCTGATCTCCTATGGTAAGGGTCTGTCCAGGCAATGTCAGTCCTCTTCCAGAGGGTTCCAGGTGTTCTTACTGAGCATGTGCAGCCTTGGCACAATGGTGGGTTGCCTCATCTTTTGTTTCTTGAATGCTGAGGGTAGTTCCAATGGCTGGGGCACTGGTCCAGGTATTGGTTTCAATGGTTCGGTCATTCAGAGGGAGCTATTTTTAGACCTACTGCCACTGTCTCTCAAGCACCCTCATTCATCCCCATTCATTCAGAAACCAAGTTACATAGGAGTGGTAGTATGAGTCATAGGTTACACAGCCGGGCATGGGGATAGGATGGAGGCTTGACCTTACAAGATGGAAACTTGACATGACTTATGCTAACTTACATATATAGACCTAAAACAGTAATCACACAATATAAAAGCAGTTAAAAAAAAATCAATACAAACATAGTAATTATCACTTATAAAACAGTGGATATATATATCAAAATAGTAGAGCACTTATTTGCAGAGGGGACAGAAATAAAACTTACTACCTAAAATAACATGTTAAAGCTTATCCTACATCTTAGCTTACTTATACTTATCTATAGGGAATGGAGAAGGAGAGACAAAGTCAGAAATGGTTGAGAAAGAGGAGGGAATGCATTTTAAAAGGAAAAAAAAAAAAAGAAGAAGAACTGGGGGTTTTGCTACAACTCCATTCATCCCAGCATCTCAGCATTCACAAGCTCCTGCTACCTAGAGGTATGTAGAAAAAATATTTAATGCTGTCTCTATGTCTGAATCTCCAAATCTTTCTGAATCTGTATAAATCAATTCAGAGGGTTACGATTTGTTTCGGAGAGATTTAAGGGTTCTCTGATTTGATTCAGATTCATAGATTCAGCTACTGAATTGGGAAAAATCTCTGCTGGATTGAATCAAATCGGGTCCCTGAATCAAATCAAATCAGGTCCCAAGGTCACTCCAAAGCTCTGGCATAACTCAAAAGTTATTTGCAACCTTTCTGTAGTCAAATTGACAGGCATCCTACAGGCATGAAATGTATTTTAGAAAAAAAGTGCACTTAACAGAGAGGGAATATGCAAATTACTCTAAAACACAAATGTATTACAGCACTAAAAGTATAACAATTAATATGTGTTGGGTGTGGTAATTGAATTCTCTTTGTGTATAGATTATTTATTGCACTAATGTCAACTTAATTGATGCACAATAATTAATTTAATGTCTCAAAAATTGCCACTTGAACTTATTTCCATTTTCACAGAAGCTGCTCTGCCATTTCCCATTTTTGTGAACATTACTTATGCTATTTTTAATGGCAGCAATATGGTATTTTTTGGCACTCTGAGTATGTACAATACATACCTCACATACAACTATTTGAAACTGTTTTCTTGTCCTACTTTAACAGTTTTGACTGCAACTGAACATTTTAACAAAACTTCCCTTCTGTATATATAGATATTTTGCAAACAGGGTTTCACCCTTATTTAATGTGAACCCTAGTACCAGAATTACTTGATCTGTTGCAAAATTAATTCTAAGCTATTGCATTTTTAATCATATGAATCAAGAAGCTTTACGTATTCTGTATAAGGACATGACACAAAGGCATTTTCACATCAGGAAGTTTAGCAAAAGTGAGGGTTGTAGGCCAAGTTGATTACGCTTTAGCTCTATGCACTAAAAAAATGACATAATCTGTATCATAGTTTCTAATATTATGGTCTGAATTTTTTTCTATTGGACTGAAACTTCTGAGGTTCAAAGTCAATTTCTTTCTGTGTTCTTTTAAATGGGGAGGCAAGGGACATGACAGAAGAGAGGAGGAATAGGAGAAGAGTCTTTAAGCAATATCCTAAGGGGAGGAAGGAAGAAGAGTAGCAGAAAGAATAAATGCTGTGGACTTCAGAAAAGCAGACTTTAGCAAACTCAGGGAATTGGTGGGCAGGATCCCCTAGGAAGCATGTCTGAAAGGAAATGAGTCCAGGAAAGCTGGCTGTACTATAAGAACGCCCTTTTAAAGAGCAGAGAAGAAAGCTATCCTGAGGAAACAGAAGAATAGAAAGGGCAACAGGAGACAAGACTGAGTAGGTAGTGAGCTAGAACTCAAAAAGGAATCCTACAAGAAGGGGAAACTTGGTCTAAGAGTATCGCTTAGGCATATGGGGAGAAAATTAGGAAGGCCAAAGCATAATTTGAGATGCAACTGGCAAGGGATATTAAAGGCAATAAAAGGGCATACTCTATAAGTATGTCAAGCGCAACAGCAAGACCAAGAAAACCATGAACGCCACATGCCCCTGGAGGCTGGGGGGGCCCAGCAAGCTCCCACTGGTGGCAGCAGCACTGCCAGTGGCAGGAGCATAATGGAGGCGAGCAATGAACTCCCAAGGCAGCCTCAGCACTGTCAGCAGCGGGGGAGAGAGGGCGTGGTGAGTGCTGACTAGTGGTCAGCAACCACCTGCAGATGCCGCCAGCAGCATCAGCAGTGGCCAGCAGCGATCGGGGACTGCCTATAGGTGCCGGCAATGAGCGTGAGGGGGTAAGCGGTGACCACCCGTAGGCAGCACCGACAGTGTTGGCGGCACTTTTTGCAGGGGGGGCACCGCCAATCTCAGGGGATGCATATGCATCCGTGTGCATTCCCTATGTGTCGCCAATAAAGAAAACCATAGGTCCCTTACAGAATTGCAAAGGCAATCTAGTTATGGATGATGCAGAGTCTTCAGTATTTAATACCTTTCTAACTTCAGGTCTTCAAAAACAGGGGCAGCTACCAGATGATAAGTGCAGCTGGCAGCAAAGAAAGGGAGGGGGACCAAGAGCCCAGATAAGTGACAGAAAAAGTTAGAGATTATTTAGAAAAGCTATATGCTTTTGAATTGGTGAGGCCAGATGGGATAGACCTTGGGTCATGAAGAAATTGTCTGAGGTAATTTCAGAGCCATTAACTATCCCTTTTGAGAGCTCATGGAGGTTATATGAGGTTCCAGACAGCTGAGTAAAGGGCAAATGTAGTGCCTTTCTTTAAGAAAAAGAAGAAGGAAGTGGGAAATTACAGACAAGCCAGTCTGACCTCAACACCTGGAAGGCGTTGGGGTCAGCAGGTCCTCCAGGAATCTACTGTGAAGCCTTTAGAGAAGAAAAAAGTCATGTGGAACAGCCAGCATAGATTCCCCAAGTCATGACTAACCAACCAATTTTCTTATCTGATAAGGTAACAGGATCTGTGGATTGGGCGAGAGAAATATACTTTAATGTTAGTAAGGCTTTTGACACCGTCTCGCATGAAATTCTCATTAACAAGCTAAGGAAATACAGACTAGATGAAAGATAAGCTGATTCCTAACAGGTTGAATCATCATGCTCAGTAATTAGTCATCAATCGTTCAAAATCTAGTTGGGAGGAGGTATCAAATGTGGTTCTCAGGGGCCTGGTTCTGGGTCTGTTATTGTTCAATATCTTCCTTAATGATTTGGATGATAGGATCAAGCACATGCTTAGCAAATGTGCAGATGACAGCAAATAGTGTGGAATTTTGGGCATTCTGGAAAGTAGAGCTAGGAATGAGTAACTTGGATAGACTAGAAAAATGGTCCACAATGAATCAGATTAAATTCAACAAGCAGAAGTAAGAAGTCATGCACTGCAGTGGAATAATTGCCTTCAAACATATGGACTGGGAAATGACTGGTTAGGCTGAAGTACTGAGGAGAAGGACCCGGAGGTGACAGTAAGCCATAACATGAATATAAGTCAACAGGGTGCCCTTGTTGCAAAACAAGGCCAACAGGATACTGGGTTGTATTAACAGGTTTGTCACTTGAAAAAATCAAGCAAAAGCAATTCTACTTTTCAGCACCATTGAGGCCTTGCCTGGAGTTCTGTGGCCAATTTTGGGGTCCGCACTTCAAGAAAAGTATGGACGGTTTGGAAAGAGTCCTGTGGAGAACAACAAAAATTATTATGGGCGTGGGAAATGTGATTTATGAAGAAAGGTTGAAAGAGCTTAGGGTTCTTTAATCTGGAGAAGTTACAACAGGTAGGAGCGAGGCAGGGGGAATGGATTTCATAACTGTACCTGAAGTGCAGAGAGGATGACGATAACAGTTTCTCTGTGGCTGCAGGGATGGGACTAGAAGCAATGACCTTAAGCTGCAGCAGGTGAAATTTAGGTTGGAAGTTAGGAGGAAGTTTCTGACTATAGATGTGGTCAAGCACTGGAATAAGCTACGCAGAGAAGATGTGAAATCTTCATCCCTGGCAGTTTTAAAGGCCAGATTGGACAGACACTTGGCTGGGATAATTTAGTGTAAAATGATCCTGCCTTGAACAAGGGGCTAGATGACCTTATGAGGTCCTTTCAGCCTTATTTTCCTATGATTCTATAGAAACATCGGCCTGCAAGTGGCTTCCCAAAGCAATTTAGACAGGGCACTAGAACTGTAGCTCTGAGAGATTTTGCACCAGGGGAGCAGCAACAGACAGCAGCACTTAGCCTAGGGTACAAAACTTGCTACAGTAAAATCTTTGTTATCGGACATCCCCGGGGTAAGGGAATTGCCAGTTATGTAAAAATTCCAGTTATCTGAAATACCCCAGCAGGGGTTTTCAGGTTACACTGAGCAGAGGTGATGGGGGGAGTGGTGGCTGCACATGGAGTGGAGGATGGGGTGGTGGCAGCTGCATGCAGAGTGGTGGTAGCACAGGGTGTAGGTGGCGGTGGCCACCAGTGTGTGTGAGCTCCCCTCTCCCCTCCTGCCCCCCAGGTGGCCAGCCAGCCAGCCAGAAATTCCATTTAATAGAATTTCCGGTTATTTAAGTGCCGGATAACAAAGATTTTACTGTGGTTACACCTCTGCATAACAGTCCTTGCAGTCTAGAAAGGGAGAAAATGTATTTCCTGCCCTCAAATCAGCCCACTGATTTGATTCTGAGCATGTGAGCCAGATGTATAAATAAGCACTGAGAACATTTCTTTTAAATGAGGTTTATTCCACCTGCCAGTCTTCAGGGCAAGAAATTGGTGGGATTCTTACTCTTGATGAGCAATGGTAGCATCAGCTTGTTAAGCAGTTTTGTAAGATCAGTAATTTGAACCTCCATCTTTCACATCACAGGTGAGTATTTCAGCTACAAGGAGATCATTACTTTTCGTATAAACGTGCCTGCAATTTATATGCAAACCTTAAATTAGAAAATATGATCTGTCCTGATGAGATGATATCAAATTTGCTGAATGCCAACTTCACTCTCAACTATTCTGAACCTAAATAACAGACCAGACCAAAATTCTGAGTAAGTTCCTCTTGGTAATAGCAAGCTGCCAAAAAATATCAGTATCCAAATCAATAATGCCAGAGTCTCTGGCTCAGGGTTAAGGCACTCAGAATGGGGTCAGCTCTGCTCTTTGACTGGGCCCAGTACATTTTTTCTGCCTCCATAACAGATTTTATATTTGGGAGGTTGCCAAAGTTTGTCATTTGTTCCACTAAGAATGATAAATTGGCATCAGCATTTCAGCAAGGCTCCCATACTGCTCACTAGAGAGCTACTGAGGGTGTCATTAGCTGTACAGATATATTATCTTTTAATAACAGGTCAAAAATAGTGAATTGGTACCTTTGGTGAAACAATCACCGTGAAATCATCTTTCAAATGAATAAGAGATTTTTTTCTGTTATTTTTCTGAAGAACAAACTTGTTCTTATGTCCTTATGGTCTTATGGAAGAAATGTTATTGTCTAGGGAAAAGATCAGCCTCTCTAAATAAATAAAAGCAACCCAAAAAAACCAAGAACCTCCCCCCCCCACCAAATGATGGACTTATAGCAGATCTCCAGAGTCTATGTAGAAGTGTAACAGGCACGCAACCAGGGTCTATGCCCTAGGCAACACTGGCAGCAGAGGCCAAGCTAGTAATGGTAGTGACTGCTAAGTGAGCACCCAAGGCTGGTACCCTAATGACTCACCACTTGTTATACCACTGCATCTGTGTGTTCACACAGAATCAGGCCCCAGGACCTCATGGACAGGAAAAGGGACAGTTTAAACATTAGGTGTGTGTCCTACCCATCTGTGACAGCACCAAAGCATTAAAGAACTGTGTTTATGCTAGGGGATTTTGGCAGCATTGAACTATCACCAAGAATCTATGGTGATAGAATAACACTGCTATAGTATCATAAATGCCCTTCTTCAAAAGATTAGTTTTTAAATTATAGGCCCAGCAATTAGGATACGAGGCAATCAACATATTTTTCTAAAGCCTGGCTTACATTTGGAAGTTATACTAGTTAGAAGTGCCAGATAATATTCGCTAGGCTACTTCATTTTTGGTTATGACCCCTAAATGCTAATGCAACACAACTAATAATGAGGATCTGGCTTCTTATATACATTTATGACAAGCAAGAAGAGTTCCAACAGACTTGTCAGGAGTTAGTAAAAATGTTACTGCATGGGCCTAGATCTTTTTAGGCCTAAGGGAAGATTTTCTAGACAGAATTCCTCTACTATCACTGCTTCAAAATATGCTCTACAATATAAAGGGGGACAGACAGAGACTTTTTTAATCCTAATAGATCTGAATCATGTATACATATGGCATGCATACCATACTGAGATAGTTTAGGACAATGCTGTCCAACTGGTACCCCACGGGCTTTACATGGCCCCCAAAGGGTTTGCATGCAGCAAAAGATAGGGTGACTACCTTTTCAAAGGGGAATGGCAGGACACATGTCCACCTTCCCCTCTGTCCCTGCCCCCCCCCCCCCCCCCCCCCCCCCCCCCCCCCCCTGCTGCCAGTGGTAGTGGCATGGCCAGACCAGAGCTGACCAGAGTGGGGGCAGATGCAGGTTTCCCACTGCAGGCTTTGGTCTTCCCACCCTACTGCCTTTCCCTCAGGAGCCCCATGCCGGTTGTGTACCCCCTGCCCACCTGGCAGCAGCAAGGGGGCACAATGCCATGCCATTGTCACCCCTGCTGCTGCCAGGCAGGCAGGGGGCACCTCGCCATAGCAGTGCAGCCAGTGTGCGACCCCTGGGGAGCAGAACAGCAGGACATAGTGCCCTTGGCCTGCAGATGGTTGCCCACAGAAAAAACTGGGGGGACACGTGCCCCCCATATTCCCTGGATCAGCCACCCATGGCTCCATCCCACTCCATGCCCTGGCCCCATGCACCGCCCTGGCTCAGCAGCACTCCCAGTCCCTGCCTTACTCCCTCCTTCACTGTGGGGGCCCCAATCTGGCCCTCCTGCTACCCTCTCTATACTCCCTCCCCCCATAGATTTACTTGCAGAGCACTGCTCTCCAGGTTGCCTGTCTGTGTTCCTGGGCATGTGCATGTGTGCAAGTGTTCATATGCACATGACACCCCCCACATCCTGCACCTGGCAGCACCAAGCAATCGCTTGCCAGCCTGCAGGGGAAACCCACTGTTTTCCATGGATCCCTGCATGATGCTGAAAATTCAGGACAAATGCTATCCCAGAGTCACGCAACCCAGGATCAGACCCTGAGGTTCCCATTCTGGGATTATCTCGTCCAATTAAAGATGCGTGGTCACCCTACCTGTGGGTTCCCAAAACAGCCTCCTCTTCTACACCCCACTATTGCTGTTGCTACTGTACTAGCAGCCAAGTTCTTCAGGCTCCCCAACCTTCCTCCAACTTCTACACCCTGCCCTCGTTCTTGGGGCAAGGCAGCATACTGGGAAGAGGCTGAAGTACCCACATTATACACACAGTGGGGGAGAGGGCTGGGTTGCTCATGTTGTACATGAAAAAGGCAGGAGCAGGGCTGCCCAAACTGCATGTGGGCATGTGGCCAAGAGAGGAGGAAGAGGGAACTGGACTGCCTGTGCTTCAGAGAGGTAACTCCCAACAGGGCTGGGGAGATGGGCTGAGCTGCCCACATGGCCTGGAGAGGAGGGAGGAGCCAGGCACCTTTCCTGTGTGCTTACTTGGAGGGCAAGGGCACATTAGTCTGCCCAGTGAGGGAGTGCTGGAGGGAAAGCTGTTTGCATAGAGAGTTGTCTGTAGGACTGCAGCCTGTGAAGCATAGGGCCCTTGGCTCCCTGCAAATTGAACATCCCTGGCTTAGGACAACCTTGTCCTTCCTCTTGAAACCGGATGTCAATAAGGCTCCTGAAGGAAGAATAAACACCATGGTTTCTTCAACCAGATTCCTCCAGAATTTGTTAACTGCATCTAACCTAAGTCAGGTCAGTGTTGCCTGAAGTCGATTACCAGATGGTAGCTGCTGAGTGACTTGCCCAGAATAAAAGAAAAGCTGGGATCAGTCTAGTTCCTAAACGGTGGGAACACCACCAAAAAAAGAAAAAACCAACATCACCATCCATAGCCTTGTTACTGGTCTCATTAGAATACATACACCTAGTATAGTCAATAACAATGTTGATTGAAATGTTATTTATGCTCACAAGCTACTCAAACTAAGTTTTTTAGGGTCTGTAATTCTATTCACCAAAAGTTACAAAAGAAAATATAAGTTGTGGTATCTTACAGAAAACTTCTATCTAAAAAAAAATCCAAAAGGAATCGCTGCAGATGACCAAGCAAGATGGGAAATCTTCCAAGGTAATTCCTGAATTGCTGGGCCTGCCAAAGACCTAACTTTAAGCAGTAATGAGAAGAAATCTATGCTCTATGACCAGGAGATGACTACTCATGTTTTGTTGTCCTCTTAAATCATAACAAGGAGCTGTTTATACTCTGCTTCACATTGTGGGTACTTATATTTCCTCATAAAATATATCCTATGCCCTTGTGCAGAAATGAGAAAAAGACTGATTCCATCAGAATATATTCTCTGAACCTTCAGTCAAAATACTAGTCCACAAGGACTTTCCACCACTGACTTTTGATTTGTTTAAATGTCACCCAGTTTGGTTAAGAAAAAAAGTCTACTGAACATTTATTGAAACAAATATCTTTTGGCAGTACTGTAGTTCCAGTCCACTAGTTATTGAAAAATCTGACTCATAGGCTCATTGGAGAGCATTAAACAATATCCTGCCATCTACTGTTTACCTTCAAATTATCCAGGGGATTTCTCTCTCTTTTTTTCCCCCACTGACAAATGAACATTGGAACTGTCACACACTGCTGAGCAGATCTGAGATTTTATCAAAACAAATCTAATGTGCATTTTCCCTTGTCCTGTGAGAAACCATGTCCATGTTTACCTATGTCTATATTAAACAAGTTACTGTGGTTGATACAAAAATCTGTACATGTTATGAGACTTAAAGCTTTCTACATATCTAGTATTTTAAGCAAGACATTTTTCAGGTTCAATGGATTCTACTGGGAAAAAAACAGTATTTACCCACAATTATCATCACCAGTGAAATTTCTTGTCTGACCTAAAAAACCCTCTCTACCCAGTAGTTTCTGCATCAAACCTATAGCTTCTGCTACAGATATTGTATATATTTTTAAAAGATATATGTTTCCTATCCTAAACACAAGACAATGGTGCTATAGTACTAAGCCTATTACACTAATTTTTGTTACTGACTATATTATATTGACTAAAGCTGATAAAGGAAAAATAGTTTTGTTTAACTTTTCATAAAAATGAATCTTTTAAATTAAAACATTCAGTATTTTAGGATCCTTCCTCAACCACCTCCAAGGTTGAATATTTTCTTTGGAAACAGTGGGTGCATCTACACACACACAATTAGGGTAAAGACACAAGCTCTGGAGCAGTTTGTACCAGATATTATTTCTCCTGGGCACAGTATTTACACATGCACCCAGGGCCACAGCACATTGAGCTGGCATTAAGCAGCCCCAGGCTGGCAGAGGCCCCCAGGGGTCAGCCCCAGGCTCCAGGTGGCAGCATTGCGTGGTGGAAGGGCTGGATGGTGCACAAAGGTGCTACAGTGTGGCGCTTGCTGGCAGGCAGCCCCTGCACTGTAGCATCCTCATGCCCTAGACAGCCTTGGTCACGTCTTCACATGCATTGCAGCAGTGTAAATTACTCTGCCATAGGATAGTACTTGACCTGCAAGGTTCTATCCTATGACAGAGTTAATTAATTTACCATGCCCTAATATTGGCTCACGTTCAAACAGTGATGCATTATCACAGAGCTAATTAGTCAACTCCACAGTAAAGCGCACATGTAGATGCACCCACTGACCATTGTTTAGAAGGTCTAAATTTACCACTGTGTGATGATTCAGTATTAGTCCTCTGCACTATTAAAAGCTGTATAAACTCCTTTTGAGATCTCAGAATTTCATCAGAAAATGTCACAGATAATCCGCTGGCACAGAACAATGTTATTGCTATTGCATTATGTATCCAGTTTCTCTTCATATGTTATTGCTATTGCATTATGTATCCAGTTTCTCTTCATATATTAGTGTAGGCCTTGCTGAAGAATGAATTAATACAGGGTAGGGAGAGCCTTTCCTCCAGCCACAGCAACCAGAGCACATGCCTATACCCACACCAGCAGCTCCAGTGCACGGAACTCAAGCTCTGGCAGGTAATACTGCCACCACTGAGAAAAGATTGCCAAGTTGCTGCTGGAGCCCCTGGGCTGATAGGCATACTTGGGAAGGCTGAGCAGGGAGCAGGCACAGGAAGGGTGACCCCACTTATCACTGACCTGCGGGAGGGGAGGGAGGACCCCAGGGCCTGCTTTATCTGGGATTGTGATGAATGTATATTCAGGATGCTGGACTCAGCTGAGACAGTAGCTATGGCACACAGGTTCCCTCTTGCTGCCACTGCTCTCAGCCAGGAAGCTATCAGGGACAGCAAGGGCGAGGAAGGGGGAACCTGCCTGCTGCTACTGTTCCGTGCCATGCCTGGCACCCTCTGCCTTGATGGGGAACACATTATAGGACTGGACAAGAAAGAAGAACCTGTCCACTCCTGCCTCTGCCTCCAGCCTAGCTCAGTACCCTGCCCAACTGCTCCTTGTGGCTAGAACACTGAGGAACACCAAAGGGCTGGGCAGAAAGCAGGTGCAGGAAGGAAGGACTTCCCCTTCACTATACCCTGCTCCCATGGGCCGTGGGGAGTTTCTGCACAAGTCCAGGCTTAGCTGGGGACAGAAGCAATGTCAGCTGGGATAGGCAGATCTTTGCAGTCTTGCTCCCTACCTGGCCTCCCCTCCCTCCGGTGTCCCCTGCCATCCCAAAAGCTTCAGGTGTGTCTCACCCTCACCCTCTGATGATCTGACTGTCAGAGCCAGTAGCGCCTGTCACATCCCCCTTTCCCAACTCCTGGAGCAAGCCACGTAAGCATACTACAAAGGATTTGCACAGTAGTAGTTTGTTAGTCTTTACAGATCAACAGGCAAAGAAGGTATGGCCAAGATGGTATAGACAACAAAACAAAGATCAGAGTGGAGTAACATGGCAAACAGGTTTCTGTATCCATGGGAAGGTCACACACTAACTGTTGAGAATTGAGAGATTTATATTGTAAATATAAAGTTGCTTCGATCAGTGTATAAAAAGGGACCTTTTTTTTTTTTTTAAATTGTGCTTAGGGGTAATGTCTCACCATGACTATGAATAATCTGGCCAGCACCCTGTGCCAGCTAGCCATAGATGCTAGTGTTTAGGCTTCTTTGTGGACAATAAACCTGGCTGAGATTTTGTTGCTAAGAGCCACAACCTGCATCTCAGGGCACAATAAAGTCACTAGGGTACAGCATCACAGATGGTATCCTGACAAGTGCATGCACAGACCATTAAAACTAAAGGCACCTGATGTGAACAGGAACACTGATCCCACTACCAACATAAAGAAAATCAAATAACAGCATTGAATGACTCTGCCCCAGGAACACTGATGACTTCTTTGAAACCTACATTGCTGATCCCGACTGCTTATTTGTAACTAACAAACTGTGCTCTTGTAGGATGACAACCTATGAAGATGGTGGTGAACTCAGGGCCAGGAAACCCCTCCTTGACTTCCCTTCAAATTCCAACAGACATTAATGAACATTGGAACCAAATCAGCAAACACTTAAAATTCCTTTATGATTTTGGTTTATTTTTTGATTTATAACAGGGTGGACAATTATTTAGGCTGGAGGGTCGCCTAAGGAGTTCTGGTGAACTGCTGAGGTTCAGCGGGGTGGGGAAGGGAAAAGGTGCTGACTTGGCCTCAGCTCCCATCATGGCTGTTTACACCACCCACCATAGCAAGGGGGGGAAGTGGGGAGATGCCAACTGATTCTATTCAACCCTGGGCTCATCTGCCTCACACCCACTACCAAGGGCACCAGATGGAGCAGGTGGCAGGAAGGGTCTCCATGGATACTGGTATGTGGTAATCTTTTTTTACTCAAATTTTCTTTATGCTTCAGACAGATATTTTTATTAGTATGGACAATATTGTTGACTAAAAAGCAATAAGTCTGGTTATTTTATGTGTACACTAGAAATGCCCATTTCAGTCAATTCACTTTTACTTGGTTAAAAGAGAAAAAAAGATCATTCAACACAAAATACAAGTGATTATTAAGAGAGGTACAATTTTATCAGGATGTTTTGAGCATGAATTGTTGTAATCATTATGCTTCCAGTCTGAAAGGAAATGAAAGCTATCTGAGCAACAAGGAAGGTATTGGGTGATTTTGTAGGTTTTCAAGATGAACACCAATCGAAAGTCATTCTGCCGAATTCTGTGCATATCCTTCTTCCAAAAAAATGCCACTTTACTATACTTCTATAGAAAGTTTCACAGCCACTGGGAAAAGCCAAGACTCCACAAAGAGTCTTTCAACCAGGTTGTCTGGTAATCTCAACATGTACAGATTAGGAGAGAATTACTAGAGATGTTTAAAAAAAATCTGTTTATTTTCTACATCAGAATGTAACGTTTAGTCACAAACAAAACTGGTGGTGAAAAAATATAATTTTGATAGAACTTTCCCACTTTTTCTGGTGAAAAACAGTAGAAAGTAACTTAAAAGTAAAGATGGTATTTTTTCTCTACATAAGCCTTTCTAGAGGGGGTACAGAAAGTATTAGAAAATAAGAAAAGAGACAGATGTCTACTTTTCATTATTTCTGAAAGAACTGTAATTGCAGAGGATGTTCTATTTTTTATTCTAGGGGAGTTGGTTTGAGGTTTTTTTCTTGGAATAGGAAAAATTAAATTTTTCCAGTCAGCTCTATAATTTGCTTTTAAGTATTTACTGCAAAACAACTACTGCACGCCAGATAGAACAGCATCAACATGTTTGTCTCACTTACATAGTTTTACAAACTAAATGCCATTTTTAGACAGTTATTTATAAAATCATAAAATAAGCCTTCCTCATACACACAGAGAGGTGACCTGAGAGTTAAGAGAATGGGCCAGAGATACATATTTGATCTTCTCCTCTTATCCATCCGCCTTTGAGGAACATTTCTTATGTTTTTCTTAGTCTATAATGTGTTTGCTTCATTAGAGCCAGAGCCTTGTTACACCTTACCTTTCCTTTCCTTCTTTGTATCCTTGTGACAAAGTATTTAGCAGAATTAGCAGATTTGTTGGAATCTGACAGGTTGCCACCATGAGCACTTCTGAGCCATAGAAATGTTAACGGGTTTTAGTGCTAAATCAAATTTGGAGTAGTTGCATTTCAGGCCAGCAGGGGCCTGGAAAATGAAAGCTAACAATGCTCCCCTTCTCTCATTCCAGGTCCTCCCCTCCCCCCCACACACACATACACACCACCCCAGGGCCCCCCTGGTCCTTCCTACCACTCTACTTCCTACCTCTCTGCAACTCCTGGGGCATTAATTACTTTTGGCTGCCTATGCTCTGTCCCAGGGCAGCAGGTATGGAAGGGTTAACCTGTCTGCCCTGCTGCAGGGCTCCTGCTCTTTTGGCTTGGAGAGCAGCATCAGAGATGGCCAGGCAAGCAATTTAACCCTTCCCTGCCTACAGTCCTTGGACAGACAGCATAGGCAACCACAAGTAAAGCAAGGGAGAAAGTTGTGGGGGAACAGTAAGCAGGACAGGGCTGGGGTGCTCAGGGAGAGGGGAGGGAAGAGTGGGCCTAATGTGGACCAGAGAGGGACACAGGGCATATTTACACTAAGGTAAACCTAGTGTGACTGGACCTTAGCAGAGAATAAAATGGGTAACAAATATCAGAGATAATCCTGTCCTAGAGTGGCATAAATTTGAGCCTCAAAACAAATGCTTAAAACTAGTTTTCAGGTTTGCAGGCAATCCAGATGCTAAGAGCTATAGGTGCTTCCCAAAATTACTGTTCAACAAGGCCTTCACTCAGAGTATTTTCACTGAAACCATTTCTGTGAGAAATTTAAAAACTATGTTTTCATTCCAATCAAAATTAAAACAAATATTGAAATCTTGAACTTTCCGAAGAAACACATTAATAAGTTTGATCATTTCTAAAATCAATGCGTGCCAAATTTAGGAAAAAAGAAACAAGGGGTATTATCGCAGTGCATGCAGGTGCCCTGTGCCTAAAAGCAGAAATGGCAGGAGAGACCCCTAGTGGTGAGAAGGGGGAAGCTCAACTGCAAGTCACCAGGGCAGCACACGTGCTGGTTGCCAGGGAAACCAAGGGGGCCAGCTAACAGGAAGGGGCAGGGTTTGTCCCCTTCTTATGCCCAAGCATAAGGCAGGAGAGCAATTCCTCCTCTGGTAGCCAAGGAGTGAGGAGCTCAGCCAGTGCGGAGAGAAGGCCAAGGTTTGGTTACATGGGTATCCACAGGTTGCTGACTTTTGCCTGGTAGGGATTAACTGTTGTACCAGATGGTTTAACTTTATGTTATACCCTGGGGGCTTTGTGTTTTGTGTTTATTGTTAAACCAGGGGACCAGGTGAGGCTATTAGGGGTGGAGGAGGCCTCATAGGGACGCCACGGTAGTGTGGGGTTCCCTGGCACCGTAGAGGGCACAGCATTGTTTGGGGGTGCATTGGCCCCAGCCCTGTAGCCCCAGAGCGAGAGGGGGGCAGCAGGGAGCCAAGAGGGCCAAGGCTTAGGGCAAACCATGTCAAGTACTATCTGCGAGGCTTGGGCTGCGGTGTAGGGGAGGAAAAGGAGCCACAGGTAGCGCCCCCTGACACCAGACATATGAAGTGGGCAGCCTCCTGTTAATTACATCACTCAATCAATTAAGATCAAGGCATGGCAGGCGAGTAAGCAGGTGGTTAGCCCAAGACAGGAAGGCAGAGCCACCAACAGAAAGGCTCCAGTGCGCTAGACCTGTCACAGGTATGTGAATAAGGGCCTCGTTACACATTGTACTTTCTACTTCTCTACTAGCTCACATTTGCAGCAGTCACAGCTTAAGGCTAAAATCCTTCTCTGTTTCCCACCTGCATAGCTGTGACCTGCCACTAGAGAGCTGATGAGCAGGGGCCTGTCTAGGAGCTACTGCTGAGAGTTATCAGTACAGGGGTGCTGAGCCAGGGTGGGTTTCTATCCCTGCTCTAGGTAGTGAGGTGTAAGAGATGGGTATGGGGGAGGGGGTGGAAGCATGGAGGCTGGAGGCAGAGAATCAATGGGACGGAAATGGGTAATGAAATGGCAGGAGAAAAGGAAATGGAGGTGGGAGAGGAGTAGTGTAATGTAGGAACTCAGACCCATTGAAGATTAAAATAAGAAGTAAAAAAAAATTAAAAGATATAAAGAGGAAGTAAATTAAACAAGGTTTCATGTTTTAATAAATTGGGGTTTGGGACTGGGGTGTGCAGAGTGCTGATCATGATTCCAGGGGTGGCTGTGAGGTGGGAATGATGAGGGAAGGTGCTTTTGGGGAGCTACTGCCCCTTCCCTGGGAAAGAAGCCCCAGCTCATGGGGACCTGATCCAACCCCTACACGGTTATTCCTCCACATCCACTATACTCCACTCCTGGACATGTATGTCCTCTGACGTGGCTAACTAGCATGTGCTCTGCAGGCTATTTGCATGGGTTTGCACCATTTGGGGGCAGGAGGGGGTGTTTAGCATGGTGTCAGGATTGCCCCTGGGGCAATAGTTTAGAGGATGAAAAGTTTGTCCACACAACAGGAAGGTAGGGGAGGGGACACGGCATCCTGGAATGCTGGAGGACTACCAGTTGGACAGCTCATCTGCGGGGAGTAGCCACACATTAATGGAACCATAAGTAATGCAGATCAGAAATAAACCTGCCCTGGAGTGGTGTAACTTTAAGCCATGCTTGAAACTAGTTTTAGGTGTCTGTGTGTGGACAATTCAGGGGTTAAGTGCTCCAGGGCAAGGTAGAAGAGGGACAGACAGAAAGCTAAAACCAAAAAGATATACAGGCAAAAGGTGGAAGAAAAGGAAGCTGTTTCTTGGCAACCAGGCTTGACTCTGTCATGTCTTTGCTAAGGTTGCTTCAAGTGGAAGTGCTTGTACACATTTTCCATCAGCTCTGTTAAAGGAAAGAGGACCTAAATAAAATGACAATACAAGACATTTTTGATCCACATCTCCATTTTCCAAAGGGAAAATGACTTATTACAAAGCCTCCAAAATCTGCAATCACTCAGTGAAGAGGCATTAACATTATCAAGGCAAAATGCTGTATAAAGATGAGAAGAAAAAAGAAATACATTAATATCTCAGCTAGCGTTCCTGTACAAATGATATGAGACTTTGTAATTCAGCACAAATGCTACTCATTCACTGTTTAGAAGACACTGGTATGTCACTGATTTAATTCTTAGCATGGGGGTCTTCAGAGCTTTCCTCTGAAACAGCTGATACCTGGTAGGGCTGTGCAAAGCTTCAGTCCCTGATTTGATTCAGTGGAGAGTCAGCCCAATTCCCTCCAAATCTGAATCAAATCAGGAGACCCTTTAATCTCTCTGAATTGAATCGAATTGAAACCGTCCAAAGCGATTGGGAATGATTCGGTGATTCAGACATAGACACAGCTTTAAGTGTTTTTTTCTACATACCTCAAGGTCCCAGACAGCTCATGAATGCTGAGATACCGGGGCAGATGAAGCATCCCACAGGAGTTGGGCAGGGGAGGCGGGGAAGGAGGGTGGGCTCCTCAGCGTGCTCAGCAGCAGACCTGGAAGGCTTCAGGGTTCACTAGGAAGCACACTGAGGGTCCTCCTGTGCCCCCTGGCTCAGTGACTGGTGCCTCCTGGGTCTGGGGGGGGGCACCCAGGGTCCCCCCACAGCCAATTGCCAAGCCAGGAGGGCATAGGGGAGGCAGAAGTAGTTCTGGTCCACTTCCAGGTTTGCTGCTGAGCATGCAGGGGGCTCCCACCATGCTCCTGTGGGACTCTCCATCTGCCCCACCATCGCAGCACTCACAAGCCATGCCTGGTACCGCAAGGTATGTAGAAAAAACATTTAAAGCTGTGTCTATGGCCAAATTGCTGACTCTCTGAATCACCACTGAATCTTCAGGTTTCGATTTGGCCTAATAGAATCAGGGCAGTGACCCAAATCAATTAACTGAATCACTGTCCCTGATTCAGGCTAAATCCAAATAAAATATGGCTCATTTCACACACCCCTAATACCTGGTACTATTAGAAAGAAGATACTGGAGTGCATGGTCAGAAGTCTAATCTGGTATGGTCGTTCCCATTTTGGTAATGGAAAAAGGGCAGTGAAAGGATTGAAAACAGGGTTTTTAAGTATAAGGAATCCAAAGCTGGACCACAGATTTACTAGGTAGCTTGGAGCAACGTACTTCCAATTGTGTATCTCAGCTTCCCTACCTATAAATGCATACATATGTGCAATAAGGATACTTATGCTCCTCCTTTTTGGGGTGTTTTAAGGATTAATTTATTGTGTATATAGTGTCTTTTTTTGTGTATCGTGTAAAAACAAACAAACAAAAAAAACAAACAAAAAAATCCAGCATTCTTGGTCATTACAGGTTTGTGTTTCTCCCTGCTGGCACAGGAACTCCACAAAGACTTCACAGGCAAGCAGACACAATGCTATCACATCAAAGACCTAATTGCATATAATTGTAATACAACATCTTTCTAATATCTTTCTAAAAACCCTGTATTTTAGAAAGATACTATTTTTTTGTGTATTAACTATTCACAGTTCTGTTAGCAGCTACAACATGACCAAACCGTTTAATCTTTGCATTTATATAATTTATTGCAAAAGTTAATTGCTAGATGTTTTGCAATACATATACAATAAACTGCATGTGTATATCCTGACAGTCCTCTCTGAGGCAGGTGACTGAATATACCTGTTCCATTAGTACTGAAAACTCAAACAATTTATCTGTTAACAGCATATATTACTATTCAGGCCAAGAAGAATTTTCCTCCATACAGCACTGTAAAAATACCTCAGCACAGCAGTATATAAAATACTTATGCCATTTGGTAGGGGATAACAAAATATGAAAAATATGGTTACTTTCTGTATGTTTCTTGTGATGGACTGGGATAATTTTAACATCTCCAGCATCAGACAGTGTTCATAGACTTTTAATGATTAGAGCAAAACCTGATAAAGAGATGGAGCAAAAACAGGTGCCAGATAAGTTGTAAGTATTTACAAGGATACTTCTGTTTAAATTACAGGTGCTACTAATGCTCCATGAGCAGCTGGACTGTGAAGCAAAGCAAAGTGATTTTATACTGTAATTCATATGCAGGTAAACTTTGAAACTGAAAGAAAGAATTATCTTGTGCCAAAAGCTAGGGGCTGCATCCCTGTTTGTTGTTGTTGTTTTTCTTTTTTTCTTACAAGGCCATGCAGCAGATTAGGAGTAACCCATCTTCATTTATCTATCAACTATATAACAAAACTACCTAAGAGGTGTAGTGAGGATTAATTGCCTATAAAACATTTCAAAATCCTTTGATGTAACTCATGACGTGTTATTATTTAGGTAACTGTGGATTTTCCTTTCTTTTCTCACATCCTTCATATCCTTTATGTATTTCTCACAAGAGTATAATGTAACCGTTTCCAGAGTAGAATATAAAAGCCATAACAATAATGCTTGAATGACTTCACAGCACTTTAGGGATGAGTAGTATAAAGATTGTTGCTTTATAAAGAAGGAAGATTTTCATCTTCATATTACAGATAGGGAAACTGAGGGACAGGGGTAACTAGACAACCAGTGACAGAGCTGCACACAGAATTCAAACCTTTTGTGCTGCAACCTACTTTAATTGGATCTTGAGTTAACACCAAGACTTAGTAACAATGACTGCTAGAGGTCAAACTATATTCACAACTAAAAAGCTTTAAGATTAACTCCAAGTCCCATATTAGTAGTTTTGACATTAACCAGAACACAGGAGTCGCATACACCTACGCCACATCTACATGAGACACTACTGTGCGGTTGTATAAACAAGTACCAAATAAATGTGCAGAAACCTGAGTAACTGCACAGTAGCGTTGGCCTTTTTTGTGATGCTACTGTGAAGTAGCCTAATACTACTGCACACTAGCATCGCATCACAGCTTTTGCCATGTGGTGCTACTGCACAGTAGTATCAGGTTACTCATGCAGATACACCCCTAGAGGTGCATGTTCTTTAACTACCACATCCATGAAAAAGAGAAGGCGATATTGACAGGAATAAATGTCACCAGGTTAAAGAGGAGCAGGGACAATTAGGTAATTGGATAAAGAGCTTAAGGTACAGGTGTGGATCTTGTTGAACTGCCCTGGAAAAACCAAGATGTGGATCATAACATCACTGAAATAAATGCATGGCTACAAAGGTGGTATCAGCAAGAGAACTTTGGTATCTTAAAAAACACATCATTCAAAAGAGGATTGCTTTGTAAACACTAGATTCATGTGATAAAAACTGGAAAGAGGATCTGTTGACATCACTTGAAGAACCTGGTGAAGAGGTCTTTAAAATGTGAGGTAAGGTGACAAAAATCCACTGTCTAACATACAGGAAGAAGTGAAGACCAAAACAAGGGGCTTAATTATGCAAAAGGGATGAGAAACCATAAAATGGGCTGAAAATGGTTCAAGGAGGCAAAAATAGCAGAGAAGCCTGAAAATGATCTTAAATGACTATATACAAGTAGTATGAGGAACAAGCTGAAAGAACTGGAAGTTACAGCATTTGGAAGCTTGATAACTCTCAAGATCATATATCAATATAGAGCAGGTACAATATATTTCTGGAGGATCAGCACAGATACTCCTGCATTTGTGATGGGATTGAACCAAGTCCTCTGGGAACCCTTTTAGCCTGCAGTTAGGATCAGCATGATTGTCAATATTGTAAGTTGTCCCAATTGTTTAAATTAAATTACACAATGGTAAAAGCAGCAAAGTGTCCTCCTTTCTCTGGGCATATCTACACATGCATTTGATCCAAGATCAGTTTACTTGCAAGTAAATTGCTTGTGAGTAAACACTCCTGTCTACACATGCAGGGACATGGCAGCAGATTTGCTGCTCTTAGCACCAAATTGCTACCACTTCCTGTGGCCCTGCAATGAGCTGTCACCGCCACTGGGGGAGCTCCAGATCACAGCTGCAGCTACCAGCAGGTGGCAGACCTCTTGAAAAGGCAGCCCCGCTCTCTGCAACTGTTTCCTCACCACCTCTGCCTCCTTGTGCTAGGGTTGTTCCAGCCCACGCCCTTGACAGCAATAACCAGCACCCTGGACTCCTGCTGGGCACCACACTGGTCCTGCTGGCCTGCTGCAATGAACACTGGCTGACCCACAATTGTCTAGGCCTCCCACATGCAGCAGCCACCTCCCCAGCCCAACTGCACCGTCTCAGGACTGCCATTGCCGCACAGGTACCACCTGGACTCTGGCTGGCTGGACCAAAGCAGGGATTCCAACAACGTGCTGCTGGATGCTGCAGCCAGAGCCATCTTGCCCTCCTGGCCCCCAGTTCCACTGGGCAAGCCACAACTGGTAGCTACATATCATCCAGCAGACCTGGGACAATGAGCAGTGGCTGGAGCCATTCAGGATGACTTGGGCCACTTTTCTGGACTTCCTGGGGCAGCTCTGACCATGCCTACAGTGGCAAGACACTTCCATGTGGCATCCCCTCCCCACAGACAGTGCCATGTGGTTCTACCTTTCCTCATCATGGACCCCACCTACCCAGGTTCATACAGCCCTACATCAGCCAACTGAACCTGTGCCAGGCTCACTTTAAGTGCTGCCTGGGACAGACCTACACCCTGGTAGAGTGCATCTTTGGCTACCTCAAGAGATGCTGGCACACCCTCACCACCCGCCTTGAGTTCACTGAGGACAACCTCCCATGGGTCACTGTTGCAGCACGCATGCTGCATAACATTTGCGAGGCCTGGTGGGAGCTCTTCCATGAGGCCTGGGAGAAGGAGTTATGGCAGGTGGAGACAACCTGGAAGTGGGAGTACCACCTGTGGTGCCAGTAACAGTGGTGGGCTACCCCTTCCAAAATGGGCTGCACACCTGCCACAGGGGGGCTAGGCACCAGGTACAAGAGGAACTGACTAACCACCTCCTCCTGCACTCCCTGCGATAGCCCACCTGGAAACCACCCATGGACCACCTCACCTCCCTGCCCACCCCCAGCACTGCAATCACTACAAGCATGTCTCAAAAGACCAAGTTTTTATTCCCTTCACATCAACCAGAGTCCCCCTCTTTCCCCCTGCCCCCAACAAACAGAGCCCCCACTCCCCTTCTCAGGATGAGGTAGGTCCATGCCCACCTTGCTGCAGGGGCATGAGATGCTCAAAGTTTTGCACGGTCTAAAACCTCCCTGCATGCTGTGGAGTGGGAACCCAGAGTCAGGGAAGTGTAGCCAAGCTGGGCAGGGAGCAAGGGCAGGAGCAGAGGACGGGGCCGGAGGCTGGGTGCAGGGGAAGGGGCCAGGAGCCAGGTGCAGGGGCAGGGGGAGCCCTTCCCCCAGTGCAGGCCTTACCATATGGCTCAGACTGGCATGGCTGGCATCTCTGTTCAGTCCTGGCTGGTGATGACAGCGTGAGGCTCTGGGTGGTGTCCTCAGGTATCAGGGCACAGCATGTGAGCTCCTGGCTGGGGCCTCCCCAGGGAGGAACTGGTCCTGCTGGTGGCTGGCAGTGACATAGCTGGCCATGCCTTGTGGTAGGGGCTGAAGGCGTTGGCCCAAGCTCCCCAAGCTGCTGATGGAGGCTATGGCCTGGGATCTCAGCAGGATGAGCTGTTGGTGACCCAAGGGGCCCTCCCCTGGTGACACATCCCCATAGGTGCCAGGCCAGGGTGGGGGCTTGGTCAGGCTACTCATGCTGCTGTATACAGTAGAGCTGTGGCATGGGTTCTGGGGCACAAGGATTGCTGTCAGTTGCTGCCTAAAGTGTATGGACTTGTGGGCATTCTCCAACCATTGATTGTGGTATGTCATGTTGACCCAGTGTGCACACAGGGCCTTGACCTTTATGTGGCACTGCTGCATCTACCTGTCATGTGCACACTTCTGCATCTGGCCTGACATCCCCTCATAGACACAGGCATTCAAGCAGCCATCCCACACGAACTGGCACTGTACCTCTGCTTCACCCCACAGTGCCACAAGGTCACCAGTCTCTTCCATGGACCAGTTGGGGCCCCAGGCAGTGGGCATGGGCATAAATGAGGACGACACCATTGGGGCTCCTGTGCCAGGTCTCTGGGCCTCCGTGTGGCTGTCCCTGTGCTGTTGGGCCTAGACAGCTGCCTGCAGTGTCCAGAGCAGGGGCACAGCATGGAACTGGGACCTGCACAGTGAGGCAGTACCTCATATCACCTTCAGGCTCCAAGTAGGCTGCTGGGGGCAGGCTGCAGGCAGCTCGAGCTGGCCCTAGTGCCCAGGAGCTACCTGCAGCTGGGCCTGGGTGCTGGCAGGCCTGACAAGAGCCTGCAGCACCCTGTAGGCCTGGATGGCACAGGCCTGGCAGCCATACCACACTAACGTGCCAAGCAGCAGTGGTAGGGTTCGAGGAGGCTGGCACAGCTGTCCTGTGGCCTGTCCAGTGGGACACAGGGACCTGGAGTGGCCTCAGCAGGCAGCATTTTCGCTAGGGCTCAAAATGCCTACAGGCTTTTAAAGGGCCTGAGACTGGGTCTGCTATAGAGAAGGCCCAGCCCTGGGACAAGAGAGGCTCCCAACCCAGAGCCCTGGGGTTAGCCTCAGGCCAGCTCCCTAGTGGCAAAGCTGATTGGGAAAAGATTTACTTCCAGTTGGCATCTGCATGTGTGTTACTGCACAGTAACTAAGCATGAGTAAATTTGCTACTTGCATTTGCTATGAAATTTACTCATGAGTAGTGTCATTTACTGTGCAGTAACTGCGCACATGTGTAGAAGTGCCCACTTACTGTGCAGTAAACTAGGCTACTATGCAGTAAAGCATCTTGTGTAGACACGCCCTCTACATATAATTATGTCAAATTAAGACAACTTTAAATGATGCATTTTATGAGTGATAACTAGTATTTAATATTTCTATGTCAAACTAAGGGATTAAGTCATTTGTTACATAGAAAATTACTGTATTATATATTGATATAGTCCCATTTTATATGATATTTATATAGATATTTGCATCCTTCAAGCTGTGAAAGGAAATCTTTTATTCTGTAAAAAAGAGTAATTCAGTGATTAATACGTAATGATATATCAATAATTTTAAAAAGTTGCTAAAGCTGCAGGGTCTTTGAGGAAGGATCTCCTGTGATGGATAGTTTCAACAGCTTCTGTATTTTGTGGAGATGTCCTCCCAGCAAGAGGAAGATTGGTAAACAGGATATCTCAGAAAAGAAATCATTGTGTAAAACAAATTTTCCCTTTTCCCCCTATGCAGTCTTTTTACAATGGTAGTAATATTTACAGACTGTGATCAGACACTCATTCTTTCAGACAAAAGGAATTTATGAGCCTACTTGGCAAAACTAAAGTTTCATTTCACTTTTTTCCCCAGTTGTAGCCACCAGCTGCAGTATTGTTTAAAACTAATAATGGATCACTATTCTCCTACCTTGTGATAATTCAACAAATTAAACACAAGCCAATCAGGAAATTATCTCAATGAATAATATGTCAAAATAATGTAAGGCACTTCAGCTCATATTCAGAAGATGGATTTAAGACCAGTCTTTAGGAAATGATAATGTTATTCTGACGATGAATCTACTCATAACAGACACTCCATGGCAAATTATTTATTTTCAGACCAGCAATTTATGAGGACCAGGTGGAAGATGGGATAAACTTAATGAAACTTTGGAAACATAATAGGACTGAAGGCAGTGCATCAATTTCTGAATCTCCAATCAAGAAAGTAATGTCCTTAATGGTTTTTAGAGATCTGCTTCTCAGAGCTATAATGTTAAGTTATACAACTCAAGCAGCTCCAATGATTTCTAGTGTTGCTTTCCTCCCCGATGCCAGATTATGAAATTCATTTATCTTTGCTGTGTGGAATACTGTAGCTAAAGCCACAGCACGTTCTTTCTATCAGGGAAACAAAGTGCTATGGCACTCTAATGATACATTTATTAACTGTTTAGTGTTTCTTTATTAGAGGAGCAATATAAATTCTGCTTGTACAAAATACCCAGGGATTCAGTTATGCTGAGTGTGACTGAAGTATGTTAGTGCACTGACTACTTTAAAACAAATGTTGATTTTCACCTTGGGATAAGTATGCCCAAATCTAAACTTTTTAGCTCTGTAACAAAAGTGATATAGATCAAATCCAAATTCTCTGAAATCATGCTCCTTGTCCACACTGATCAGTTACAGCACACATCTGAGAAATAATTATGAGGATTCAGTGGCCCCAATCCTTCAAGTTGCTGTAGATACAGGGGTAGCCAGCAGCATAAGGGCAGGAAATACATGAAAGTATAACTCCAGTACTAAAATATTTGGCAATATTATTTTGTGAATTAGGATCAGGAGGGCTGGCTTAGTACTAATCCACTGCTGCTTTTATTCACTAGTTCGTAAGCAAATAATAAATTCACAAGAGTGAAAGTTTTGCTTTATCGCCATGATAATGTCTGAGGAAAATCATTGCAACTAGATGATAGTGACATGATATATTTGCATAACATTTTCTCACATTTGCCATGGCGGGGGGGAGAATATGAATCAGGCCATAGAGTCAAGTACT
>NW_017728923.1:8729316-8757527 GCF_001723895.1 Crocodylus porosus | reverse complement strand
GAGGAGGGCGGGAAATCAAGAAAATAAAAAGGACACATTCTGTCTACAAAATGTAATCCAATCAAAGAACAGAAACCATTTCACACATCTTGGGTATATGCACACATTCCTGGGACCTGTTCTAAATGTAACATCTACTTGTATACCTTGTGACTACATGAATGGACAGACAAATGAACAAGGAGTATGCAGAAAGATCACACTGAAAGCAGCTTAGGGGCCAACAGTTCTTAATGTAACAGGGACTCAAGCAGGAGCCCAGTTACTTGAGTTAACCCTGGGAGGAGTGACCTCCAAATGCACCCTGCCAGGTGGAAAGGATTTCACACCTGGAAAGAGGTTGGATGATTAGCCCATGAAAACTGGGGATAAAACCAGCAGCGGGACATTTACAAATCACCTTAGGGCACCAGAAGAGGAACACAGGGGTAATCAAGACCCTAGAGAGAGAAACGGAGAGATGTCTAACCTGTGACTGGGAAGGATATTGGGAGCTCCAGCCTATCTAAAGACTCAACAGGTCAGATCCCAATGAAGACTGATACCAAGAATCGTGCTGCTGTGGTGAGTCTGGAGGAACAGAGGTGGTGGGAATAGGCTTGGCAGAGAGCCAAATAAAAGACTGAGTCTTTGGGACAGTGTGTGGGGAAATAGAGCTTCCAATGAGTCCCTGACCTTGCTGGGACAACAACTCTTTAGGTAATAATCAGAAGAACTGTGGAGGAGCTGCAGGGAACCACACTCGGCACGAGCCGCAGATGAAGAGCGAAAGACGTGGGGATTGCGTTACGCTAATGAGGCAATTAGCGGTTTAAATTAGTTTAAACCATGTATCATCAAAAGTTTCAGTTCAGGGCTTTTCTCATTTTCAAGTCAACTACCTTTGCCAATGAAGTAATTGGGAAGGCTACTGTTAATATATCCTCTACTTTAAAAAATAAACCTATGATTTGAGCGTGTAATATCTCGGTTCTATTCTTTGATCACAGGCTTGAGCAACTTACTGATCTCCTTCCTTTTCTCATTAAATCTAAGTCGTGGCAGGAAAGTACAGGAAGAACAAGAAGATACTACCCAACAGGTTCACACTTAAGATAACCTAAAGACCTGCTTTATTTGTGGGTACTCTGCAAACAGAAAAAAGTCAATAAATACTTTTCTGCTTCAGTGTTTACCCAACAGTGCTGGGAAGCATCTGATGACTAAGCTTACCTATCAACATCAACTTAAAACCAGATTACCAAAACTGTTTAGACACCTGACTGTCTGTTAAGCTTTTGGAAAATATAATCTTTCCCATACGATAACTTTAGTTAGAATTTTTCCTTTTAATAATTATTATTATTATTATTACTACACATTATGTGTGTATGTGTGTGTCTAATACATATTATTCTTTATGCATTATAATATAGAATGAAATGTTATTACATTATTAGTGATATCGCTATTTCCTCTCTGTTACAGTTCCAAGCATCAATTAAATAATTGGGGGAAAAAAAAAAACAACCCGTTAGGCTTAGGCTAAGCTTATACTTTCTCTGGCCCAGGTTGGGATCCTTGCCATGAAGCATCATGACTTTGCCATAAAGTCATGTTAGGGATGGGCCAACAAGCTTACTGTCTTACGTGCATTTAAATGGCTCCATTCTATCCATTTTGAGGTACTGTGTGCACAGATTAGAGTGCTATACTTCACTGTGAAATTTTCTAGTGCACGTCATACCTGATGCAGAAGTACCCAATGCTAAGGCTCAATTCAATTAAAGCTGTACCAGAAACCAGCAGTGTTAATCTTTGTTCCTAGAGCTCTGAATAGAGTAGATGAAAATAAGACCTTATTTAAACATAATAATTATTTATTTGTATTGCCATAATGTATAGAAGGTCCCTGAGATAAAACTCCATTGCTCAAGGATGTACAGAGGCAGAACAAAATGAGTTTCTGCTAGTAGTCTAAATGCCAGACAAGAAAAATCAGGTGAAAATATTGACAGCTGGCGGTACAAGGAAACAACGACGCAGCATTGGTCAGCATGATACGGTGTGGTCTGAGCATACCACCTCTCACCAGTTGACAAATATTTGGTAGGCATCACAACCAAGGGTAGCTATAAAGAGAAATCTTACAGCATATTACTAAATAGCCTTGTAGTTATGAACTGAGAGCACTGCCTGAGCGTAAGGGACTAAAAGGAATGAAATACAGAAAATCTGCTTGAAAACGTGATCAGATTTCTAGGAACCTGGCTTCACTTGATCATCAGATGAAGAGGCTAATTAATCTATCTATAGTGAAAGAGATAATCAGGAAGGTAAAGACAGACCAAGAGGGGGCCTAAAAGTTCCTATCTGATGTGACAGAAGAAAGAACAAGTGGCTAGAAATGCAAAAAGTAGGGTGTCTCGGTAAAAACGATGGGCATGGAATATTATCCTTGCAACTGCCCTCTGAAAGGACAGGAGTATGGAAGGACAGCATTGAATTTGTTTAACCAAAAGAAAAGATGTTGAGGAAATATAAGAGATGGGAGATCTATACTTGTGCTCCACAGTGGGGAGGGAAGAGTGTTTTAATTAGAGCACCTTTTGGGAGCTGCTCTAATTAAAATGCCTGCAGTGCCTTGTGTATTCAGTGTCCTATGTTTCAAAATGGTGGTGGTAACTAAAGCTTCTTAACTGAACTTCTCCTGTCACCATTTTGAAACATGGGGACACTGGATACATGCGACCGTGAGGCTGCTGGAGCATTCCGATTAGAATTAATCGAATCCAATTGAAACATGTAGAAGCAGGCATCTCATGTGGTACAGGCACTGTAGGTAAAGTTTAGCTGAATAGGGGAAAATGAATCTTAGAAAAATGCAGAAAGAATCTGCCAGACTCAGGTAGAATATGTCAAGGCCAAAAGAGAGATCTAGGCTCCAAGACAGAATATGTCAACTCCAAGATGATGTCTAGGCTTTAAGGACTTTTATTGTTCAGAGTGACTGAAAAAAGGGATGATTGAAGTACTTTAGACAGAAGATTAAGAACTCTGTTACGTTTATGTTGAGCTTGAGTTGACAGCTAGACATCGATAAGAAGATATCACAGAGACAAGCTAACATTTTAATTTTGGACAGAAGGAGACAGTTATGGAATAGGGAAGAAGATCTGTGGTTTGTCAGTACAGACATGATATTTGGATTTGTGGGTGAGGTATTCCAGGTATACTATAAAGTGCAGAGGAAGAAGAAAAGGGGATCAAGAGGCAAGGCTCATGGAACTCCCACATAAAACTGCAGGGAGGGAACGAGGAAGAGGATACTTTAAAGGATAGGATGAAAGGGAAATTACCGTGGTAGCAGAAGAATGAGGAGAGAGCAGTGGAAGCCCAGGGACAATAAGACTACAAGATGAGGTATGTGATTGGTTATGTCAAAGGTGGCAGCAAGATGAGAACTAGGTACTTGTTCTGAAGTTTAGCCAAGAAGAGATCATAAAAATTTTGCAGAGAACAGTTTCAGGGGCCTGACCAGATTGGAGAGGTTCTAAAATGAACTTGGATAGGCAATGGCTGCAAATCATGCATAAAGATGAAAGTTGGAGAGGCAAGTATGATAGAAGGCTGAGAGCTGTTTTAATATGGGGAATACTGTAACACATTTATATGGCAAGTAGAAAGGTCCAGATCAGAGTGAGGGGCTAAAAAGAAGCATTAAAGAGAAATAAAAGAAAGAGAGAGTGAACATGAGACAGATTGGGAGGGGAATGGGAGTACCAGGGCAAATGAATAAGGAGAAGGAAGAGACTAGCCAAAAAACTTCTCTATGACATATGAACAGAAAGAGACAAGTTTATGATTGGAGGAGAAAGGAAGGGAATGGCAAGGTATAAAGAAATAAAAAGGCAAAAACAGTTGGAAAATTTGGGCTAAATAAATTTCTGATGGTGAAATTAATTAGTATGTGGAACCGTCTTCCCAGAAAAATGACCTTACTGCTCTGAAGAATTATTATTGCTAGTTACAGTATGGACATTCTTTACAAAAGGCTTCTTGAGTTTCTCATCTTTAATATGAGATTTAGCTGATGGAGCATCGTTCTTCTTTTTAACCTGAGGAAATACAATAATCTCCTGTAATGATGTACTGAGTAAATCATGTGTTTTTAAAAAACTGGCTAAAGATCTACATATTTCAATAAATATTATGTAATAGCAATATGTCTGCTTGCATCTGAATGGTAAAGCAAGGCGTAAAATGCATCCATATTAATTCCAAAGCAATAGCTATGCCTGACTTCAAGATAAATCAGTGACCCCATTTCCCATGTAACTACCTCAAAACATCCAGAGAACTGAATATTCAATTATATTTGAATGAGCTGAAGTCACCCTCAGTTTTGCTTGCATAAAGTGCAAATTGCAATTTGAACATATTATATTCTCTTCTTATATCTCTAAGGAATACAATCAGTAAAAGACTGGCATGAAAAACAATTAGAAAATTGCTATGATCCCTGGAGATAACAACCTTTTACTTACACTTACATACCTACAAGAATCCCTTTCCATGACACATGGGACTACTTGGCACTTTAGATAGTACTGACAGATACCGCAGTCATGCAGAAATTCAGCATCTGCCAGAAAACTTTGCTGGATAGAATCAAAGTTGCTATTTAAGTCTGTAGTGATAGTAATTCACTTAATCAACCCCAGAATTATTTCTAGTAACTTTCAAGTGCACACAACAAACATTTCAGGTTCAGATAAGGAATAGGATTCTGTGGGTGTGTCTACCCCTGAACTTAAGGCAAAGCAATAAATTCCAGCATATATCTCATTGAAGTTTATTGACTCCTGTTGCCACATCTTCATGTGCACCCAGGGCCACAGTATGTTGAGCTGGGTCAGAGCAGCCCCAGCTGGCAGGAGGTCCAGGGGGGTCAGCCTGCAAACCTGGGGATGCTCTGGCCTGGCTCAATGTGGCCACACTAGCACAGCAGCAGCTTCTGCATGGCCACAACCCTGGCTCACCCCACATGGGGGTCAGGGTCCCTGCAGTGCCTATTCCAGACCCACCCACCCCAAGCCACAATGAGCAGCACTGGCCAGGCATAAGTTACTGCTGGATGCAGGGAAAAAGCAGGACCTGGAGATGGGCACAGCTGCCTTCCCCTTGCCCCCGCCAGGCCATTCTCGATGCCACCACCTGGAGCCCGCAGCTCCTCCCTGCTGTCCCTTACCCCCTGCAGATGCAGGCAGTGAGAAGGGCCTGGCAGCAGCGCAGGGGAGGGAGCTGCACCTGCCGCCAATCCTGCAGCCAGCAGCACCTGCTGCTGCTGCTTATCATGGCCAGGCCAACCCCTGAAGATGGCTAAAGACTACATCTATGGATTCAAGGCGTAGGGTAAAAACAGGTCTATGTTCTGGTATTTTATTTTGTTTGTTTAGCCTTATACCTCTGACTGCATCTCAACACACAGCTACTGGTTTCTAATGTTTGTTTTGTTTCTATAATAAAACTAGCCAATTGCCCATCAGGAACGATGGGAGGGAGGGGAGTGGGCAGGATGGAGCACCGCCACCACCTCCTGACCGGAATGCTCCTGGAGCACTCTGATTGGTTGTTTCAGTCAGCATTGTGATTGACTGCCAACACAACCAATCAAAGTGTGAATAAAGTGTTATGGACAGACAGACAAACTAGGGCTTTTTTATATTAGAATCTTTTGCTCTTTGTTCCCATACTACTTGCCTGTGGAAAGAGTGACTTCTGGCAGGCAACAGTCCAGGTCAACCATCTCCCTGGAGAGGAAGATTTATAATTCCTTCTTTCATAACCCAAAGGTGAGGGCCACTTGGGACTGGCACAAATCCCTCACTGCAGCTGCAGAGTCCAGCTACGAGGGCAGAGGATCTCAGATGCTGAGATAGGGAACTAGCTCAGGGGAACCTCAGGTCTGTTCCTTGGGGTGAGGGGCAGCACAGTGGAGAGAAAAATCAGGGCTAAGGGTGCCCCTCACTTACAGATTTGTGATGGAGGCTTCTGCCAGCTTTTAACTTGGAACAGTGCCAGCGTTAGAAGGAGTAGGCAGGCCAGAAGCATCACAGCCACAAGTTCTTCAACAAAAGCAAAAATCAAAACACCTGTACTTTTTTTTTTGGGGGGGGGGGGGGGGGGGGACTTGCACTGCCTTCCCCTCCAGCCAGCACCCTGTGCAGCCACCACCTCCAGGGAGCAGGGCCAGGGGTGGGGGTGGCCCTGGAGGTGGCAGTGGCATGTGGTGCTGGCTGAGGGGAACACAAGGGACAGTGGGGCAAGCCTCCCGTCCCCCCCACGACGCTGGCCTCATCCCCCCACTCTGTCACTGCCGCCTCCAGGGAGCAGGGCTGGGGGGGGGTAAGGCCTGCAGCACTAGCCTCACCCCCCCACTCCGTCCCCTCTGGCTGTGCCATCGTGGTAGTGATCTGCTGTGTCACTGCCACCTCCTCCTTTCCAGAACACTCTTGGAGCACTCAGCATTGTGACTGACTTCTAAGACAACCAATCAGAGTGCAAATAAAGCATTATGGACAGACAGACTAAGGCTTTTATTATATTAGAATACTGCATGAGGGAACATTATTGGTTTAGAGAAACTGCAGTAGGCTTGTTTCCTCATGCCCAATCTCCTCCTTTTTTTTTTTTGTTTAACTGGGGGTAGAGGGAGGGAGGTAGGGGTGTGCGTGTGCGTGGGTGTGTACACACTGCAGTGTATTGTCAAAGTGCTTACAGAACACTCTTGTATTTTTTTCCTCAGTATTATTTACAGCACCTTAGATTTACACATTAAATATTTACATTGCTTCATACTCTTGCATTTCTGTCTGCTTGGAAAATAGAACAGTTTTATTTGCCACCAGTTTCTAGACAACTTTACATTCTGGATGCTCGTGTACTGGTAGGCTGCTGCAATGTCTGGACTGGACAAGGGAATTTTTAAATGAACTCTTTCATTTATCCTGAGCTTTAAAAAGTTTATCCTCTTCCAAAGCTAAAATGGAATCCTGGCCCTATTGACTAATTATAGTACAAACTTGACCTAAAAGTATAACATCAGCTGCTGATATTTAGAATGGGTCACAGCCATACCAGGACCCTGTTAAGAACAATGTTGAATAAGAATAATTAGCCATCTCTCACCAAATGAAAAAGCAATAACTATGTATTTAAATGGTCAAGTAGATTTTAAAAAGATAAAGCTGCTTGCTTGATTATGCTAAGTAGATCAGAGAAAACTAACCTCCCCTTTAAAATAACCACAAGTGTTTCAAACTAGTCAGTAAGGTTTTATTTGAAAAATGGTCTGGTTTAACTGCAATTTGGATAAGCTAGTTCAGGGGTAGGCAATTATTTCAGCTGTAAAGCCACTTAATGAGTTTTGGTGAGCTGTTGAGGCCCACAAAGGTAGTCCTGGCCCTTCACAGGTGCCCCCGCCCCCTGATCACCATCTTAGGACTGGAAGTACCACCCCTGACCATTGCTAACAAAAGTCCCTCCCCTTGGCCCCTAAAGTATTTCAGGGGAGGGGGCATTTCCCATTTGGAACCAGAAAAAAAAATGCTCTCAAACAAAATGTTTCATTTTGGTTCAAAATAAAACTTGTCATATAATATAACCTCAAAACACTTCAATTTTTTCATTTGCTGAGGCTTTCTGCCCTTTTAATTTTATTTTTAGGACTACTGACCAACTGAAAAGTGACTTGTTTGTATGTAATCACATATAGGTCACTTTTTTGTGCTTACCAGACCAGAGATTGCTGTACACGTGACTAATTTACCAGTCTAAAGCAGTGGTCCCCAAACTGTGGGTCGCAACCCCAAATGGCGTTGTAACATCAGTGGTTGGGGTTGAGAGATTTCTGCACCCACAGGGCTGGACCAGCTCTAGGCAGGAGCCACCTCCACAGCCCACTGGGTGGGACCCAGAGGAAAATGCAGTGCTATACCATCATGGCCAAGAAGGTGAGGTGCGGTAGTGATGGTGGCATCGAGAAACCCTGGGTAGAAGGGCAGCAGGGCAAAGAGCCCCAAAGCAGTGGCAGGCAGCTTGGATCCTCCCCCCAGTCATGGCCTCTGCTCCAACCGTGCCACCAAACAGGAGGGAAGGAGAGGGCAGGAGCAAGGCTCCACACTCTGCTCTGACCACAGCAGCTGCCACCTCCTATGGATGGCAGCCAGCGTTTGGGCACTGGTGGGGGAGCAGGAGGCTGTGGGCCCTGGCTCTGGGGCACTTGGAGAAACTAGGGGTGGGTGTAGGTTGGGAGGGAGAGGCACTGGCAGGACCAGTGGGCTGTAGGTCAAGAGTGAAGAACTCCTAGGGGAATGGGGAGGTGTGGGTTGGGTGTGAGAGGCCATGCTGAGAAAATGGGGTCGTAAATTAGGTCATGCTGAGAAAACGTTTAGGAAACACTGACCTAAAGTATGTTTACACTACAGTCAAGTGCCCTTTAAACTAGTTATTTCAAGACCTGCAAGGAATGTAGTTGCAAGCAATATGCAACTCAAGTCAGCCAGTCACTTGAAAAAACACACCCAGCTGCTTCAGCAGGTTTTGTAACCCATGCTGGGCTTCATGAAGTTTTATGTTGCTGAGCATCCTCATGCTAGATTGTTTCAAGCAAGTTCGATATAATCAACACAAGCTATAGTCACGTCTTTAAAGCATTCAAAAATCCAAATAAGAGTACTTTCTCTCATCTACTTCACACCAATCATGAAGGGCTCCAGCATACTTAAAACAGATCAGTTTTGCCTAGACAAACCAGCCACATCATTTATCCCACCCCCTGCCCTGCTGCGAGGACGGTAGGAACTTCTAGAAACTTCTGTGTCAGTCTTTTGCCAACAAAAAAATTCTTGTGGCATGGAGGTGATTCTGCAGAGCCAATAGCTCTGTGGTTACCAACTGGCTTTTCGAATCAAGAGGTTGTATTACACTGGGCAATATGGCCAGTAATACTTAAAGGTCCTTATTTTTACACTGTTGTTCATTTGACAAGAATTAGGTCACTGGCATTCACACTGGGGATGGAGACTCCACATGTTGAATGGAGCTAACTGATTTTGAGTGTGTAACATTTAAAAAAAAAACCCAAACCCCTTTGTTGTTATTGGCCTAAATTGCAGAAGCTGTGATAGCAAAACATTAGACAAATATGAGCTTTTTTCCTATAAATTAAAAACTATCAGCTTTCCAAATGAAATATTACATTTTTAAAAAATTCAAGATGGTTTAATTTTATCCCAACCATACAACTGGTGCAATAAAAGATAAATCACCCACAAAGATCTTTGCCACTCACATTATTTGGAATTATTTTGCTTCAAATTTCCCCTAATGATATTAAAAGCAATGTGAAAAAAAGAAAAGGTAAAAATCTAAAGGATATGGATTATTTTTGTCAAAATCATTCTACCCAAAGTATTTTTCCCACCAAATTCCAAATTGGCCTGTATTTTGTGTTTTGGGTCAGAATGAGAATGAATTTTTTCAAAATTTCAAAATCCTTTTCTTGTTCTCTGCCCTGCATCTGCACTGAGTTATATCAGTCAAAATTCAGGTTCCTTGTATTATTCTCTGTTACTATGGCTATCTGCTTGCTTTGCTTACTTAAAAAGCAAAGAAAAAGACTCTTAATCACAGAAGTACATATTGTGCTTCATCATGTAATTCTCTACCTCTTGACAACTTTATTATACAGAATTTTATTGCATGAAAAGGGCAGTATGATGATTCACACTCCAAGGACAAAGTCAGAGGTCCCACATTTCTAGGAAGGTCTATAATCAAAATTATCTACTCTGTTATATTTTAGAGCCATATGGACAGTGATCAGCAGTTACCAGTTGAAATGGTTGAGCAATAATTTTTTAATTCTTGGACCCCTGATGAGGGCCAACAGTGCAAAAGCAATGATAAGGCTTTTAATGCATGCAAATTTGCAAGGCATGATACATTTAATAATCCCTCATCTGAGTATGTTGTAAAGAAGCCAGCAGGAGGAATAATTAATTTACATTAATAGCTCTCACTGTGGTTTGCTATAGTGCCTCAGTCAAAAAAAAAAAATCTGAAGAGCTAGAAATAAGAGTTCATGCTGCAACAACTATTTGCATTCTGATCCTCTAAAAACCTATAAGTGCATAATTAGATACCAAGCACTTGGTACATTTAATAGAGAACAAGATGTGCCAACAGCAAACTACAGTCACGCAGCAATTTGCAAAAGAGTGGCAAAAACTGCTTTTCACAAGCATTTAGTTTACAATTAGGGAAACATTTCAGAGAGAATCCTCATTATCCTGCATGATGGCAACTGATGGATCATTCTCATAAAGAATCTTTGGAAGGAAAAAAATAGTGATAGATTCATTGTATCACGGCCTAATGTGGCATGTTAAATTGTATGGTGTATTGTGAAATAATGAAACATAACGAACTCTTAACCCAAAAAACTTCCAGCTCCTACTAATATCACTCAGAAGATTACAAGAAAAAAAAAATAAGAGTTCTTCCATGCAAAGAAAGATAGCATTGACAGCAACCATCTCTTTTTTAACTAATCTAGCTCCAGCTAGAGAGAGACTAGTTTTGTTAGTGCCAGTGCTATAGTCAGGGGAACCAGCAAAATATTTGTAAGATTTAATATCAAATATACCTCCTACACCTTCACATAAAGCAGCTAGGTCAAATGACTGCTGGTTTTAGATGCTTCAGGTTTGGGGTGACTTATGAACGGGCCTCATTTTCACTGGACACCCAAAAATCTGCACAGTCATAATGATCAGTCTCTCTTGGCATCCCTATACTAGTATATTATCTTTGACCAATGAAAGACATTTTTGCCTATATTAAAATAATGCTAACATTTGTTTCTTGTATTTCCAAAAATTTGGAAAGGCTACCTTCTGCTTATCCATAATAACTAACAAAGCAGCGCTGCCCAAAGCACAGTCTTCAGAAAAAGTGACAATCCATTCAAAGAGGGCCCAATGTTGCAAGATGCCGATCAGCCAAAAGTAGGAACATAGGGTACATATCACATAAATAACCCTTGGCCAAAGTCTGCATGAAAGCAAATTACTATGCCCTTAGCCCAATGTTTTCATGTACATTTTATACAACAATTAAAGCATATGCTTCTGATATAAAATTATTAAAATGTTTCCATAGCAAATGAAATTCACTTATGCCACAGTTGTATGTTTGCAATGAATCTAACCACAAATTTCATTAAAAAGCTGTTTTGCAAATTGGAATGGGTCTCATTTATTCAGATGTCATGCCCTGTATAATAATGGTTTAATGAAATAAGCATAAAGGACTGCCATAGGAGTATAATGAGCAAGTAAATCACAATAACTCCCCTGTCCCTGTACCTTCTGCACACATTTACATTATTTACTTCTTTATATTTTAGAAGTAGCCTGATTTAAATCAACAACAAAATGTACCTAATGCATTCCATAAGATTTCTGAAAATTTTCCCATAAATGTGTTATTTGGAATTTTTTTCCATGGAAACATTTAGAGGACATTTTTCATCAATATAAAATCAAAATGTGTTACAAAAAATAAAATATTCATTCTGTTTCAGCCTAAAATGTCATTTAATTTCAGATTTTTTAAAAACAAAACAAAAATAATATAAATTAATATAGTTGAAAAAAATATTTCGGTTTCAAACATCCCTGTAAGGAAACCAACCTGATATTTTCCCATGAAAAATGTGTTTTGGAAAATTTTCCAAATATGGCTTCGTATTTATCACCTCAATGTTGGATAGATTGTGACACTACTGAGTACCATTGTACCTTGTGAGTTGTCTCATTAATAGGATTCCACTACCACAGATTGCCATATTGGGAAATCAAGGTGATCAAAAGTAAATGAATCTGCAGATCAATGAACTCAGCTTAGGGCAAATAGTTCTAAGCACTTTAATTCTAGGGGATACCAAGGATGTACTTTCCTTTCTCCTTGCATATATGTAATGACTTATGCAATATATCTTATTTTAAGAGTGGGAGTCCCTTTGCACATTCTGTTTTCACAAATAATGCCAATGACTTGCACAGCATTATCTGCCTAAGTAGATACATAAGAGAATTACACCCTGGTTTGGTGTAACAGTAAATATTTCCACAAGTTTTATATTTCCCTTACCCCACAGAACCTCCCAGTGAGATAAATGCAAAGTCTTGTGGAAGAAACTCCTTCGTAATTGATATCTTCATGCTAGTGAAAAAAGATCTTAAGGAACTCTCTTATCTGTTCAATCCATATAAAAGATACTGTAAAGCACCCACACTAGAAACAAATGCACGGTTAAGCCAAAGTTACTTACAAACCCTGACTTACATTGGCCCATTTTGTTCTAAAAGGGACAAGCCCAGAATAAGTGCATGACTTTCTAGTACTGAGCAAATGATATTGACACACATACATATAGACACATATTTACACACACACACACACACACACACACACACACACACACACAGTGCCTCATGTTATTTGAATGTAATAACTTCCCCATTTTTAATGCAACCTTGCAGCCATTGTATTCCCTGCTTTTGAAAGGATAACCTGCAGCAGGGAAAAATCAAGGGACATCAAACCAAACTAATTAACCATCTCAGGAGAAAATGAGTCAAATCCTTCTGGGTTGAGAGGTTTGAGTTCAATCGTGTTTCTTAATCCTTTCTTAAAGTGTGGTATTCTGTTTCCCTATGCCTTTTCAGGTTTTGATTTTATTAGCAGCCAGTCACCTCTCTATCATCTGGACACTTCCCACTGCATATGACCTTTCTCAGAATGGGAGAAAAATAATTCTCATACATTAACACACTGTCTCTAAAGGTGTAGAAAGATCTCATTATCTGTTCCATACCGGCTCATAAACTCTGATTACTCATGCAGTGGTATTCACTGAGATTTAAAAATATGGAAGATCGTGTCAGAGGCCTCACATTCATCAGGTATGATTTCATCATGGCACTTATTTAATTTTGTTTTCCATTTTTTATTTTCTCTAACCAACTGGAGTTTAAGCTGACTTTTTTTTGCAAGGGGGTATACACAAGACAACTTGAAGAAGTATCAGGTGAATTCAGTGAGTTACTAGGACCTGTAAAATACAGATTAATCCAGAACAAATTAAATACATAAACATGAGAACTATGCTCAAGTTTTATATTGTAAGGCATAGTCACAATCACTGTCATTTCTACTCTTCATACGTATACTACCTACCCATACATATATGCATGCTTTTATGTTAAGACTCTTTCAGTGCACCCTTTACAAGAATAAACCATGGACAATGATGTAGACATGACAGATAAGTGAGCTATACAACTTTTATATGGACTCTAGAGTATGAAGTCTCTACTAAGGTGTTCTCTCCCCCCCAGCTTTTTTGGTTCCTCACTCCCCCACCTCTGAAACAACCTGTTGTAATGACTGCGAAAGGTGCCAGACTGCTTAAGAGTAAACAACTCTCTGAAAGCAGGTAATTAGCTCAGTGTTTTCTTGCACAGCTTCCTTTGAAACACAGCACACTGGTGCATGCTGTTGGAGGCTTCACTCATGTAGTAGTAGGTAATAAGCTCTTACACATTAAACTTGCTATCTTTCTTGATCTAGGAGAGGATCGTTTCTTGCAAGTGAGAGGATCGTTTCTCCGCACAACATAACAGTTTTGTCTTCTCTCCCAGACAAACTTTTTGGGACAGGTGCTTTCTTTGTTGAGTGCTTGGTCCGTGTGCTTATGGCTGCAGCTGGGAGGCTCCAAATTGCTGCTGCCTCCCTACCCTCGGCCACAGCCCCAACTGGTCCAATGTCACCACCTGCTGCTTTCCTGGAAGGTGGGGCCAGGGCAGGAGGGAAGCAGCTGTTTGTAGCCTCCCAGCTGCAGCCGGCCCGGCTCTGGGTAGCTGCTGATAGCCACAGAGCCCACGCTGCTCCCATGGAGGCCCTGCTGCAAGCAGCCCGGGCTCCATGGCTATCAGCAGCTACCCAAACCTGGGCCAGCTGCAGATATCTGCTGCCTCTCCACCCCGGCCTCAGTCCCAGCTGCCTCGCAGCCCCAGACTCGGCCCCAGGCTCCGGGGAGGCAGCACATACTGGTAATGCTCCCTGCTGTGCTACCCTCGCTGCTTCTGCAAAGCAGCGTTGGAACCAGGCACTTCAGGGCACAGCAGGGGTGCAGAAAGGTGCCTGCTCCCAGCTCCCCACTGCCCCGCGGGGGCAGGAGCGAGGGGCACAACCTTGCATGATGCCCACACTGCTCCCATGCATACAGGGGAAGTGCGGCAGAGCAGTGGGCAGCTGGGCTGCTTTGCAGAAGTGGCGAGGGGAGCACTGCTGGTATGTGCTGCCTCCCTGGAGCCCAGGGCTGGGGCAGAGAGGCAGCAGATGTTTGCAGCTGCCCCAGGGTCTGGGTAGCTGCTGGCAGCCATAGAGCCTGGGCTGTGAGGCAGGGGGGCAAGGGTCATGAGTAGGCCTGGGGGGCAGGGGCACAAGCAGGGCATTCTTCCATGTACCCCCTGCCCTCATTTTGGTTTTTTGGCATGCCAGCACTCCGGCACCTTCCAAGGTAGACATTGTGGGATTTTTTGGCACCCCAGCCAAAAACATTTGTCTACCCCTGATATATACAGTTCTGTAAAAGCAGGTATTGTATTAGTATGGTTGTGTTGATGAAACAAGTGCATTACAGAAGCTGCATGAAACAATGGACAGGAGAAAAAAAAATACTGTTTATATGCTACAGTGGTAATATAGCAAAGTCATTAATAGCCATAGTCTTTCAGTACATCAACCAGCATTATAATGGTTAATAATAGCTGGTAAGATGGGATTT
This sequence comes from Crocodylus porosus, assembly GCF_001723895.1. Taxonomy (NCBI): domain Eukaryota; kingdom Metazoa; phylum Chordata; order Crocodylia; family Crocodylidae; genus Crocodylus; species Crocodylus porosus. The sequence continues at coordinate 8,742,628 of NW_017728923.1, read as the reverse complement.
TTATAAATAGTATAAAAGGAAAATGTTTCTACTTCATCACAATCTATGATATTTATAGATGATATGAAAATAAGATAATTTTCTATGATTATCAATAGTAGGATTGGAGAGGACTTCAGGAGGTCTCGTTTAACCCCCTTTCTCAAACCAAGACCACCCCCACTATATCATCCCAGATAAGGCTTTGTCTAGGTGGGTCTTAAAAACCTTGAAGGATAGAAGTTCCACAACCTCTGGATATTTAACCTGTTCCAGTGCTTTACTATACTTCTAGTGACAATATTTTTTCCTAATATCCAGCCTGATTTGCTGACACAAAAATGTGGGGAGAAGTGGGCACAATGAAGGGGAGGGACAGAATCCAGCTAGATCTAGACAGGTTACAGAGGTGGGCAGATGAGAATAGGATGGAATTCAATGCAGACAACTGCAGGGTACTGCATCTAGGGAGAAGGAACCTGCAACACATAGGCTGGGGAACACCCTTCTCAACAACACATTGGCTGAAAGGGAACTTGGAGTCAGTGTTGACTCCAGGATGGACATGAGCCACCAATGCGAGGAAGCTGTCAGCAAAGCTAACCACACCTTGTCGTGCATCTACAGATGCAGTTCCAGAGAAGTGATCCTTCCCCTCTATGTGGCACTGGTCAGGCCACAGTTAGAGTAATACATCCAATGCTGAGCACCACACTTCAAGAGGGATGTGGCTAACCTTGAGAGGATCCAGAGGAGGGCCACTTGCATGATCAGGGGGCAGCAGGCCAGGCCCTGTGAAGATAGATTAAAGGGCCTGAATCTATTCAGCCTCCACAAGAGAAGACTTGAGAGGGGATCTGGTGGCCATCTACAAACTCACCACGGGGGAAACAGTAGAGAATAGGTGAGGTTCTGTTCCCCTGGGCACCACCTGGGATGACAAGGAATAACAGCCACAAATTGATTGAAAGCAGGTTCACGGCTTGATATCAGGAGGCATTACTTTACAGTTAGGGCTGCCAGGCTCTGGAATGGGCTCCCAAGGGAGGTGGTGCTCTCCCCTACCTTGGGGGTCTTCAAGAGGAGGTTGGATAGATATCTGGCTGGGGTATTGTGATCCCAGCACTTGCTCCTGCCCAGGGCAGGGGGTTGGACTTGATTATCTGTTCAGGTCCCTTCCAACCCTAGAAACCATGAAACCTAAACTTTCCTTGCTGCAACTTGAGACCACTGCTTCTTGTTCTATCCTCTACCACCAAGTGTTAGGTCCATTCTCTTTGGAACCACACTTCAGGTAGTTGAAGGGTGCTATTAAATCCCTTCTCAGTCTTTTCTTCTGGAGACTAAATAACCCCAGTTCCCTCTACCTGTCCTTATAAGTCATGTGCTCCAGCCCCCTAACCATTTTTGTTGCCCTCTGCTGGACTCACTCCAATTTATCTACATCCTTTCTGTAGTGGGTGGGGTGGGGCGTGGAGAGAAGGGGGTAAACAGGATACAGTATTCAAGATGTGGCCTCACCAGTGCTGATTAGAAGAGAAGAATCATTTCCTTCAACCTGTCAGCAATGCACCTACTAATGCAGGTGCATCACAACAAGAGCACACTGTTGCTTCATATTCAGGTTATTGTCCACTGTAGCCCCCAGGTCCTTTTCTGCAGAGCTACAGCTTAGCCAGCTGTCCCCAGCCTGTACTGGTGCATGGGATTGTTCTGTCCTAAGGGCACAACTTAAAACTTCACCTTATTGAACCTCATAAGATTTCTTTTGGTACAATCCTCCAATCTGGCTAGATAAATCTGAATCCTAGTTCTACCCTCCAGTGTATCCACCATTCCCCCAGTTTGGTGTAATCTGCAAACTTAGTGAGGTTGCACACCATCCCATCTTCCAGGTCGTTGATGAAGATGCTGAACAAAACTGGCCTTAGAACCAATCCCTGGGGCACTCCACTTGATAATGGCTGCCAATTATAAATCAATCCCTTGATTAGTATACTTTGAGCCAATGATCTAGCCAGTTTTCTTTTCACCTTACAAAACATTCATCCAACTACGACTTCCCTAGTTTGCTTGCAAGAATATTCTGGGAGATCGTATCAAAAGCTTTGTTAAAGTCAAGGTATACTGCTGTCTCTGCATCCGCAGAGCAAGTCATAGAAAGCAATCAGGTTGGTCAGGCATGACTTGCCCTTGGTGAATCCATGCTGACGACTTCCTAATCACTTTCTCCTCCAAGTACTTAGAAATGGGTTTTTTGAGGACCTGCTTTATGATTTTTCTAGGGACTGAGGTGAGGCTAACCTGTCTATAATTCCCTGGATTCTCCTCCTTCCCTTTCTTAAAGATGGCCACTACATTTGCTCGTTTCCAGTTATCTGGGACCTCTCTTAACTGCCATGAGTTTTCAAAGATAATGGACAGTGGTTCTGCAAATCACATCAGCCAACTCCCTCAGTACCCTTGGGTGCATTACGTCTGTTCCTATAGACATGTACATATCTAGCTTTTATAAACAATCCCTAATCTGTTCTTTTAACACAGTTGACTGCTCAACTCCTCCCTAAATTGTGCTGCCAGGTGCTGCAGTCTGGGAGATGACCTTGCCTGTGAAGACTGAGGTAAAAAGGGCTTTGACTACTTCAGCCTTTTCTGCATCAACTCTCACTAGGTTGCCTCCCCTATTCAGTAAGGGACTTCCACTTTCCCCAATTTTTGTCTTATTGCTAATATACTTGTAGACACCCTTCTTGTCCTTTGCTAGTTGTAATCTGATTGTATTTGGGATTTCCTAATTTCACTCCGTATGCTTAAGTAATACTTTTATACTCCTCCCTAGTCATTTGTCCAAGTTTCTACTTCTTGTAAGCTTCCCTTTTATGATTTAGCTCACTGAAGAGTTCTTTGCTAAACCAACCTGGTCACCTGCCACACTTGCTCCTCTTCAGGATGGTTTGTTCCTGTGCCCTCAATAAGGTTTCTTTAAAGTACAACAGGCTCTTCTGGATGCCTTTCCCCCTCAGACTGGCCTCCCACTGGATTCTACCCATCAGTTCCATGAGTAAGTCAAAGTCTGCTTTTCTGAAGTCCAGGGTCCTTACTCTGCTGCTTTCTTCCTTCCTTTTATCAGGATCCTGAACTCATTTGCCTCCTGGACACTGCTGCCCAAGTTGCCATCCACTACTACATTCCCCACCAGTTCTTCCCTGCTTATGAGCAGCAGGTCAAGAAGGCACAGCCCATAGTTGACCACTCCAGCACATGCACCAGAAAGTTGTCTCCAACACTCTCCAAAAACTTCCTGGATTGCCTGCACATTGCTGTATTGCCCTCCCAGGAGATGTCAGATTGATTGAAGTCTCCCATAAGAACCAGGACCTGTGATCAGTAAGCTGCCGCTAGGTGTTTGAAGAAAGCTTCATCCACCACATCCTTCTGAATTGGTGGTCTATAGCACTGCCTGTCCTTCCTAAACAGTTTATCATCATCCATGACAAGACTCCAGTCATGTGAACTATCCTGCCAAGCCTTGGGTATTCTAATCAGGACACAGTTCCATGACTGCAACAGGATTTCCAGTTCTTCCTGCTTGTTCCCAGGTTCTGTGTATTCATGAACAAACCCCTGAGGTAACTAGGCAATTGCCCTACTTTCTCAGGAAGAATGAGAAAGCCTTTTCTGTTGCCCCTTCCTGCTTGAGCTTCCTCCAAGTCACCCACTTATCTCAGGGCTTTGGTCTCCATCCTCTGGCAAGCGTAGTTTAAAGTCCTCCATACTAGGTTAGCAAAGCTGTTTGTGAAGATGTTCTTCTCTCCCTTTGTCAAATAGATCCCGTCTTTCCCTTCTTCCTGAAATAACATCCTGTGGTTGAAGAAGCTAAAGTCTTGCTGGTGACACCATCTGTGCAGCCATGCATTGATCCATCAGGATGTGTCTACTCCTGTCTGGGCCCTTCTTCTTGACCAGAAGAATTAAGGAGACTACTAGGGCTGTGCGAGGCTTCAGATCACGTTTTGGATCCAGGGCTGCTTTAGTCACTTTGGCGTCCGAAGCAGCATTCCCGGAGTGAAGCGTGGGCTCATTTAAGCTGTCCAAAGTGGTTCAGAGCTTCCAAAACACTTTGGAAAAGCTTTGGATGCTAAAAGTGAACATTAGAAGAGGGAGGAGGTACGGGGGAAGACTGACGTGTAGGGGCCAGTGAGAAGGATTTCTCTCTGGCTGCCTTTCTAATGACAGAGTCAGTGGGGAGGGACCTAGAAACAGCATAAAAGCCTGCATTTGGAGGTGTGCTGTGCCTTTTGCTAACTTGTTCCCTCTCAGGAACTGCATGAGAAAGATACCCTAGTAGATTCAAGCATCTCAGCTTGGTTACTTTACTCAGTAGTTGAACTTGCCTGTTCCTTTTTGTTGTTAGAAAAGATTGGGTATGATTTAGCTTAGCTTAGCTTAGCTTAGCATCCCTTAGTACTATTCAATTCATTTTTTTCAATTTAACTTCTTTTTTTGCAAACTTTGAAAAAAGAAAGCTGTGTTTTCCCTGCCAGCATGATCCATCACTGTGCAGGGAGGCACACAGATTGCACATACGCGCACACACATTCTATAAAGAAGAAAAATCAGATATTCATAGAAGATGATAACAGACAGCACAGAATTTTTACATAGCTCTTAACACTGAAGCAAACAAGAGTCCAGTGCACACACAAAACAGAGGGAATTAAACACACAACACAAAAGGAGTGACACACATACACAGAGACCTTTTTCAGCACAGGAAAGATCAATATGAAGTGTGCTGGAAAGGCAGGTGCCAGGTCTTCTGGTGGGGTGGGGGGGAGGAGGGACAGCTAGAGCTGCAAGCTCCCCCCCCCTCACCAAACACAGATGCATTCTCTTTCCATCAGGGCTGCCATTAGAAGCAAGGACACCTCCCCTCAGTCCAGAAGTAGCCACTAGCAGTGGAATCACTGTCTCCTCCACTCCAATGTCATCTCTCAGCATGAGCCTCCCACTGCCAAAGGAGAAGCTGCAGCTGGAACCAGGGATGCTGAGTGCACTGGCTCAAGCAATTCTGGGGACTGAAGGGGAATCAGAGTTTGTACTTCACAAACCTCAAATTTCCCCTAGACCCAGGTCTCCTCTGGAAAGCAGCACCTTGGAAGAGGCTGAGGTTGTGGAGGCAAGTGGCTCAGCCGAGGTAGCTCCTCCTGCTGTTGAGCCTCAGTCTGCTGAGGAGCAGGGTAAGGCAGGATCCTCACCCTCAACCCAGAAGCGGGGGAGTAGTGTAGTGTGGGAGCATTTTGAGCTGGCAGATGATCCCAGGTTTGCCATCTGCCAGCATTACTGAAGGCACATGAGCTGTCACAAGAATGTGAGACACTTTTCCACCACGGCAATGCTGTAGCAACTGAGGAGGCGGCACCCCCTTGCCCTCCTTCCTGCTCAGCCTGTCACCAGTGCAAGTGTGCCAAAACAGAAGTCCCCTGCTTGCTCCAAAGTCCCCTTCCCCCCAGAGCAGAGGCAGGCCACCCTGGACCAATGGGGGAAAGCTGGACAAAAAGGGGAGTGCATTCCCAAGGTGAGCAAGATCACCCAGAGTACTGGAGAGATGCTTGCTCTGGATAGCCAGCCGTTCTCCCTAGCTGAGCAGCCAGGGTTCAAGCGGTTCATAGCACTTCTGGCCCCATTTTACAAAGTGCCCTTTAGCAGGATAGTGGGGCCCTCCCTGTATGAGGCATGCAGGGAGTACTTGAGGGAGGAGCTGTGCAAGGCAGGGCCACAAGTAGTCTTGTGCTTCACCTCCAAAATATGGAGCAGCCAGGGTGGCAATCACACTTACCTCTCCCTCACAGGGTACTGGCACGATCAGTCAGGCTGTCGGTGGGCTCTACTACAAGCCGAAGTGCTGGATGAGTCCCACACAGCAAGGAGATCATGGGGGCCATGAACCGCATGGTGTAGGGGTGGCTCACTGGGCAGGCCAAGCTCACCCATGGGTTCATGGTAACTGACAATGGGGCCAATATGGTGAAGGCTATCCAGGATGTCAAACTTTGTTGGCATGCACTGTGTGGCACACAGGCTGCACCTAATAGTGAGGGATGCCTTACAGGGGGACAGGCCTGCCAGTGACAGCACTGCCATCACTACTGCTACAAGCCAGCTGATTTTGAAATGCAAGAAGGTGGCGGGCTACTTCCACCACAGCATCAAGGGGGGCAAGATGTGGGAGAAACAGGGAGAGCTGAGCATCCCACAGCACAAAATCATGCAGAATGTGGAGACTCGGTAGAACTCCACATACCTGATGCTCAAAAGTTTGGTGGAGCAACAGAAGGCCATACATGAAATAGCTTTGCTTGGGGAGATTAGGATCAGTGGCCCCCTGAACAGAGGTGAGTAGGGTACATTCTTCCAGATCTTGGTGGTCTTCAAGCCCTTCCTCAAGGCCACTGAGATCCTTAGCGCTGGCAATGCCCTCCTCAGCCAGGTGATCCCCTTAGTGAGGGAACTGGAGAACAAAATGGAAAAATTTCAGGGGATCAGTGTTCCTGGCTGAGGCAGGCCACTGTCACCTGATGTGCAAGCACTGGTGAGGCAGGTGAAGGAGGGCATCAGGAGACAGCTGGATCCCTTGTGGCCCAGTACGGTCCACATGATGGCAGGGATGTGCAACCCGAGGGTGAAGGGGAGCATGTGCACTGACAGCACCAAAACCTTCAATCACTGGATGCAGATGCTGGTCAACAAAGTCAGGGAGGCTGAAGTGCAGAGGTGAGGGGATGTAGAAGAGGAAAATAAACTTTCCCATGCCAGCATTCCCAGCACCAGCACCAGCCAGTCTCCTCCATGCCAGCCACGGCCAATGTGGGCCATGGGCATGGCTTCAATGCTGGGGAAAAAACGCACCAGACCCCAGCCTTGGGCAGGTAGTGCTGAGGCTTCGGTAGCTACCTATCTTGCTGAGGATGTGGAGCCAATGGATTGTGACCCCTTGGCCTACTGGGCAAACCACATGCAGATGTGGCAGGATCTGGCCACAGTTGCCTGGCAACATCTACCAACCAGTGTTCCAAGTGAGAGGGTGTTCAACATTGCTGGGGATGTTGTGACACCCCACCGCACCTGCTAGGATCCTGCTTTGGTGGAGCAGCTCGTGCTCCTAAAGATGAACCTCCTGCTGCTGAGGTTCCCGAAGCTCCACCTGCAGATGGACTGAGTGCCACCCTCCTCACTCCATCTGCACCAATTTCCTTTTTTGTGTTTTCTAAAAACCAAATAATGCCCCATTCTCAGCTGGAGGGGGCACTAATTGCATAACCAGCCAGCAGGGGAAGAACATGTCCCTGCTGAGCTCATTCCCCTGCAAGGGCGAACTTGGAGGTATGGGATTGGGGATATGGCAAAGGAGGAGGCTCCAGGTCCTGGTCCTGACCATTAAAACTGCACCCTGCCAGGGTAGGAAGGCCTGGTGGGACTGCTGGTGGTGTGGCAGACCCATAAATGCCAGGATCAACGATCCCCTGGTGAAAGGTAGGTAGGAGGCACCATAACCTCCAGCTAACACACGCATGTACAAAGTCCTGGCTGGGGAATGCCCAGACCTGTCACGTCTTTGCCAGGCCTGATGCTTGCTGGTTGCAGTACAGTTGTGAGGCTCCTGGTGAGCTCAGCTTAGCTGCCCAGGATGCCAGCTTTTGCACTGAAAACCCCTTTGTCAGGCTGAGGAAATACCTATAGTTGGTCCTAGATGGAAGGAATAGTAAAGAAGCCAGAGGCTGGCCTGGCCCGTAATGCAGGCAAGAAAGCCAGTCAGTGAAAATAGAAATGGAGGTGTCGGGGGGGTGGGGGATGTAGCAATGCAGGTAAAAGTGCAGAGATGCCTAGGGTGTCAGATGTCCAGCATGTCGCAGTGTGTCAGAGTTCCACTGTCTATATTGAGTCCATGAGTTTCTGTACCTACTACCTAGAGGCTGATGAAGTGCAGTTCATAGGCCCAGCTCTGAAAAGTGGTTTGCATTGTGATTTGTCCACTGTTCCTTGGTCCTGAAAGGTTCTCTTTTCCCTGCTAACCTTCTTCCTCTCACCAAACTTACAGTGAAGGAAAGTGAGAGAGAGCTTCCAGTCAAACTCCCTAGTGAACTCCCCCTTGCTCTGGACTCTAGTTAAACAAAAGGCTTAAGTATTAGTCTAACTGCTGTGGTTTAGCTACTTACACTAAATATATGTAGGTCAATTACTCTTAATTAAAGAAAGAACTTACCTTAAAGGCTCCCCTTCAAAAGAGGAGGGCAGCAAACTGATCTAAAATAATATTGTGAAAAAGCTAAAGAGATTCAGACTTAAAGTGGCATCACTCAAACATGTACATCATGTGGCAGAATATTTTACCTGAGGAAATTTTTAACTTAGAATTCAAACTGTAAATATCGTCAACTGACAAACAGAAGAGATTAAAACCTATACCATAGGCAATATTAGCAAATCTAGAGTATGTCAGTTTAATGTCTCAGCCTGGTTTCTAATGAACAAATCCTGAGGCCCCAAAAACTAGTAGCACAAGTAGCATTTTAACCAGCACTCTTGGTGGAAGTAAAATGGTGAACTTCAAGCATATTTTGATCAGATCATCAGGTGGTATAAATAAAAGCAGAAAACTGGTCTTAGTGGAATTATACCTCCTGATACCATGTCATGATTTGACCACAGAATCATAGAAAACTAGGGTTGGAAGGGACCTCAGGAAGTTATCTAGTCCAACCCCCTGCTCAAAGAAGGATCATCCCCAACTAGATAATTCCAGCCCTTAAAAACTTCCAAGGATGGAGATTCCACAACCTCTCTAGGTAACCCATTCCAGTGCTTCACCAGCCTCCTAGTGAGAAAGTTTTTTTTCCTAGTATCCAACCTAAACTTCTCTTGCAGCAACTTGAAACCATTGCTCCTTATTCTGTCATCTGCCACCACTGAAAACAGTCTAGCTCCACCCTCTTGGGAACCACCCTTAGGATAATTAAAGGCTGCTATCAAATTCCCCCTCAGGCTTTTCTCCTCCACACTAAGTCCAGTTCACACTTAGCTTCACCTCAGAAGTCATGTTCCCCATCTTCCTAACCATTTTCATTGCCCTCTACTGGCCTCTCTCCAATTTGTCCACATCCTTTCTCTAGTGGAAGGCCTAAAACTGGGCACAGTACTCCAAATATGGCCTCACCAGTGCAGAATAGAGGGGAATAATCGCTTCCCTTGATCTGGTGTCAACAATCCTACTAATGCAGCCCAGTATGCTGTTGGTCTTCTTGGCGCAACTGTTGATTCATATTCAGCTTATTGTCCACTGTAACCTCCAGGTCTTTTTCTGCAGAGCTGTTGCTTAGTGAATTAGTCTTAAGCCTGTACTGGTGCATAGGATTCTTCCATCCTAAGTGCAGGACTTTGCATTTGCCCTCATTGGACCTCATAATATTTCTTTTGGCCCAATGCTCCAATTTGTCTAAGTCACTCTAAATCCTAGCCCTACCCTCCAGTATATCTATTATACCCCCTGCCAGCTTGGTGTCACCCAGAAACTTGTTGAGGGTGCACTCCAGCCCATCCTCCAGATCATTAATAATGATATGTAACAAAACCAGCCCCAGGACTGAACCCTGGGGCACATCACTTGATATCAGCAGCCATCTAGACATCAAGCCATTGATCACTACCTTTTACTTCTGGGAAGGCTTAAAGGCACCCTGACACATGTAGCACAAAAGGTGGGGGAGGCAGAGCAGGTGTAACCCACAAAGCCCAGAAGCATGGGAAATGCCATGGTATAACCAGGAATAATGATGACTAGATCATCCCCAACCAGGAGGTTTCCAACCTCTTCTTCAAAATGTCCACTGATGGAGAATCCACAACTTCCCTAGACAGTCTATTCAACTGATCTAACAGTGAAGAAGTTTTTCTGGGTATACAAGCTAAACTTACTTTGTTACAACTTCAAGCAATTGGTCTGCATCTTCCCCTCAGCAGCTAGAAAGAAAGTGTACTCATGACTTAACTGACCTCACTGTGACCCTGTGGCTTTAACTGAGGTGCCATGCTGAAAACCTAGGGTGCCATGTGCACAAGAATAGGCTGTCTGCAGCAGCTGCTGAGGGTCATGTGAAGTAACCATGTGCTATGTGCAGTGGTGATATAAAAGGTCTGTTAGAGAGAGGTAGAGAGTGTATATCAGAGAGCATGTTTGGCAGTGTATATGTGTGCTTGAGGTCTGAGAAAACTGGAGAGAACTTGAGATCTGGGTGTGTCTGTCTGTCCAGCTGCTTGGGAAGAGTCTGGTATTTTAGAGAGAGGTGAGGGAACAGAGCTTGAGGTGTGCTAGTATGTGTCCGAGTGCGTGAATTCATGTATATGCCTGAAGGGTAGACTCAGATTGGAGTTATCCAACATTGAGAGAAGCTCAACTGACACTGTCACACTAGGATTACACCATTGACACTGGAACAGGAAACTACTTGAGCACAGTCCAGGTTTTCCCTTTCTTCCCCCAGTTGTACTTGCTCGTAGTTCCCTGAGGTAAGTATCACTCTTCTTTCCTGTTATGTCTGTAAGTCTGTATATAATAGTGTAAATATTAGGAACTACTGTATATTTAGTGTAGTTAATAGATTTTGTAGTTTTCCTGGTTGTCATTGTTGTTTACTGTTATATTGTTTAATAAACCATCATAATTCATTTCAGTTAAAACTCGTCTGTGAGGAGTTATTGAGTTATTCACTGATTTTGATTTACTGCCCTTACAGAACAATCCAGGTATCCAGATGACAGGTGCTGGAGGTCTGCATTTCGCTCATTAGCCTTCACTCCCGACCTCTTACTTGGCTGGTAGGACATATTTGCTCAAATTGTTATTGCCCCTCATTATCTGTTGTTTCATTGTTGTTTCCAGTAGGCCTGTGCGAAGCAGTTACTATTCACTTTGGATCTGGTGATTCGAATCACTGTCCTGAATCAATCTGGCCAATTCTGATTTGTCCAAATTGAATAGGCCCCACCCCCTACCCACTCTCCTAGCCCCACCCAGCCTCACCATCCCAGCACTTTAAAAAAAAAAAAAGCCCTACACTCACCAGCTCCTGCCAAGCCGAGGGGCAATCCCTGCTGACCTCCACTGCATAAGTGGCCTCTGCCACAAGCCCCCAGAGGCCCCGATGGCCGCTGCAGCAGCTGGTGAGTGCAATGCTTTTCTTTACTTTTTTAAAGTGCCTAGAAGCTGAAGCTGGGTGGGGCAGCCATTGATGGGGGCTGGGAGAGCAGGTGGAGGTTGGGGGGCACTCAGCAGGAGCAGACAGGGGTGAAGATGTCACCCTTCACAGTTGTAGCAACATGCTATGTTGCTGTAGGGCATGCCATGGCAACATAGCAATCATGTGGTTCTACATGTGATTAGCAGCTATGTCACTCTAATGACATGCTTGCCTGGTATACCATGCCACTAAGGCAACACAGCAGAAAAATCTAAGTGTGCACTGTGCACATAGTGCAGTAACTGCCCATACTACACCATGTTTTAATACTTCGAAAAGCAAGTACTATTGCACAGTGATGTGTTGACATGGAGCATTTTTGCAACAATGCTCCTACTGATACCATCCAGGGAGAAAGTGTCCTGGAGTTGTAACTCCTTTTCCTTGAAGACTATTAAATTGCCAAATATTCCTACAGAGTCTTCTATATGTATAATACAAAAGAAAAGTCAGGGAGCATAATTTAAAAGTATTGTGACCTGAGGAAAAGGATTAAAAATGAAGATTTGGAGGGAAAGAAAATGTAATTTTTACAACATACCCAATGTGTAGAACCACACCAGATGCCAGACCATATTGGTATTTTGCAAATGGAATAATTGAGCATGACAAGATTGTGTACAAGACAAAAAGAGAGATTATAATTCTATAGTCCATGACAGTTGAGTAGCTATAATTATGCTGTACTGCTCACCTAGGCATTAAAAATTAAAAGCATAGCCAAGGATATGAACCAAATGTGCAGAACTCCAGATCATAGGGTTTCTTTTAACTGACACAGAAAGAAAAGAAACCTGCCTTGTATTACAAATAAATAACCATAGTGTTTAGTTGAATATTACCATGTGTGTGGAATGAAAACCACATTAGATTATTTCTTCTGTTTGTCTCCTAGAAATTTCTTCTTCCACATAAAATACTATGAAAGTTGTGAGAAGGCAGGGTGGAGGGTACATCTTGTTTAATCTGCTTCATACTCCTATATGCTAGAATCCAGAACATCTATATAACTAGCCACAACACTTATTTGTTCTTCAAGATTTCCCTTTGGGGAGGGATAAATTGCTGAGACAGGATGAGGTGAGGATGATTAGGCAGGATTTGTGGAATCATTCTTGGCTTGCTTGGATTTTTTGGATGGAATGTGATAATATTTGTGAAGACCTCCAAATCTGTGCCTGTGCCAATCATCCAAACTGGGCAAAAAAGGCTATACCTTCTGGAACTGCAACCTCATCAACTGCTGGATAAGAAGTATAGCTTCCCCACAAGGAGTATGTACTGCAGTCTAAGTACAGTTAAAGACAGGCTCATTTTTCCAAAGAACCAAGGATCAGTTAACTTATCTAAATATTCCTTGCTAGAAACCCTTTCATTCAAATTTTATGTTCTATTTGGGAGTGAGCAAAATGGAGGAAACTACTAAACCAAAAAATTTGGTTAAAAAGAGGCTCTTTTTCATAAACTGAAAAGCCAGTTGTCAGAGTGGGGCCTAGGGGTGGCCATGATCCCTCTAGCACCCCTACCGTGTCAGTTAGGCGATCCAGCACCCTCTTATCTCGCCTGCCACGTCTTGTTGTTATATGGTTCTATAAGGGAGGCTGCCTTTGATCCCCTTATACACAGTGTTATGTTGAACTATCCCCCGTTCCGTATGAGGTGACTCGGTGCACCCTAGCCTTATGGGCAGTGCGTGCCTCCTACCTCCCCTTTAGCACACCCCAAGCCTTGCAGCTCTTCTGGACGTTACCAGGTCCTTTTCTTTTCTGCGCCCTGCCCGGCGCCCCTGGGCTTCTCACACAACCGGCGCCCCTTTCTGTGGCGCTCCAGGCTTGTCACACAACCGGCGCCCCTCTATCCGTTAGCCCTCTCGGGCTGACTGACAGTACTCTTTCCAGCTGGGCTCAGGCGGCCAGAGCCTTACCTGGCCCCTTTGACCCTTCAGGGTCCCCAACACTGGGAGCCCCTCTGGGATCCTTTTCAGTCCACACCCCTACTGGGGTTTCTATCGATTCCCAATGGGGCTCAGGCAGCCTGAG
>NW_017728923.1:8701786-8729216 GCF_001723895.1 Crocodylus porosus | reverse complement strand
GGGTCCCCAACACTGGGAGCCCCTCTGGGATCCTTTTCAGTCCACACCCCTACTGGGGTTTCTATCGATTCCCAATGGGGCTCAGGCAGCCTGAGCCTTACCTGGCCCTTCGGGGTCCCCAACACTGGGAGCCCCTCTGGGATCCTTTTCAGTCCACACCCCTACTGGGGTTTCTATCAATAGTATATGCCCAGTCCTGGGGCTTTGCTTAAAACCTGCCCCCACTGGGGCCTCTCTCTGTACTCGCCCCCTCGTGGGGCTTCCCTCAAGTACGCACCTCCTCCTGGGGCTTCTCTCTGCCCCCTCCGGGCTCTCTATAATCATGGACTCGCCCTCTCCAGGCTCGTCTCTCTAGTAGCACCCACCCTAGGCTTCTCCTCATGTGGCTCTCCCCTTGGAGCCTAACATGAGCCCCTCGGGCTTCTCACTGGTGCTCCTTGCAGTGGGGCTCAGGTGGCCTTAGCTGTGTCTGGCCCCCAAAATCCTCTTTGCCCTTCTCAGGGCTGGGATCTTATACCCCAGCTACGGTGCCCTCACTGGCACTGTGCCCCTCCCCAGGGCTGGGGTAGTACACCCCACAATGCAGAGCCACACTCCGGCGCTGGGAGCACCCCCCACTCTACTGAGGCGCTCCTAAATGAGGCCTCTTCCGTCCCCTTATAGCCTCACCCGGTCCTCCAGTGTAACAGTAACGAAACAGAACCATAAGTCAAACGGCTGAAACACAACAATAAGCCTCCTGGCTATAACATAAGATCTGAGCTTGCTTGGTCCTCTAGCAATGGCCTCCCAGCCAGGGTTCTCTCCACCCTTACCATGCTGTAGCCGCTTGGGTGGTCAGGCTGCAACAATCGGCTCTGCTCTGCCCAGCTCCTGCACCTCAGGCTGCCAGAAGGGAACTGCCAACTAGGCTCTGGCCTGGGTTGTTTATAAAGGCCCAGCCCTGCCCCCTTCTGGTCATGTGACCAGCCTGGTTGCTCCAGCAACCAACACCTGTGCTGTCTCAGGGAGCTTCAGCAGCCCTTATTCCTTCATAGGAACAGCACACCTGCATGACCCTGTGACACCAATGGCACTTGGATTTCTGAAACATATTAACCTAACCTGACATAAATGTACATCACTATTCCAATACTAGTAACTATTTAGTCCATATAGTCATCATATAAAGGCAACTACCTCTCTTATGACCTGACACAAAGTCCAGTGAAGGCAATGAAGGCCTTTACACAGAAAGAAAAGATCAAAATCTATTCATTGTTCCATAAGCAAATCTCTAAGAAAGATCAGCTTTAAGAAAAGGGTACATGTACTGCTAACATTTGAAAGAAACCCAAAAAGATAAAAATACTCCAAAGAAAATAATTTCAAGATAACATTTGCCAGGGACTAAATCTGACAAGAGTAGTTTAGATGTCTTTTTTCCTGAAATATTGTTAATGGCAAAAATATATCAACAAAGTGTTGCAACACATGTAAAACAAATTAAGTTACTTAACTATATCTCCATTTTTAACTTTTTTTTCTTTTTTCTTTTTCTTTTTTGCAAATAGAAATATATTATTTGGCCATGCAAAGTTGCTTCTGCTGCAAAAAAAAAATGGTAGTAACAACTGAATAGGTGGTAGGGGGACAGTAAGTGGGGCAAGAAGTAGAGAATCAGGAGGTGGGGAGGCAGTAGGGGGCAGCTGTTGGTGCAGGTGGAAGGGGGCCCTGTGGGGAGTGGGGGGGTCCAAGCAGCTTGACTCCTACCCATGCCCCCCCACACTTTCCCTTCTGCAGCCTATCCTCCCTACCACTTTCTCCTCCCATTGCCTCTCCCTCTGGCTTCTGCCCCCTCTCTGATTTCCACCCCTGAAGCCTCTGCTACCCTGCCTGCCCCCTGCATCCTTGTCCCCATCCTTCCTCTGTCTTACACAGGCTCCAGCTCCTCACCAGCACATTTATGCCCTGGCTCCAGCCGGCCTTGGTAGTAGAGGCAGCAGCTCTGGTCAGGTCCCACAACTGGGACCAGAGCTGCCATGCCTCTGCCATCACTGCAACTGGGCCAGGCTGGGGCTGGGACATGCTTACTCTGTGCTCTTGGCTGGAGTGGGTCTAGAGCAAGAATAGTTCACAGGGAGGTGAGGGAAAGATGGGAAAAAAGGAAGGCAGGGGGCCCAAGCATGGGGTGGGGCAGTCAGCCAAGTGGGATGCCAAAGTGACTCTCCTGCTAGGCACCCCTAGGAGAAGGTGCGGGGCAGGGTGCCAGGCAGCAGCTACATCTCCAGTCCCAACCCAGGGTTGGAGCTGAAGCCAGAGCCACAGCAGCTAACTGCCCCCTCCACCCACTCCACCACTACCTCATACTAGATTCCAAGATGAGGGGGTAGCTTTTCCCCCCATGGTTTATGGGGGGAGACCTAATCTTCAAATCACGTAACTACGGTATTCACTTCTCTTTCTTCTTCCAAGGTGATCCCAAAGTTTTCACTAGAATGAGACCGGTTGTCTAATTGACCTTCTATGTTCAGAGGGACTCACTAGTTCAGGCTGACAGAAGACCTCATGGCTATACTGTAGAAGTAAATACTAAGAGCCCACTTTCTCTCTGTTGCATTATGTGATTATTTACATCATACTCTCACAAATACAGGATTATAGTAAAATCCACTTATTTCATTATTACCAAAGGAAATTCTACCTTCAGTAGAGTCTGGATGAATTTCGCTAGCTGAGCTTACCAAGACACAGTTGGAAAGAAGAAGTGTCTGTGTTCTTTTTTCATAGCAGATTAAATTAATCATAAATCTTATGACAGATGGGATTGTTGTACAGACTTTGAAATTTCCATGATACTGCCAAAACCACTGCATTTGCTGTTTTGTAATACTGCAAAGGAAACCCAAGACACTTAATACTCAAGTTCAATTTCTACCACCATGTTTCTATTTTCTTATTATTTAGCTTAGAGGGTATGCGCTATTTGGATTAAGTTTCTTCAGTTTAAAGTACTGCACTCATACTTGATCCACTTGTGTATTGATAGGGCTGCCATGAAATCTTACGCATCTCTGATTCAGCTAGTCAATAAGGTGCACTTCTACCCTGCCTTCTGCATGAATTATATGATCATTTCTTCAGACCATTCCTCATTTCATAATTCTTTTTCCTTTATCTAGTCTTCTTTTGTGTGTGTACATATTTATATTTATATGGATCTCAACAGTTTTTGGTCTCTAGTATAAAACCTTCACGTATATGCCTTCTTCCAATCCCTTTACATATGCCTAATTTGACCATTTGGATGGTGGAAATTATAAATTATATTCTGAAGAAAACAAGGGGTTTTTTTGCAATAAGATGCTTTTTATTTCCATCATAATGTTGTGTTGCTATCATTCTGAAATTAAGGGGCCTTTGCATTGTTGGATATTTTTTCTCAGTTCTTTCTCCCAGTCTCCAGATACCCCCACCCCTGTACACACATTTTTAATACTAGACCCTAAAGTTAAAAAAAAAAAACCATAGTTTCTTTTAAAAACAAAAAACTCAGCTACATGTTACTATTAAAAATTCAGTTCTTTAAAACTAAAATGAACTATTCACAATTTTCAATGCTTGTATAGAGGGTTTTTTTGTGTTTCATTCAGTTTGTAAAATAATATGAAAATAAGCACATCAATTCTCCAAATCAAGTCTGAGTTAATCTAATAACCCCTTTGATCAGGGCTTTTATAGCGGCCTAGACACTGTATAGCCATGCCCACTAAATGCCCTCAAATTCATCCAATGTACCTATATATCCCTTTTTTTCTGAATGAGTGAAAGGAAAGAGTCTAGTTGAGAGTGAACAATACAAACGTCTATTGGAGTGGTTCTCAACCTCTCTAGCCTCAAGGGTGCCCATCAGATAGAATTGAATCACCCCTCAGAAAATGCCAGCACTTAGTTTTCACTCTTTTTTTACTACAGAAAATTAACAGAGTTGCTAAAAATTATTTTGTTGCTAAAACCTCAGAAAGATCGCAACAGGTCAGTATGTTTTTAAAAATATGGATTTCTATTTTTAAAATTCTGCTTTTATCTTATGAATCATGTTTGCTTACTAACAGTACTAACATAGTACCCTTGAAAAGATCTTAAGGCACCCTAAGGTGTTGCAGGACCCTGGTGGAGAATCACCAATTTATTGCATCAATTCTGAATCTGGTTCTCTCTCTCCTGTAGAATAATGTTACAATGTTGGCATGCATTTAAAAGGCCTTCAAACATATCTATCAATAACAGGTTATGTTGCCTGTCTTTCTTTCAAAATTAAAAAAAAGGCAACAGTTTGAGTTTGAACTAACTCATAATATCCCTTTAAATGTTTCATAAATATATTCAGTAATCAAACCGTTTCACACAAAATCCCATGTAATTAGAAGAATCAACATTGCTCACAGCATCACTTATACTGAATCACAAACTGTTAACAACCATGGAAACATGAAATTTATATTGGCTTTTATGTTTTAATTTTGTAACAAGGTTAAACATTTTGGTGAAGTGGCACTAGAAATCACTTCTATAAACAAAGAAATGCAAAGCTTGGGAACTGGACTGAAGGAATTTCCCACATGTTTTGAGAGGGATGGAAGGTGATAGAACTGCAGAAATTTCTATTGATCTCCTTTGATATTAAAATTGACAAGCCACAGCAGGGCATTTTTTTTCCACCAGCTTAGATCTAATAATTCTATTCCAATGATAGATTTTACCACTTTCAGCTTTCCTTTTTGGTACCCTGACTGAGTTCATACAGCTCCTGGAAAAAACAGATAGGATAATGTGCTAACTGTATTCTCTTGGGTTTATTTTTTATCCTCATTTTTCTTCTGTTGCTGATGAGGAATTATATTGCTCTTTGCCAATATGAACATTTTCCTTGGTTTATTTGAATGAAGCACAGGAACTTTTATATTCATATGTTTTTCCAAGTGGTTTTTAAAAAGCAGAATATTTTAATTGTTTGACATTTTCCAGGCAAATATATAATAAATGTTTATTAAAACAAAAGGGTAGAAATATCCCGAAGCCAGTCAAGTTATTCACTTCCTTTTTGGTATTAAACTGTTCAATTATATCTCAACAGCCCAGGACCAGTGAATTCAAACCCCCACGAAACCATTACCAACTATTACAGGGAAAATTAAAAGTCTAAGTGAAAGTCAGACTAGATTTGCTCCTAATCAAATCTATCACAGCAATTGGCATGGGTCAAAAATCAGTGCTTAAGGCATTAATCATTCAAGGTCCTTCTTACAATTTGAAACCTAATGCTCATGCTGAGTGATA
Source organism: Crocodylus porosus (assembly GCF_001723895.1). NCBI lineage: Eukaryota > Metazoa > Chordata > Crocodylia > Crocodylidae > Crocodylus > Crocodylus porosus. Next base: position 8,723,897 of record NW_017728923.1, on the reverse strand, counting down.
CAGAATTCAGTGGGTCTCAGCATGGATTAAAGAAGCACTTTTTAGGTTCTGGACCTAAGTAAGGATTCTTGCTGGGAAGAAGTGTTATCCCATTACAAAATAAAAATACAGTCTGTAGTTCTCACCATTTAGACTATAGTACTGACTTTCCTATCATTCTAGGGCTAGCTACATGAAATACCCCCTGGGACCTTTCAAAGTACCCCCAGAGGTACACATACCCAGCTGACAAGTCCTGCACTAGGGCCTTCCACATATGCCCCGCACACTAGGGCCTCCAGGGTCTTCCACCCCATCAGGCACAGGTGTCCAGAGGCATGATGTCCCCACACCACCGAGGGAACCTTCAGTCTCCTTAGGCCCTGGCACCACATCCAAGCCAGTTGAGATGCCACATAGCCCTTCATGGCCCAGGTCTGCCCCTCGCATCGGGCTTCATTGCCCTTCAGCTTTCCAGCCCTGGCCCTTATGCACTGACCGGTCAGGGTGTTCTGGGCCCAGCACTGTAGTAACCGACTTCTTTAGGCAGCAGGAGTCCCCTCCTGGGCCCCACCAAACAGCCCTCTCACTCTGGGCTGAGAGCCCCAGAGATCTTAATAACATATCTCTGCTCTTAATTGGACTCACCTGAGCCCCAGGCCTCACCCCTGCCTGTTCCACATGAGGGGGCTTACATAGCCCCTATGTAGGCCTGCAAACCATAAGCCCCTTCCCAAGCTGAGCCTTGTTCTATTTGGGCCCTAAGTCTTTTCTGTGGGGCTTGAGACCTCACTGGGCCCCTAGGAACCTCCTACCATCCCTATAGTTCCTTCCTTACCTCCGTAGTGTTGTGAGCAGCAACTCAGCCAAGTGTTGTTGTGCCAGCTGCAGCAGCAGACTGCCACCTCAGTCCTGAAAGCCTGGATCTTAAAATGGCCACCTCATCAGGGCTGGCCCACACCTCCCACCTGCCTGCTCTCAGCCTTAAAGTGGCAGGCACCCAAAGCTGCACTGCCACACATACTAAATGGATTTATCATTACATATACACTCTCTCTCTCAATCCTGCAAGCTGCTAACTGTTTTCTGCAAAGTTTGCTAAAAAGGAAGGGTTCCCCACCCTACCTTTCATACAGGCAAGCTGTATGTAGGATCATTTCATAACTTATTAGAGGCAGAGTAGTTTGGTATATATAACAGTAGACCAGAACTTGGGAGCCCAGAATTCTTTTCTCAACTCTGCTTATGGCTAGGGTGACACTAGAGAAATTCACTTCTCTGTATCTTAATTTACCATTTATATAATCAGAATTATGGTACTTCTTTGGTAAAACATCTCGAGTGCCACACAAGAAAAGTGGCATATAATTAGTTCCGTCAATAATTCTTTCAAAAACCCCAAAGTTTTGTTGTTGATGTTTGTTGGTTTGTTTTTTTTTTAAGAAGTGGTGTTTCAGTTGCCTGGATTTACATTAGCACTTGGACAGCATGCCTATCAAAATGTACATTAAAAAAAAGAAGCAGCAGAAAACAGCTTGTCTCTCCATATTCTATTATGATTACCACCCAACTGCACTTGGCAATTCTGAATTTCATAACACCCATGACTGACATTCCTAATTAATACTATTGTTTTTTCTCCTCTGGCTGAATTTCCTGAATGCCAACATGCATAGCATACACTAAAAACAGACATTAAAAGAAATAACATCAATGTTAATCTCTAACACAAATATGTCAAATGCCTCAGTGAAGTATATGGAGAAGGACTGCGTTCCTATAAATAATGGATCATTGCAGCCTGATAATCTTTATCCTCCTACGCTAATAAGATGATAATCTTTCTCCTCTTGTGTCCTTGTTTTTGAATTTCAGTTCTATATTGGCTGAAGAGCATTTCCAACTCTTTTTGTTATCTGGCTTTTAAATTTCTAAATGAAATAAACTTCTAAAAGAGGAACTTTAAAAAGGTATAATGGATTTCAGAGAAGGCTGTTTTTACATGGACCATTTCTTACTGTTGCTTTATTTGGCATCTAACTATATAAAAGGCTAAAGTAATTTATATATAGCCTTAATATATCTAAAGGGCCATTTTGATTCCATAGGCTGATTGCTGGTGCTTTTGCTCCCAGCCGCTATGCATTATCATCTCCCCCTCAGTCAACCTACATATACATATTATCATTCCTGTATCCCATTTTTTCTACCTTCACTAATGCTTTCCAATGTGGCACCATATCAAATTCATTACCCATCTTGCCTTGGCCTATATGTGCAACACCATCTTCCTTACTGAAAAATGAATTATTTTCGTTTGACCCAAACTAATGAACCAACATTCTCCACTTCCCACCATTTTTCAGTTTGGCTACCAAATAGTTGTAGTTTGACTATTACCAAAAAAAAAAAAAAAATCTGCTTTTTTATCTGAACTCAAATGAAGGTAGATTTTTAACACAAGGTTAAGACCACATTGAGGAACAGCTTCAATACTTTGTTGGTGACAGCTTATATTTCTCTATAACTCAGGCACACATCTATAGAACAACTCATTCCAGTTGAGTTAAAAAGGGAACAATGAAAGTAATGAGTCTGGCCCATGGGTTCAATACTTTGGCAAGGTAGCAGTTGCCTTTGCATAGAGTCCTTACAAATAAGTTTAAGTCTGTTAAATTACTAGCTATCAATGGCAAATAGAAATAGGATATTAGTGCACTGCATTGTATGAATGTATGTTTCTTTTCTCATCTATGTGACTAAAGCAGTGGTCCAAATATGGAGCCAACACAGTTGATTTCATGATGAAAGATGTTATGAAGTACAGTGTGGACAATCTAGCATAAAACCTGTTTCCTGCTAGACCAGTCTGTGTATATACGTCAATCAGAATATTTTGTTTTGAAAATTTTAAGTTATTTGACCTCAAGCTCAACCCATTTCTTCTTAACCTCTTTTCATCAAAATGTATTAGACTCTGAAAACAACAAGTCTTTACAGCTTACAAAAAATCTATGCAGCTCAAAAATGTCAAAATGCAATGTTCTGACAAGTTCAATATTTTCCCCAGATAATATTTTGAGTTAGGAAACTTATGGAAAACAGCTTTTTTGTGAACAGTTTCAGTTTCTATGAATCACTATTTTTGGCAAAATATGGCTTGCCAAAAGCTTCCCAATCAGCTCTATTCTCTCCTTCTTCCTATCTCACATTACAGTGAGATTGTTTTTCTCTCCTCACAATCTTAAGTTCAAACTTTAGAAGCTTTGGCATGTCACAGACTCCTTTGGCTATAATGTCCTCTGCCTCAGGTACTGCAAAGAACTTGGAATAGGCCAGTCCCTTAGTGGCCATGTTTCATGGTGTGCAGTTGGAGAGAAAAGCTTTAAGCAGGAACAGTGCTATCGCTTCCTTCTGCCTCCTGTGCAGTCCATTTCTTTGCACTTGCTGGATTTTGAGGTAAACTGACATTGGTTGAATATTTCTCTTGTAAAACTCTGACAGGCTTGAATATGTGGCAGTTTTGATGGTCTGTGTCTCATTATCCTTTTCACACACTTATATTTCTCCTCTTGACATTGCCATATCCACAGCCCTTTTCTGCAGCTTCCTCTGAAAAACTCAGAGGAGCTGACATCAATCTTTCTCTTTTCCTTTTGTTTTTGGATCTATTATGGCAGATGTACTTATATGAAGCACAGATGCAGACTGATCCTTTTACCCTTCTTGGTGATTGGGTCAACAAGAGTGACAGAGGTGACACTGGGAACCACAGTGTTCTGGAAAAAAAACATTTATAATTCAAAATTGTTCAGCCTTAGTGGAGCCACAAGAAAAAGAAAGCCAGACAATTTACTGTCCCCCAGGATTAACTGTAGAACTCAGGGTTTTTAAATATCAAATTGAAACAAATTTTCAAGTAATAATAATAGCAGCAGCTGATAGTATGCAACAAATGAACCCAAAAGGGTGAAGCTCATTAGAAGCAGCATCTTTTCCTTCACCCCTAACCTTTTTTATCTGTTCACATCTTCTCTGTTTCCTATCTTTCTCTTCTCTCCCAACTTCTTCGCCTGATGACCCTCCTCTAACTTTTTAAAAAACATATTAAGAACATACATCCAAAGATTTTAGAAGGCAACATTTTTGTTCCTGCCATGATACCTTTCATCTTCTGAGTGACTCATTTATTTAAGTGTTCTTGAACTTTAAGAAGCTGAGGGTTAATGGCACATTTATTATAGTAACCTTAGGGAAGAGACAACACTGTTCTGCAATATAAGAGAAGTGATAAAAAGAGACTATAAGAAATAAGGAGAATGTGGGAAAGCAGAATGAATCATGTCCAGGAAAGAGATTTAAGAGAGATTAACAGATTTGCCTTAGCAATGCAACAGGACTCTAAGAGCCTTGTTACATGGTAATTTGAGGTGGCTTCTGGAGCGCTAAACCCCTGGATTGTCTGCATGTTTACACCTTTTAAGTAGCTTAAAGCACTCATTCGGCTTAAAGTTATGCCACTCCAGGGTAGGATTATCTCTAATCCACCTAATTTTGCCCTTTGCTATGAAGTTGTGACCAAACCAGACAGCTTGTTTCACCCAAGTTGTATCCCTTTAGCATCCAAGAATGCAGTGGTCCTTCCTTAATCATGGCAAGCAGGGATGCTGAGGCACAGTGAGGCCAGCCATGGTGCCTCACCCCCTAGGGAAGTTGGGTAGAGCAAGTGCCACAGCCCCAGGATGCCTGGCACACATGGGTTCTCCCAGCACCATAAGGACCATTTCCAGGATCCTTCCAGAGTGGGGAGGGGCAAGCTCCAGATAAAAAAGGACTGGGCCCCTCAGAAATCAGGTGGCAAACCAGTCTGGGCAGCAGTAGGCAGCAGCACAGCTGCCAGATAGCAAGGGCCTTTGTCAGGAGTTCAGTTGGGCAAAGCAAGTAAGCTCCAGGGCTGCAGCTTCCCTGGAGCTCTCTAGTCTCAGTGAAACTGACAGCAGCTCCACACGGGACACTGTCTATGCCAGTTGTTTGCTGTGAGGCAAACTAATTAGCTCCACAGTAAATGGTATGCGTCTACACATGTGCTGTTATTAGAGTGGAGTAAGCTAATTAACTCCACAGCAGGATACTATTTATAAATACAAGTAGCATCCTGCTGTTGTGTTTTTTTACTCTGCAGCAGCATATGTGTAGATGCTGCCCCAGCTGCCTGGGTCATGACGGTGCTTCAGTGTGGGAGCTACCAGACAGCTAGCCCCTCACTGGAGCACTCTCAAGCCCCAGCCAGCCCCTCTGCAGCGAAGAGTAGACCCAGGCTGGCATGCTGACCCCTTGGCAGGCTGCTTTGACCTGGCTCAATGCACTGAGGTCCCAGGCACACATTCAAACGGTAAGCCCAGAAGCGATAAGCTCCAGAGTAATAAGCTCCAGAGTTTATTGCTTCACATTAATTACACACGTAGATGGACCCGCTGAGAGTGGGGCTTGCCGTCAGTATGGAACTACCACAGCTTGATGAGACCAGAGGGCATTTTTACACATGTAAGTGCTGTAGCGCTGGGCACTTTGGAAAGTGCCTGGTGCTGCAACACATGCAGTTGTATAAGTGGCAACATGCATGTCAGCCCTGAGAAAATGGTGGCGGCACACTTTTGAACTAAAACACCTTGGAGGTGCTTTAGTTCAAAAGATCACCACCACCATTTTCTGTGCCACTCATTTTGCTGCTTATACAACTGTATGCGGCGCAATGCGTTTCAGCTCAGGTCATGTGCAGAGCAGACTCATTTAATCGAGTCTACTCCGAAGCAGCAGATCTCCAGCATGTCGCAGGGGGAAAAGTATGTGTATAAATGCCCAGAGAGTCCCGGGGGGAAGCAGCCTGGTCTTGCAGAATGGCGGCAGTTCTGCACTAAGAGCAAGGCTGCCAGGGCTTAAGCCTGGTGGCTCCACTCTCAGCGCAGAGCCATTGTGTCAGTTTCAGTGAGACCAGAAAGCCCCTGGGAAGTTACTTCCCTGATGCTCTTTGGTCTTGCTGCAGGTGACACAGTGGTGGGCCCACTCTGTCCGGAAGAAGCAGTGAACCATTCCTGCCCCCGCTCAACAAGCCTCTAGTAGCAAGTCACAGCTGTGCAGGTGAAAGAGAGTCAGGGAAGGATTTTCATCTTAAGGTGTAACTGCTCCACTAAGCTGAACAACACTACTCTGATTAACTTTTGTGCCACTTCCAGCACAAAGTGCAACAAGGCCTTAAGAAAAGGCAACAAGAATTTGAGATGTATAAGCAGACACAGCATGAAACAAGAAATGTGTTAAGAGTATTCTTAACTGTAAAAGGTAGTGCATTTGTTTGTTAGGAATGCTGCTGAATGGGATGGGTCCTTATCCCCATGATTCTATGTCCTACATGTTCATATAGACTTCTTGAAACTGTAGGGCAGAAAAAGAAAAAAAATCTCTTTCCCCCAGGATATAACAAGCAAAAATACCTTATTGAGCAGCAAAAATCAATAAGGCATGGATAATATGATGCTTCCAATTAAACAGTGTGCCTATCTGTAAATATGAAGCTTAGGTAGCATCAAAAAAAGGAAAAGAGAGGAACAGTACACTTATCTGAATATGTTTTCAAATGATAACAAAATTTTATGCAGGAAAACCCTGTACTTATTTATGTACAATGCTGTTCCAAAAATACAGCAAAAAAAAAAAATCCTTATCATTCTTTTGGCAGACGAATATTTAACTTAGTAGTGGTATTGGTCTTAAAAGTCGTGGAGGTCTACTGGGTCATTTTCAGGATGCAGCTTGGTTCAGCTTTGTCTAAATACTCCACTTGTTTACCCACATTGGTTGGAAAGCATTTTCAGATCACTTATTACACTGCTTCTTCCATTTTGACATGTTTGTTGCAGTTCAATTTCCATTTGACTGGACTACAGCTGCAGTATGTGTAATCAGCCTGGTGTCTCTTCTACTATATATTATAACTCAGTATCATGATCTCCTTCAGTGTTCATCTCCATCCTGTTCACCCTTGTAGGCTTAGCCTTAGACTATTTCTCAAAAGATAATTCACAACCCAGTTTTCAGGTTTGTTTGCTTTATCAGTTTAGCTTCACACGAGCTATTTTCAGCATCTTCTCTCTATTGTGTATGTGCAGAAAAAATCTACCTGGTAAGAACTGTATATATTATTTATAGTGTATGTATAAGTGTATGTATTATATATCACTAAACCTGGCAAAGAATTCCAATCAATCTAGCTTTTCATCACCATGTGACAGAACTCAAACCAAATGTTATGCAATGATTTTATAAGCTAAGAAGATCCTGTTTTACAAGTACTTACTTATTACTTGCTTCAGGATAAACATACCTTTCAAACTTGGGAGCTACCATTTCTTTTCCCCTGATTCAGTGCCCTCTTGTGAGTGTCAGTTATGATAATACAGGCTGATCATCAGGTTAGCTGTCATAAAATTAAATAATATGCACTACAGAAGGATCCAGGTGTGTAATGTGACAGTTAAATGCACTCTGCTTTCACAGTTTTGGAAGAACGGCTTTTAAGTTTTTCTCTTAATACGATCAGTTTCAAAGCACTGATTTCTAGAAAACCCGAAGCAATATGAATGTACAGACAGGGATTGTTTCTGGAGCCTAGTTATTAATATTCTCCAAAGCTAATCACAAGTCCAGTGAGTTTCAGGGACTTTCTTGTCATATTGGTAAGGACAAAATGTTTTCCATTCACTGTTTTGACTGCACAAAATCTCCAACAACTCAGCATCACTCAGACTGACAAAGCAGACTGTGAGATACCATACGGTTATTACTACTTTCCACCTGATACCTAGGAGAAAGCACTCACAGGAAGCCACCAGTCATGTCTAATAGCTGACAATGCATCTTCAAGCTAGGGATGCCCTCAAGCTATTTTTCATCTTTCTCATTTTGACAGCACAACTCCCATTGACATCAGAGATCCCCTACCGAATTTATGGCCAATTCACCAACTTTTAGCTCCAGAAGATAAGAGGACTTTTTAATGGAAAGGATGGGTGATGGTTCCCTCTAAAAATTTAAGCAGTTTTAAGGGGCCTAATACTAATTTAAATATAACTTTCTGTAACCAGGTTTGAAAATGTTGTGCTTAAGTTTTTTAATGGCCTCCATAAAATATAATAAAAAGTAAAGCATAGAAAGTAGAAATATTTCAGATCCGAAGATCAGAATGAATCTTTTGTTCATGCTCAGTCCAGTAAATAATCACAAACAGTTGTTAATCTATTCACTATACTAATAGGATCGTGGCCACTCTGGGAAAACATTGCACATAATTATAACATACAATTCTTCACCCCTCCTTCTCATCTATTCTCAGTCTCTTTTCTTTTTTTATCCTCTCCTTCTTCTGACTGCCAGCTGCTGGTACAGATGTCACTTCCTGCCAGATGTGTTCATAAAGGGCCTCGATTAGCATCAATCCACAGATGAGACAGCTATAGAAGTCACTGTAAGAATCCAGAGTTTGGAAGTATATAAGAGGCCTAATGAGACACCATTGCTCCTGATCAGTTTTTCTAGCCATAAAACAATTCACTACTTACAGGTGAGGACCTCATCTGCATGATTCTAAATGAAGTAAAGAGAGAAACCAAATAGCTAACTGAAAAGGTAATGCACTGGTTGATCTAAGACCCAACCCCCCACCAAGATGAGGAGTTAAAGATGAGAGAGTTACAAAAATGCTGCATTAAACTCAGCACTTGCCTTAGCACTATGCACTTCCTAATATTAAGAACTTATTATATACTATATGATAAATAAGCACTTCTGCCAGCCTTTCTGTGTGGGTTTCCAATATATAAAAGACAACAGGTTTGAAAAGCATGAGCTATGTATTCACATAGCAAGGCAGCCACTTCCACAGGAGAAAATAGTCTGTTCTACCACGGACTTCCTGTGTGACCTTGTTCAGAGAGGCATGAATTTGTGCAAACTACAGTCTACTTTGTCAGATTCATAGCATCTAACTAAGAGTATTGTCAACTTCACAGCATGCAACAAAATGGGGGAAGGGGAGGGGAATGTGTGCAGGCACTAAGGTGTTGACAGCCCAGAGGTTGCAAGTTCAAGCCCATAGCAAACGCACTCACAATGAAGCTGTGTCAGATCCTAATGAATTTGCAAATTCTGCTAAATACCTTGTCACAAGGGCATGAGAAGGAAGAATGGAAAAAATAGGCTGTAGCTGTAGTCTATGAAAGCTCATACATTTCTGAACAAGTTAATCTACAAGGTGCCACTCTGCCTTGCCTTCTGTCCAACCTGACAATTAATAGGCAAAATACTCCAGAAAGGCACCATGTTAGATTTTGCTTTGTGCATTTGTTTTGGAACTAGTAATAAAAAGAATCTGTATTTTGTTGGAGAGAGCCTGTGTGTGCGAGTGTATGAGAGAGAGAGAGAAATACGTATCTACTGTGACCTGCAAGATAAAGGATCTAGTTATGCTGATACTCAGTTTTAAACTGTCATGATTTCTTTAACTTCAGTGGAGTTACAACTGAATTCCAACCACAAGACACAAAAACCATACAGACAAGACTTTGTACCGTTCCTTAGAATACTGTAATAGTCCTAATAAAGGAATGAGGTGTTAAGTATTCCCCTCCACAACATCTGAAAATACAAAAATAATTAAACTTGATTTTTTCAAGTGTTCTGCCTCCATAATGAAGACTAATGAATTCAGCATTGAACATTTAACAACAGGTGTGTTTATATTATAAGGCCAGGCTTCATAGACACAAACAGCACCTGCAAAGCTTTCCTGGAGTGTACTAAAAAGGAAACGGCTTCAAAGAAACTCCTTTCTGCAACAGCTGCCTCATTAAAGAGGTTGTGCTTATATTCAGCATCTCTCAGTTGAGTCCTATTGACCGGAGTATGTAATCACCTCAGAAGTACTAGCAGATTTATTCTAACAATATATGTATAACCTCCTCCAGAATCACTCTCTTATTTGGGGCTTTGGTCCACTCATGACTCACCTGTTTCTTCCTCTTCACCTGGAGGCTTCCTCATTAAACTTGTACATGACGGAGCTCCTCACCAGCAAACTCACATTGCTTTCTCCCTTCTGTTTCTGACTCTGGACGACCCACATTACAGAAAGAAATTATTGAAAAATTACATAACATGCCTGCATCTTCTGTGGATCACACATGCCTGACCTTCCCAGCTGGCTCCAGGAGCCAGCTGGTTCTGCTCCTCCAATCTTTGTGCAGCTGAGCAGCTGCATTTCTCATCCGGGTTCACCTTCAGATGCATCTCCTGGAAGCTCTTTTCCCCTGGCTACAACACCTTACAGTGACCTTGCTCAGGGCTCCTAACTGACCCTGACACTTGAATCAGAAATGAAACAGCATCCCTTCCACATACTACCACAACAGCCTATACTGTTGCACTGTTCTGGTTCTATTAATCCTTCTTAATACTTACCATACAGCAGTAATTAAAGACTCATTCAATTCATTTATACCTAGTTTGGTTCATTTTATGCCCATTTCACACACTATTTGCTTGATTAAGTTGATTTTTGCTACATGCCTTTATAAACTGAGTCTCAGATGAAGACTCAGGCAGAAGAACTTTCATTTCATATTTCTGTAACAGGGCTGAGCGCTCTCTGCCCTCCCCACGTCCTTTTGAAGTGACAGTCCTTCCTCCGTTTCCGCCCCACCATGTCTCCATCACAGATTCAACTGATGGTCACCTTTCCTACTTCAGAAAAGAATGCTCCAGGCCCCTGCCCCTAAAACGCAATTTGAGCCCTGTTCCAGGCATAATTTATTGGTATGATTTGAACCTTCTGCATAGACAGCTAAGTAAAGCAGCTTTCAAAACTAAAAACAAAATAGATTAAAACACAACAGGTTTCCTGTTCTGTTTACCTAATTACAGGTAATCTACCTGAGTGTTACCATTTCACCACTCCCTCTTCTGTGTTGCTTGCTCCTGTCTGAGCCCCATAGTCTGGTCTTGCAACCTTTACCTCAGAGCACTGTCCTATACCCCAACCCCTTGTTTGTGTGCTCTACCCTTCCTGATCTCCTCCAAAAATCACCCTTTTGAGTCATGGCTTTTACCTTTCCCTGACTGACCTGATTCTTCCTCTTTATCTAGAGGTACCAAATGAGCATCCTGCTTGGTGGGGTTCCCCAGCTCTGCCCATTCTCCTCACCCCAGTAGTTCCCAACTACTACTATTCCATATCTAAGGTGGCTTTCTCCATGCAACACCCATCCACACCCAGCTTTTTGGTTCTTTTTTTTTCCATTTGATGTCTTGTCCTCTAAACAGGTCATTAGAAGGCACGGAGTTAGTCATGGGTGCAATGGACCCATTCATCTTTGGTAATTGCCAAAAGATTGTTAATATATATGTAATGATCATAAAAGTAAAGGTAGGCAAAGTTGACAGGCATCCTTCAGACACAGCTGACACCACTGTTAAGTCACCATTTCCCAGGAGGTGCTTATGCAATTATCTGAAATACTGAATTATGTTTAATGAGGTAATGTGAGTACTATTGCCACTACACACACTACTCCCACACAGTTCTGCCAAAGCATGTTAATCCTGATCCACAACACTCCTTCTGGCCACTTACTGGTTTCTGATTTTAAGATGATCCCCCAATACTTAGACTCTATACACAGAAAAAGTATAAATGTTATAATCTGCACATGGGCGACTGATGCCGCCTTAACCAGGGTGGGGCATTTACCCCCCTTCGACCAGTCCCACCAACTGGGAAGGGTATCCCTCTGCAGGCAATCCTGTGGACTGAGGCAGGGGTCCCCCACAGGTGATCCTGCAGACTGGGAGGGAGGTCCCCCGTGGGTGATCCTGGGGCTCCAGCTTATACTGGATTTCAAGACAAGAGGCCCAATGGAAGAGGAAACCCCCCACCCAAAAAAACCCTTGCCTCCTTGTCTTGGACTCAAGTAAATACAGTCTTATAATGATTTTATTACCTATACAAATGAAGATAGCAAATCCCCTAGCTGTAAAACTTTTGTAGGAACATTTCCAGAAGTAAAAGGACTCTGAAAGATATCACTTCAGTAAATTGCAGCTTTTCTTAGAGGTAAAGAAATTGCTCTCTATGTGCTAATTTAGGGACAAGGCAGTGTTAAAGACAGCAAGTATGTAGCATTTAACTGTTCTGGTAACCCTCTGTAGTTCATTTTTTGTTACCCAGAATCTAAGTTTTCATTTAAAGTAAATAAAAAAACCCATGGGAAGTTTCCTAACTGTGCAGAAGACATAGGACTTGAGCACACCTGGTAAAAATACAAAGACTCTTACTTATTTAAAAAAAGCAGACATGTTTTTAACTTGACAGTTAAAATCCTAGTAAAGACAAGGTGGTTTATAGTTTTCACACACCAGTAGTTGAATTAAAGGCTTTGGGAAAAGTCAACTTACAAAGATTCAAGAAAACTTCTAACTGCCTTGTTCTTGCTTGTGTTTAACTCGTGTTAGTTAATTTGAGTTAGCAATACATGTTTCATGAAAGCATTAAAAGATGTGAGCTGCCTCACTGATTTTAGTTAAGTTTTAACTCTGGTACTCAATATGATCACTTCAATGTCAGTGTTGTTAACTATTTCAAACTTGATTTAAGAAAGGCTTAGATATACTTCATTTTGGTACCGCAAGTAATATCACTACCCCTCACCACTAACAAGCATCAAGCAAAATAAACCCAGCAAAGCCCCTGAGAACACTGCAGTCCTACTAATGGGAGTAAAACCAAACATCACTCAAACATAGTGTTCAAATTTAAAATATCTGCCAAATCTACCACAATTGGCATCTCATTTTGGTGATTTACTGAGATGGGAAATATGTTTTGAATGGACTTTGGAAGAACATTAACAACTTTCTCTACTACATCATAACAATGGAAACAGGAATGTATTTTCTTTGCAGCATGGTTGACAACCTTCCTGACATTACCAATCAAGGCTGATTTAATAGACAAAAACTCAATTTTGTTAGAATGGGAGAGGTTTCAATGTGGTCACAGTATCGCATTAGTGATTTGTGTGATTAAACCAGAAAGGTCCATGTGCCTAGAGCTTAGTACAGGTGAATTATATCACCTGAAATATTCTCACTAAGATCTGGAAGGAAGGAGAGCAGCAGAGTAAGGACCCTGGATTTCAGAAAAGCAGACTCTGACTCAGGGAATTGATGGGCAGGATCCACAGGGAGGCCAGTCTGTGGGTGAAAGAAATCCAGGAGAGCTGGCTATACTTTAAAGACACCTTACTGAGGGCACAGGAACAAACCATCCTGATGCACAGAAAAACTATCAAATACAGCAGAAGACCAGATTGGCTTAGCAGGGAACTCTTCAGTGAGCTATAACACAAAAGGGAAGCTTACAAGAAGTGGATACTTGGACAAATGGCTAGGGAGGAGTATAAAAGAATTGCTCAGGCATGCAGGGATAAAATCAGGAAGGCCAAATCACAATTGGAGTTGCAGCTAGCAAGGGATATGAAGGATAATAAGGGTTTCTACAAGTATGTTAGTAACAAGAAGAAAATCAGGGAAAGTGTGAAGCATGGGTCCCTAACTGAATGGGGGAGCCAACCTAGTAAGAGATGATGCGGAAAAGGCTAATGTACTTTAATGCCATTTTTACCTCAGTCTTCACAAGCAAGGTTAGCTCCCACCTTCCTGCACCTGACAGCAGAGTTTGGGCAGAAGGTGAGCAGCCAGCAGTGGCAAAAGAACAGGTTACTATTTAGAACAGAGACTATTTAGAAAAGTGGGATGTGTACATGTCCATGGGGCCAGATGCAATGCACATGTGGGTGCTAAGAGAGTTGGCCAATGTGATTGCAGAGCTGCTGGCCATTATTTGTGATAACTTATTCCAACTGGGAAAGGTCTCAGGACTGGAAAAGGGCAAATATAATGGCCATCTTTAAGAAAGAGAAGAGGATCCAGGGAACTATAGGCTGGTCAGCTTCACCTCATCCCTGGAAAAATCATGGAGCAGGTCCTTAAGAAATCCAGTTCTTCTTTCTCCTCCAGCAAGATCTTTAAGGAGATTAAGAGGAATCTGTGTTTTCTACTTCCCACAAAAAAATGAAGTAAATCATGGATTTTAACATCTACTGGAGAAGCCCATGGATTTTGCAGTTTTGCAATGAGCTCCCTGCAGGCTGGCACAGTTCCAGCCTGCAGGGAGCTGGAAGGGAGCAGAAGGAGGGCAGTCAGGCAGGGATGTATATGCACATGACCCTAGGCAGTCTAGAGAGCAGCTCCCTCAGGTAAGTAGGTGGTGGAGGGATTGAGCCCCTGTAGGGAGGAAGTGGGGGTGGGTAGTTGGGCACAGTTGTGGCTGGGATGGGGCTGGTGCCCAGCTAGGTGGTACATGGGGCTTGGGGCCACAATGAATGGCTGCAGGACCCCAGTGTGGAGCAGGATGGGGCCACGGGCAGCTTGTCTGGAGGGCAGGTGCGGTAGGGCTGGCAGGGAACAGTGGGACCACGCAGAGAAGCTGCCTCCTGCTGGAAGTGCCACACTGTCCTGAAAATGCCTCAACTACATGTGGGGTAGATTTCACCAGTGCAGCCCCGCGCCACTGCCCTCACTGCAGCTGTGCATGCAGGGGGTGGATTGACAGGGCAGCACAGAGCTTGCAGCAACAGGCATCTTCTCCATAAGGCCCCAGTGTTCCCTGCTATGCCAAGTCATGCCTGCTGGGCTGTGGAGGCCCCAGGGCAGGGCAGCAGGGTGGGAGCCCAAGTCTGCCCCTACCCTGCACACAGATCTGTGGAGGCATGGGTGCCCCCTGCCCCCTGCCGAGTATGCACAGTGCCAGGGAGCTGTACCCCACCCCCCACCTGAGCATGCAGTCTATCCCATGCTCAGATCTGGGGGACGTGGGTCCACCCCTCGGGAGCACATGCAGCAGCAGGGAGCCAATCTCCCCTGCCCAAGCCCATAGCAAGCAGGCAGCAGGAGGGAGCTGGGCTGTGGACCTGGGGCCAGGACCTCACAGTCCTGGCAGCTGGGGGCCCCCTCCATCAGGGCTGGCAGGGGCAGTGGGCTGTGGGGCAGGGCAAGGGAAACTGGAGAAGACTGTGTGGGGGTTGAGGGGCACCAGTGGGGCTGAGGGGAACTGTGTGGGAGGGGCATTATGGGCACCAGCAGGGTCTCAAGGCTGCAGAGGGGTGGGGGTCAGGGGCACCAGCAGGGCTGTGGGGAGCCTTTTATTTTAATCATGGGATTTGGGGATTTTTAAACAGAGAATTTTGCTCATTTTAGCAGAGAATTCATGATTTTTTTTTTTTTTTTTTTTTATCAAGGAGAACCAGGATTCCTGGTGATTAGGAACAATCAACATGGTTTCACCAGGGACAAGTCAGGCTTGATAACCCGATTCCTTCTATGACTGGCTCTGCAGATGTGAGGAGAGCAATGGATGTGATATACCTTGACTTTAGCAAGGGTTTTGACACATATCTCACAACATCCTTTCAAGCAAGCTAAGGAAGTCCAGGTTGGAAGAATGAACTATGAATGGATAAGAAACTGGCTGGATCATCAAGCTCAAAGGGTAGTAATACATGGCTTAGTGTATGCTTGGTAGCTCATATCAGAGTTCTCTAGGGGTTGGTTCTCAGGCTGGTTTCATTTAATATCTTCATCAAAGATCTGAAAGATGGAAAAGAGTGCACCCTCAGCAAGTCTGCAGATGACACCAAGCTAGAGGAGTAGTAGACATGCTGGAGTCCAGTTTTGCACCCCCATGCCACCCTGCCCTCCCCCCCCCATACAGAAAGGATGTAGACAAAGAGAATCCAGTGGGAAAATCGGCAGGGACATGTAACTTCTGAGGGGAGGCTGAGGGAACTGGGTTTATTTAGTATGGAGAAGAGAAGACCAAGTTGAGATTTAATAGTAGGCTTCAACTGCCTAAAGGGTGCTTACAAAGAGGATGGAGATTGACTGTTCTCGGTGGTAGCAGATGACAGAACAAAGAGCAATGATTTCAAGTTGCAGCAAGGGAAATTTAGTTGAGGTATTAGGAAAACCTTATTTTTTTTTTTTTTTTAACTAGGAGGGTAGTAAAACACTATAACCAGTTACCCAGGGAGGTTGTTGACCCTCCATCCTTGGAGGCTTTTAAAACCCAGCTAAACAAAGCCTTAGCTGGGATGATCTAGTTGGGGATGGTCCTGCTTTGAGCAGGGGTTGGACTACATGATTTCCTGAAGTCCCTTCCAACCCTAAATTTCTATGATTTTATGTATAGTAACTACGACACAAATGTAACTGATACAACAGTAATTATGCTCCAGGCCAACGTATCATACATACATATGTCCTTCTTACGGTATTTGTTTTTATTATTCACTATAGCAACACAACATTAAAACACAGCACATACCTGCATACATTTTTTTAAAGTTTATACCCATCTATAACCTTTGAGGAAGATTTGCCCCATTTCTGCTCTCTTATCCAAATGACTTATTTGGTTTGTACAAAAACCATATGCAGTATTAGCGTTATAGTTTCATTGTTCAGTTGTTCTGGCACTTTCTACTTACAGATTCAATTTCTGAAGGTAAGTTGGCTGAGTATGATTAATCAGAAGCTATTTGTTGCAGTAGCCAATGGAAGGAACAGTGCTAAGCATTTTTCAAAAATGAATAATATCCCAGGTACCTGGCACCTGCATGTGAAGTGAAGCATTACAAACAAATGAGGAGTAATAGAGCTTACTGTGCATAAAATGTTATTGTTTTATAAAAAAAGTGCAGAATAAGCAAGCTGGAAGTAATCACCCTGAGCACTCCAACCAAACTAAATAACCTTTAAACTTCCTGGAGTCCTACAGAAGAACATGATTGATTAGCATCTGCAAGAGTCTATAAAAGGAGAATGACATGTGTATATAGTTTGAACAGGTACCAGGATTTTACTCTTAACCTAATTTTGCAAACTGAGAATAGTCTACTGTTACTATGACAAAATAGTCAAGTTAAACATTCTAATGATCCAGATGCTACAAATGTTTACCTCTGGCTCTGTCAGTAGTGAAAAAAATATTCTTCAGGGAGTTAGAGATTTGCCAAAGTACTGTCTGGAAACTGTCAGGACTCTAAAAAAAAAAAAAAACTAAATAATTGTTGCTTTTAAGTAGCTATATACTATAGCTTACAATATCAATCTTGCTCACAGTTCATAAAGTTCTCTATTTGGAATCTAAAATAATGACATAAAAAGGATCGCCTAAAGGGAGCAGAGTCCTTAGATTTTGTCCTTTGTCTTTGAAGAGTTTCTGTCTATTGATAGAACACGGATTCAATATGTGGGTCAATTGTGAGTACCACAACTCTTGAATATTGTGGTTTGAAGGTGCCACATCTCAAAGAAAGACAACCTTTTGGCAGGTGTGCCAAAATTAGTTCCACACTCTCCCCAGGTACCACTCTGATGACTTTCCTTCACCCAATCTGCTGTTCAGCTTTCTGTTCCCTGCCCTGTGCTACCTGACCAAGCTGCTGACCTGTGTTGCGCCCTGCTATGCACTCCCTACAAAATCTGATTTTCTGATTTCTGTTCCCTGCCTTGTCTGCCCAGGTACTGCCTGCCCCCTCCCCAGTTTGCTACATGCCACACAGAGTCTGACTGTGCCACTTGTAGCACCTATGGCACAGATTGACCACCTGCTACCATATGCTATAGCTGAAAGTTCAACAATCCTAGCTGGATGTTTACTTTTATTGCCAACAGCAACTTTTCAATACCAACATATTTTGACCCGCCAATAATTAGATTCTATACATGAAAAATTATAAAGATGTTATAATTTTCCATGTATAGAATCTACTTAGTGGAAGGTCATCTTAAATTCATTCCCCCCACTGCTGTGATAGGAAAAGCACTGGCTATAGGCAAGGGACCAGGCACCTGCTTTTTGTTCTTCTGCCCCTTTTCCCCCTTGCTCTTTGTCATTACATGCCAAACCCCCTCTGCTACCTAGCCTCACTGCCACTTGCCCCCACAGTGCCTGTCCCCACTGCTGCCTGCCACCAACCACATACACCCTTGCTAACTGCCCTGCTGTGTCTGTGCCTTCTCCATGCCTGTGCCTGCCCACCCCACTCCCTTCCACCCGTGCTTCTCCTCACTGCACTTTGCCCCTGCTTCCCCACAACTGCTGCCTGTACCCTTTCTACTTCACTTTGCCCCAGTTTCTGGGAAGTCAGTAACAGTAGCAGCTCTGGCCTGGCCCCAGCCCAGCCTGGTCAGGGAAAGTGGCAGCTAGAAGGACCAAAACTGGAGCAAAAAGTAAGGTGGGGAGGGCATAGCAGGCAGCAGGGCAGGCTGCACATTTCTGCTGCACACTCCCTGAGCACACATATGGGTTTCACCTAGTTCCCCCACCTCACCCCATGGTCTCCCCCCTGCTCCACTGGCTACAAGCCTCCTCCACCACCAAATGAGGCGTCCAGTTCTGGGGCCAGGGGCAGCTCACCTATAGTTTCAGCCGCAAGCCCAGGGCTAAAAGCCAGGGGATCTACCACGTGCCCCGAGCCAGTACTCTAATCCAAGATAAGGCTTTTTTTCTCCCATGCTCACTATGGGGAAAAACCCTCGTCTTAGATTTGAAATGATATGGAGGGGGAGGAGAGTGCATTAGAGATGTACAAAACTTTGGTTGCCAATTCAATTCGGAAAAGGTTTGGCCCGTTTTGGAGGCTGAATAACCGAACCTGAATCAAACTGAGAGGAAAAAACCCTCCAAATCAATTCGGAAAAGATTTGGATATTCAAAAGGCAGTCTTTTCAAGGGAAGAGAAGTTGAGAAGAGGTAGAGGGAGCGGGGGGTGAGAAGGGGGGAAGACTGACATCTCTAGCCAGCCAGTGACTGTGATCTTTCCCTGAGTTCCCTTCCAATCACAGTGTTCTGGGGGAGGGACATAGCCTTTGTCTGCAGGCTTTCTGTGCCTATTGTGAGCTGTTTCTGCCTCAGCAACAGCATCTGAAAGGTACCAGACTGACTTGGTTTCCTACCTAGTGAGTCTCCTGCTAGTTTCTCTTCTTGGAAAGGATTAGATACAGCTTACTAACTAGAATCTCACTACTTATCCCTATCCGATGCATTTCTTTCAACTTTTGTTCTTGGTGGGGAGGGAGGAGTTCTCCACACTTCTTAAAAAGGAAAGCTGTGTTTTCCCTGGCAGTGTAATCCATCACTGTGCAGGAATGCACATACATCTCAGAAGAAGAAGTCAGACAGAGATTATTAAATACAAAGAAGAAGAAGAAATTATATATAGTTATTATTAGTTATAGTTACACATACATTACAGACTAAACACAACACAGAAGTAGTAGTCAGAGAGTTTATTAAACCCAACACAGAAGAAGTCAGACAGTCATACATCAGAGAAGAAGAAGAAGATGAGTTACACACACAGACACATTTTCCAGCCCTGGAAAGATTAATATGAAGCATGCTGGAAAGGCAGGTGCCAGGTCTTCTGGCAGGGGAAGTAGAGGGGCTAGCAGGGAAGAGCTAGAGCTGCAAGTTCAGTGAGTGAGGGACAGGCTGGGGTAGGGGAGAAGGGGGTACCAGAGGAGTTAAATGTCTGGCAGGTTATAGTGTTCCAGAATTCCAATGTCTATATTGAGTCCATGAGTTTCTATATCTAGGAGGTTGATGAAGTAAAGTTCATAGGTTTGTCTGTGAAAAGCAGTTTGAAAATTCCCTTTGAGGATCAGGCCTGAGAGACTGGAGACAGAGTGTTTTTTGTGAGAAATGTGCCCCCACAGGTAGTTGGGTATTTTTTTCTTTGATAGATTATGGTGCAGTTTGTGGGGGTACTGGAGATATGTTGGCAGATTTTGTGTTTTGGGCTGTAGGAAGATGGCTTCTGGTGATGAGGTTCG
Organism: Crocodylus porosus; assembly: GCF_001723895.1. Lineage (NCBI taxonomy): Eukaryota > Metazoa > Chordata > Crocodylia > Crocodylidae > Crocodylus > Crocodylus porosus. The sequence continues at coordinate 8,703,911 of NW_017728923.1, read as the reverse complement.
TGAGGTTCGGTGCTTGTTTGAATTTACAAACCACTTTTCACAGCCAGGCCTATGAACTAGACTTCATCAACCTCCTAGATACAGAAAAACTCATAGACTCAATATACACATTGGATTTATGACACAATGCAACCTGCCAGATATCTGACTCCCCAGTTAGCAGCAGGTACCTCTCCACTTTTATCTGCTACATCCCCCTTCCCCCTTACCCCAGCCTGTCTCTCTCACCCCCCTGACTCCTCCATTCCATTTTCACTGACTGGCTTTTTTGCCTACATTGCATGCCAGTCTCTGGTTTCTTTACTATTCCTTCCATCCAGGAACAGCACATACACCAACTGTAGGTGCTTCCTCAGCCTGAAGAAGGCTTTTCCAACCCAAAACCTTGCTACAATATATTTATTTCTCTAACTATTCAGTTACTCTACTAAAAGATATCAGATTGACCAGAAGTACCATGTCTGCCAGTGCCACGTCTTTAGACCAACACCCCTAGCACCTGTCCCCAGTCAGCTGACCAGGACACAGGGTCCTGGCCACATCTAGGCCCCAGGGCTGGGGCTGGCAGGGAGAGTTCTCTGGCAGCTGCTGGAGACGAAGCTCCTGCAGGAAAGGAAAAAAAAGCTCTGCAACACTTTGGCTGCCTGAGATGCTAGTGCTACCATGCTGCAATGCACTGCTTACCTGTTGTCATTTAAAGTGGTGGAGTGGACTGATGCTGTAGGGGAGGAGAAGACTTCATTGGGGCATACTGCCATATCATGTAGGGGCTCCAGCATGCCTTAACACACACACACACACACACCACGAGTTTTGCTTGTTAGCAGCCTGAGGTACAGATTCCCAGAAACCCCTGAACCTATCTCCTTCAAACCTGGCAGGCCACCTGGCCTCAGCAGGGGCTAGAATGCCTGCAGTTTTCACCCCACTGTGCCTTAACACACACACACACACACACATATAGTCACACATCACAAGTTTTGTTTGTCAGCAGCCTGAGGTGCAGTTTCCCAGAAACCCCTGCACCTATCTCCTTGAAACACGGCAGACTTCATGCCCTCATAAGTTATTCCCCATTATAGTCTATGGCCCAATCTCCAAATGTCTTCGAATCAGCGCCGAATCTTCTAAAGTCGATTCAACCGAATCAATTCAGGACAGTGATCTGAATCTCTGAATCAAATCACTGTCCTCTGAATTGCCTGAATCCAAATCCAAATTGAATACTTCCCTATTCGCACAGGCCTAATATAAGCTATATATGTATAACTTAATCGTCATACATTCCCATGGGGTATTTTCATTCCCCAGACGCATATTTTGTGCAGTATCTTCAAGTTAATTAATTCTAAAAAAATTTCTGTTTAGGACATTGTCACCGGCACTGGTTACATGAATGGTTTGCTCTCTGTGAATGAAAAACTGCCAGTGTAACGTATTACCCCCAGGCATAAATGTGTTTTTCCATATAGAGTAACAACTTACCCCATGCCCATGTTAATGCATTGGTGTAACTTGTTACCCCAGTGGAGTTTCTGTATAAATGACAGGCCTAGACTTGTATGGCCACTTTGGATGGATGCATCTGAAAGCATCAGCATTCATTCACCCATCATGGATACCTGAAGTGAACGTGAATAAGAACTAGTGGATGGCCATCCTCCACCCTGCTTTTGCAGAAGATGTGGTAATCCCTTTTGCTAACCACTTTGTTTGCAGGCTGCAAGGTCATCAAAACACCCTGCCCTTTGCCAACCCTCCCCCGCCCAAAAAAACTTGCAAAACAAACAAACCCTTTCTCATACCCAGATCTACCTTTGCTCTCTTTTCTTATGGTAAAACTCTGCCTCACCTGCCCCTTTCATAACATACAAGCTAGTTTGCCCTCCCTTTGTTGGAAGTGAGGACAAGGAGCTAAGGGACAACAAAGAAGAAATAGAACAACATCACTATGGAGTGTATGAAGCAGATACCCCCATGCCCTTTTTACTTGCTCTCAAAAAACCCCTGCTTTGTGGTTTCCAAACAGTATGCACCCACATTTGGCTTGCCTGCAAAGGGTGGATGCTGGTCTCTTGCTTCTGTGCCTAGGAGGAGAGGGTGCTACCTGCACTGCCACATGGCA
>NW_017728923.1:8692522-8700926 GCF_001723895.1 Crocodylus porosus | reverse complement strand
ATGAGCAGCTCATTGCATTCAGGGATCGCTGTCCCTTCAGACAGTAGATGCCCAGCAAGTCTGCCAAATATGGCTTGAAAATTTGATTGTGCTGTGATGCAGCAACATCCTTCCCCCTATCTGGAGACATCTACCTGGGCAATCAACCAGAAGCTCCACACCAAGGTAATCTTGGTACCCAGGTCATTGAAAAACTGGTTCATCCCTGGTACAAGATGGGAAGGAATATTATGGGTTACAATTTCTTCACAAGTACTGACCTACAGAAAAACTGCTACAGCAGGACTTGACCTATGTGGGTACAATCCAGAAAAACAAGACCAATATCCCAAACAAAATGCAAGAAAATCGATGAAGGGAAACATTTTCATCCATTTTTGCTTTTAATGGGAACTCACCCTAGTTTCTTATGTTCCAAAGAAGTGCAAAGTTGTACTGTTGCTGTCAAGCATGCACCATGACCTGTCAGTGAGTGGAGAGCAAAGGAAGCCAGACATCATACCTGATTACAATAAAAACAACAGTGGGGTGGATAACCTTGATCATTTAGTCCATATGACCACCTGTAGATGGAAAATCAACAGGTGACCAATGCCACTATTTTTCAATAGGCTGGATGTGGCTGCTGTAGCCAGCCTCATCATTTGGCTAGGCCACAATTCAAACTGGAAGCAAAGATCACATTTAGGAAGATGGCCCTTTTTTTTTTTTTTTTTGGCAGGAGCTTGGGGAACAGTTGATGGACAGACAGATAAAATGAAGCATGATGAATACACATAATCTGTCTATCTCAGTCAAGTCTGGTATGATGCCCTAAATTACAGATTGCCACAACGCACCCCAGTAAGACCGTCTGCAAGCATGAGTGTATGTTGTGCTTTTTGTCCAAGGACAGGTGACTGCAAAACCCAGAAACAATGCAAAGACTGTAAGCCATTTGCTTGTGTGCACCACAGTACATCAAAGCTGCCTTGTGAGGAATGCTATATTTTGTTAAAACAGTTAGGAAATGTTTTTGGAAGTAATTGTTAGCTTGAAAACAGTGTGGAATTCAGACTTAGCAAAATGTTCATTCGTGATTTGAAACTCTAAAAAAAATAAAAAATGTTTAAATTTTGTTCATAGTTCTAGTTAAATAATATTTTGGATTCAAATCATCATAAATACTCTTTCAGGCAATCCGTATGTTTAATAAATAGTTTTTGGTACATTTATACTGTTGTAACTTGTCCCATTTTGTTCATGCAGGTGGGGTAACAAGTCACCCCATGAGAACAACAACAGTTATTGTTTTCATGAGAACGGATGAGGGTTAACTCTGATATCCAATTATGTCTCATCTCATACATACACAGATATAGTGAGGTTCTAGTAACTCCTAGCACTTCCAAATGGTGCATTCTGGGCTTCAGCTGTGAAGCTCCCACCAATTTATATCATTGTGCAGTTCCTGGGCAAAGCACTGACCACTACAATGAAGCTTCTTAGATACTCTTCTTTATTTATTTTGCATTTAGGCAGCAAAGATTCCCAGATGACAATGACTGACCTTTTCCAACAGTTCCTGACTCAGTTCTGCCCAGACTGAATTCACAATGAGGAAGATTTCATTTGGAAGTGATCTGCACTTGGCCCTTTCCCAATACTGCTGGATTTGTCAGTGGCCCTGCCTTGAGACAGTCAAACATAAGCTGCTGGTGGCAATATGTTAGTGGTTAACTAGGCTGCATAAAGCACTCCTTTCAGACAAATCTCATAGAACCATATTGAGTACCTTGTGATCTGACAGTATGACATGACTGCAATATTTAGATCTTCACTCTTAGATCTTACATGGTGTTTACACACACATGCACACATATAAGGTTGTCTTATTGTAAAGTGAAATATGCATTAAAAATGCCATTTTCCCCATTTTATCGCATTTTGTAGAAATTTCACTTTTAAAAACGGGCTCAAAATAAAAAATATTCCTATTGTAAATCCCGAGAAAATGGAATAATTTTTAGATATTGTATTTGGGGTTTATTTTAAGAATTTATGATTTTCAGTGATCTTATACCAATGCTATTATTGTAATCAGTGGGAAATACTTCTGATTTACAACAGTATATTTCACAACAGTCATACCTCTGGTCTGGGGCTGAGAATCAGAGACTTATTTAGGTGCCTAGCAGAAGTTATGTGAGAGGCAAGGATTTTTTAGGATGATATCTTCTGTTGGATCAAATATGTATTTCGGATAAAGTTAAAGAAGCTTTTGAATGCAATATATTCTTCCTTGTATTAAAACGTTTAATTATATCCAACTAAACAGCTGCTCCAATAAAAGTTATAACCCTAAGAAATCCTTCCCCCTCATAATTTCTGGACCATCACAGCTACGCTATCATGACAGGAATTAGGCACTTAACTACAATTGCAGATCTGGGCCTAAGGCAGTAAAATCACTTGACTTAGCTAAGTTAGGTAGACAAATATTTGGGGAAAGCTGAATTTATTCAGCATCCTTTTTTCACTTTGGACTGTTGAGACCAAGTTATCTTGACCCCCAGTTAAACAGGGCTGAAGTCAACAGAAACTGAAAACCCCTGGACATATTTGAGAAGCTCCCTTGCCATTCCTTTTATAAATAATGTACCATGAAAACAAAACCAAGAAAACCTCCCCGCATATGCCCTCTGCAACAAAATGAAAGATCTTAAATATTAACAGGGTTAGTACATTATTAAATCTGGGCACCCTAGAAGGTGAACTACCTGAATGATAGGCAGAGTTAAATGCTTAAATTATTGTAAAACTGACTTGCATTGAAACTTCAGTTATCTTATCATAAAATTAAAGCAGCTTTTTAAGGGCCTTTTTAAAAAAAAAATTCACTACCATTTTGCTGTGAGAGGGCTTAGATGTTTATCATGTTGACTGGCATATAGGGTTGGATTTGCATCCAGCATACTTTAAATGCTCTAACTAAAAGAGAGAAAAGTCTTTGTTCCAGCACACAAAAATATCACACTGTGGTGCAGGGGGAGGGGGGGGATCAAGTATGATGGATTGAGAGACAAACTTTGTACATTATTGTTTATTCAAGCAGATAGTGGCACTAAATAAGATTTTCCTAATATCATTACCCTGACAATTAACATCCTTTTCACACTTAAAAATTACTCCTGAAACTCAAGAATGAATTGATTTTTTTCACTATAATTAATTACCCCGTGTTTAATTGTGGGAAGCTGCTTCTTATTTTTCAACCTCTGCATTCTCCAGAAGTAGCACAATTCTACTTCTAGCCTCTTCCCCATAAAGCACTAGTGAACATTTTGGTGTCAGGATGATAAAGTATCCACTTTTAGCTTTCTCTCTTTATAAAGCAAGCAACCTCAGATGCCTCATACTTCATCTCTGACTCTGGAGGAGAAAAGCGAGTTTTAAGTTTTAAGTAAAGAACCATCAAAGAATGACAGAAGTGTCAAAAATAATCACTTTAGGTTAACAAGCATAGCCAAGTTTTCTGCTGGTTGTATTAAAAATGGTGCCTTGAGAGTTTCTGCGTGGGTACAAGAAAGTTGGGGTCAACAGAGCCATATTCCATCAAATTGATATTTGAGAGAAAATCCTCCATAAAAATCAAGTAAGAAAAATGGAGAACAAAGATTGCTGAGAGATTTAGAATACCTGCATTTTGTTCTCAGATACTCATTCTCTTAAGAATGCTTGGGCACTTCTTTTGACAGGAAGAAGAGACATGGTGCACAGACCATGTAGGCCTGCCTTTTCAACAGCCATAAAATCTTCTCATGTGTTTGCTTATAATGTGATCAACTGAATCCTAAGGTGGGGTAGATGTGCACCTTTTAAGTGACTTAAATAAAATATATACTTATATACCCGAGTTCACATCATCAACTGAATCCTGCCATTCCATTCCACAAATGATTTTTTCTCTTATTTTTTCATGCATCATATTGTAACATTAGCTATAATGACATATTCTGTGGCACTGTGATGCTATTCATCAGAACACTGTGAACAATGAACTGCATGGCTAAAGTGCAATAAAAATACCAGATACAAAAGATCACGGACTAAATATAAATACTATATTTATGGCACATTATAACCTGCCTAAGGATCTGATATCCCAGGTAACCCCTCTACTATTTAGGAGCTGTATCTTATCACTCAATTTACATTTCATCCCCACTCCCAACCCACTTCTCACCCACTATCTGCCACAATTTGCGTTTTTACTGACTGGCAGTTTTGCGTACTGGTCTCTGGCTTCTATTCTATCACATTCAGGAAGAGCACAAAACAACTGCAGACACTTCCTCTGCCTGAAAAGAGTGTTCGTACCCCAAAACTGCCAAGAAGATTTTTCCAACTATGTTAGTTGGTCTAATAAAAGATATTGGACTTACCCAAAGAACCTTGTCTACCCAAAGAACCTTGTCTGCCTATAAAAAAAAATACAAAGCATCTGTAGGTCCATAGATTATAACTAAGAAGTACTTTGGCAGTAAGTACTCTGAATTAAATTAGCGCAGAACAATGACAGAAATTAATCTGCTACTGATAAACAATCCTGAATCTGGATTCTCTTAAAAACAAAAAACATATTGCTAATTTTAGGAGTATTTTTTGTGACCTAATAGGCTATATATAGTAAAAGCTGCGCTATCCGGCATCTTACAAGCTGGCATGCTCCATTAACCGGCATGCCAGCTTGTAAGATAAAGTGAAACCGGAAGTGCCCACCACGGCATTTGCAGTTTCTCCGAGTCCCCACGACCTGGGGCAAAGCAGCCTGCGCTGCCAAGCCCCCACGGCCCAGGGACATAACAGGCTGCAAAGGGCCCTGTGGGGCCCAGGACCTGTGGGACAGGTGGTGATGCAGCGGCTGGGGAGGAGGGATGCCCCAGACATAGTGGGAGAAGCGGCAGCCAGGGCCGCTCAATTAACCGGCATATTTTGTTATCCAGCATCCCCCATTCCCGGAGGATGCCGGATAACAGAGCTTTTACTGTACATTCATTTATGATGATTTCATCCAGGAGAAGATGTCTACTTTACTTCAATTTCAACTAATATCTACTCTTCAATGGCTTTGTCCACTCACTTAAAACAAACACTGATCTTATTTAAAGAGGATTTGAATTAGCATCATAATAACATCAATGAATATTAATATACAATATATGTTTATTTTTTTCTGTCATTTTAGCAACTTTGTAAATTATACATTTATCTTAAGCTTATAAATTATCTTTGATCCCTCCCAAATCCTAAACCTGAATCTCACTCTCTCTGGCTCATTGCACTTCACTTCGTAAATCTCAATCCTCAGGCAACACGAAGAACTCCAAAGCCCTAGGAGACTGTGTCCCAATTTCAGTACTCCCAAGCCCAAACATTAGAAAAATTACTGACAAGATCTCAAAAAGTAATAAAACTGGCTTCAAAATAATACATGTACAATTCAGGGAGGGAGGAGAAAGGGGTCTTAAGTCTTTAGTTCTTATGCATCCTATTTTAAAAAGAAAAAAAGAGCATCTTGTGGATTGGAAATGATCCCAGGAACTGGACTTTAAATAAAACTCCCAATTTTACAGCCATGGAAAAAAGAATCACAAGCCCACACAGTATATCCACGTTCCTTCTAAAGAACTAAAATTGTGCGGAGTGAAAACGTCTCAAAGCAAATGGAAGCCTCAAGATTTCATACACATCTTTGCAAAGAAATAATACAATAAATAATGATAAACTTAACTGGATAATTAATAGATCCTTGAAATTGATTCCTGTCCATCCTGTTATTACACACATTTATTATTACACTGCAGTAAGGCATTAGAGTCCCAATCCCTGTCCAGAAAATATTTACAATCTAAGTCAAAGATAACAGTCAACTAGTTGATCTAACAGACAAGAAGCACAAGATAAACAAGAGGCGAATTCTAAGTGGTATCACAAGCCATGCTCATAGACTGCCAGTATTGATTTCTCCATCTTTCTGTAATTATTTTATTTTGTTTACCACCAATTCAACAGTTCTGTTAAGCGAATGAGTTTCCTCAGCAAGTGAGGGCCCTCATATAAGAATAAGTTTTCAAAGACTGAAAGAAATGCATTAAGCTTGCATGGGATACACAGCCCAGTTACAGCTTCATAGCATAACAACAACAACAACAGCAGCAGCAACAACAGCAACAAGATTGTCAATAGATTTTCAATTAAGGACGTGAACATCCCCACTGAAGACCATCTCATTTCTGCAGACTTCTGGGGGATCATCCTCCCATTGTACATCTCTTTATAGTTCAAATCTCTTCTGTTATTAAAACCCCCTTACCCTCACCCTCAAGCCCCATACTTCAATTTTCCAGAGGGTTAGAAATCACATCTTCACAAAAAACAAAAATTGTCTCCTATCCATGAACTTTTTCCTCTTCTAAAGCTACTAATTTACTTTACATAACTAGCATTCTTTTCATACACAGATTTATCCTAAGGTTTAAAAACATACACCCAAACAAAAACCACCATGTACATACTTGGACTACAATAGTACAAAATTGTACCTTTTGAAAAGCCATGCTTGCTTCCTGACCATGAACTTTTGCTTTTATGAATTGCTAATTTGGTTAATGGGTTCATTCTGCTCTGAAATTTGCATCATGAAAATTACCAGTTTACAGAGACCTCAATGTGTGACACATCTTGCATGTTTTGTTAGAAAGGTTGCATTTGACACTGGGAAACAGTAGGCTGTCTTGAATAGGTAAAAATGTAAGAAATGACATTAGGCCCTTTGATATAACACAATAGTTATATATATTTGTTGTTATTTCTTTGCTAATGTGAAAGAAGGCCACAGCATACTCGTAGCTAAGTCTTACGCTTTTCAGAATAGCAGAAGTTTGACTTGAAGTTCTGGAACCTCAGCAATTGAGGTATCTTTTCTAAGGAATTTGTGCAACTCTGAATAATCGATCATACAATTAATGCAGTAGAAAAGCACTGGTAACACCTATTGCAGGCCAAAACCTATGGAAGCAAATTGCAGTCCTTAAATTAGATCCTGAAAAAAAAGGAGAGGGAGAAAGGGAGAGTGAGTGAATGTATGTGCGGGTATGCATGAAGCACATATGCAAAAATATTCATCTGAATAAACAACAAACACATTGAATGTAGGCTCTTTGGGGCAGGGTGCATTGTTTAAAATATATTTTTATAGCACCAGCACAATGAGGACTTAAGCCCAGGGCTTGGTCTTCAAAGCACTGACTAATACCACAAAAAAAGTGAACACCCACCTGCTGCGTAAGTGACTATTAAAAAAGACTTGTGTATAAAATTTAATGTAAATAAGCATAAATAAAAGAGCTGTTGGACATAGCTTGCTGCTGGATCTGATAAATGAAAAGGGAGTCTTTAAGAAATATTTCCAAACAACACTCTGCAATCCATCGTCTCACATACCCATGAAATTTTCATCACAGGAAGTATCCCAATGGTTGTACAAGCTGGCAATGAGAAGATGCCAAGACAAGGTGATGAAAGAGGAAGGTAAATAGGAGCCCAGGAGACGGAAAGAAAATATGAACTAACATATCAATAGGCACAATACTGGATGTCAGCATTTAGGAGCATTTATTTGATTCTTTCATTTAAATTGTTTTCTTCCAAAAACTGAGCAAGATCATCAGTTTGTCATCTAGACCCAAAAGCTAACATGTTATATTGCACTGTACCTGGAGCTGTCACTTCAGAGACTGGGACTACCTGAATCTCCCCACTACTTAGCAAGTGGAAACTACACAACATGTATGGGTGAAAACATTAGCCACTTGCAGCGTTGCAGCTATCTTTTGGAAAATAGGCCTTGTGTTTGCTTTAGAATCCATTTATTCCACTTAAAAATTCCTTCAGCCAAAAAGCACTCCCTCCCAGGCCCACCTCCTCAAATTAGGAGAAATTACAAATTCACCCAATTAACATAATTAAGATGTCTGAAAGGCCTTTTCATCTCTGTCTGGTTAGGACAACAGTTCCCCACCATCTGCATGGCTGGGTATGCAACTGCACAGCTTGCAGATATCTTTGGCTTTACAGACCCACATAAGTGGAACAGGCCTGAGGGCAATGAGGGCAAGGAGCAAAGGGACAGCAGAGAAGAAATAGAACAATATCATAGTGAAATACAGCATACACTATGGAGTCCCCTTCAGTGGTAAGGGCTTGACACCCCACATGCCCCTTTTACCTCCTCTCAAAAAACCCCTGCTTTGTGGTTTCCAAACAGCATGCACCCACATTTGGCTTGCCTGCAAAGGGTGGATGCTGGTCTCTTGCTTCTGTGCCTAGGAGGAGAGGGTGCTACCTGCACTGCCACATGGCA
>NW_017728923.1:8662933-8691672 GCF_001723895.1 Crocodylus porosus | reverse complement strand
CACCTGATGGTTGATGAGCAGCTCATTGCATTCAGGGATCGCTGTCCCTTCAGACAGTAGATGCCCAGCAAGTCTGCCAAATATGGCTTGAAAATCTGATTGTGCTGTGATGCAGCAACATCCTTCCCCCTATCTGGAGACATCTACCTGGGCAAGCGACCAGAAGCAACCTGAGGGCACCACTGATAAAATCTTTCCAACTTGATAGCAATTATTTTTTAAAACATTTCCCAAAGGGTGGACCACACAAACTGAGAAAAGCAGAGAAGAATATATAAGGCAACAGAAAATATATTAATTGGGTTTTATTAATGGAAGATGCTGAAATCTCACACAGTTTCAGAAGCCCCTTATCTAGGGTTACCAATCCTCCAGGTTTGCCCTCAAGTCCCAGAAATTAGATATAAATCTCCAGAAGACTGTTGAGAGTCACTCAGGAGATAAATGAAAGGGTATTCATTAAAATAATGAATATTAAACATTGCATCCAATTTATACAGTGCTCCCACAGGTTTTTAAAATGTAATAGTAATGTATATTTGCCTTCCTGATGTAAGGTCTGTACACCATAATTAATGTCATTATATCATATGATGAAACCTCCTGAAATAGATTCAGAGTTAGCAACCCTACCCTTATCACAGTCACCAGGAAGGAAAAAAGTGTTGGACAACTAAGAGGTACCAGGATGTTAATGAATCAGAGCTGAAGTGGTAAGAAAAGGACAGCTCAGGAGCTGAGGGCAGTGAAAATGGACCCTTCCTATGCCTTCACCCAAACAGAATAAAAGGATTATGCAAGAATTACCTGTAAAGCAGAAATATCTAGCCTCTAGGAAAGCTATAAGACCCCAAGATATCAATGAATTTTAAACTAGAAACTACCACCAGGAACCAATGGGTTAAAATAATGTGAAACTTTAACTCAATTTTGGGGACTGAGGAGTTCCTGAAAGCACCTAGGAAATGAGTACCTGGTAAAAAAGTGAGTTTTTTGGAGTACTTACAGAAGAGCATAAAATGATCTGGTCCTAGAACAATGTACTTGTTTAGGACTGTAATTTGTCAAGCCCATACTTGATAACTCTCTCCATGATGTACCCCCTTTTAGAATGGGTCTGCTGTAGTTCTTGCTCTGAAAATGGCATTTTACAAAACAGAACAAAACAGGACAAAAAGAGGGACAAAAGAGTCCCTAGAGAACAGACTGTGTATCCTACTCAATGTAAATGCATTTTCAAAAATCTGAATTTATTTGCTTGTCTTTTTCTGTTCATTGAAAGATATATGGCCACACAACTGTAAACCAGGGCAAATATACATACATAAACCCCAATAAAAGTAGCTGATAGTGATGAATGTTTACTTCAAGATTTTCATTTTAGTCCCCTATCCTAAATGTTAGTGAGTCTGAAATATTTGTCTCACTCTTTTCAAAGGAATGAATTTAATCCTTGATTTCAAGCGGATTTTTATGTGCTTCTGATACTGAGCTGGCAAAAAGAAAACAAAACAGAAAAAATCCCTAAATTCTCTATGTACTAGTGTTCCAAATTTTACAGCCTAGGAATTGAATCTCTCTTCCTATTCTGCTATAACAGCGACTCAATCATCACTGTATATCCACAAAATGCTTTCTTAGTATTACCAATGCATCCTTGTTACAGAGTAATTTCAATGAGTCAATACACACCAGCAGTTTGAAACAGCAGGGATTCGAAACCTGAAGAGAGCACACTCTTAGCACAATATCTTTCTTGATTTACTGGAACACAGAACTGATGGATAAACAGGATACAAATCTCCTGAAAAAGCAGCAAGATCCTTGTCTAGTGACCCAGGATACATATAAAACACAGCCTCTGATGGCTTTCAAATTGGAAGGTCTTCGAACTGATGGAAAGTTCCAGCTTAGGGCTGACCACAAAAAAAGTGTGTTGCAGTAATATTAGCAGCTGTAGTGATTTATTCAAAAGCTCAGGCACATTTTGGTTCTATTTAAATGCCTGACATTTAACCATCCCACAAAGCTGTTCAAAAAGAGAGGTATAATCCACGCAACAGCTACTCACCCTATAGTGTAAAAAAGCACCATAAAGATCTATACTTTTAGCAAGAACTAGTATTAGGGTAAAGATATTCATTATGTTTACTGATTATATTTGCATTATTTATTTATTATAACATAACATAGTTTATTATAACAGGGCTTGTAGCACTATCAATTTTTAAGATTACTGAACAGAGACAAATGCAAGGAAACTCAAGACCAGGAACACACACCAAAACACCCCTTGTAAATAAAATCACATCAACATTTTAAATCCTTAACCTCTCCATTTTGCTTTTAGTCTCAAATAAGCATCCAACAGAATTCCTAAACAAAACTAAGGAAAGAAAAATATTACAAAAATGAAACCTAGAGGATTTTTTTTAACATAGTTGAATAAATTAGAAGGCCCAAGAGCAAGTCAATAAGGAGCATATCAAGAAGAAAAAAAAGAATGGAAGAAGTAGATGAATGAAATATGAATGACCATATTCACCCTGTCCCTATTACTTCTGTTGCAATCTATCAAAATACTGTTGACACCATAATGGTCCCTTGGGAGAATGCGTTAACTAAAGGGGTAGCAGCTTCATTGATCAGCAGTGGGACAGAGAATTTGCCTGGAGAAATTATGTCGATCTGCTAATGCAGCAAATGAGGAGTTACTAAAGTCAAGTCACTGCGGACAAAGTCAAGGTCAAGCAACAGAACTTCACTGCAGTTAACTTCAGTTGAGACTCACAAACATATTCATAGTATAGATTGCTTCTTAAGAGGGAGATTGTCTCATCTTTTTCAAAGACAAAGACACTAGCAGGAAAGCCTAACAGAAGGATAACTGGACATAAGAATGGCCTCTGGTTGCTGCTGTTGGTATAAAGTGATTTGTTCTTCTGGCATGGGATTTTCACTGAAAACCTGAGTAGCAACAACAAATGAAGCCACAAGATTTAGACCAAAAGAGACCATTTGGTGGAACAGAAAAACAAGTGTGATCTCATAAGGATCAAGCTGAACGCAATCTTGATAGGAAAAGTCAAACTTGTTCTGGCTTAATTTGTTTTATTGGATTGGAAAGAACCAGGGATTATATTTCTCCCGTCAAATCAGATTTATGGGAGATACAAAGTAAGCCTGGATTGTCCCAAAAAGGCAAGTAGGAAATGAGACTACCTCTCGTAACTCAACATTTTCTTTAGTGCCAGATAGATAAACTTAAGGTGGTCAGCCAACCCAGATCAAATGGAATTTGACATCTCCTTATTTGTAATCCATTTCAAAGCAAATAATACCCATAGTACATCTACAGCTAAGATGGACAAGTAACATTAGAAATATAGCTTGTAATGTGCTTTTATTTGCTTTTAACATGATGCATGTTCTTCCTTTTTTCGCATAAGCTCAGGCACAGCACCTGATCCCACCATCCCTCTCACCCCTTCTTCAGCGTCCTCTGTCCTATCTGTTTCTATCTGCTGGAAATAAGTTGGCAAGGTAGCACCATGTGACCAACAGGCAGATTTCTTTGGTTTGGGAACCCCTAACCTAGATAAACTGCAGTAATTTCTTGGCAAGAGCAGCACATACCTGAATTTCTTCTCACGATTTATACTGTAAACATTGCCAGCAGATATTTCACCGAGTGTTTTTTTCTACTCCTGACTGTGTTGAATAAAGTTAGAGAATGGGGTTTATTAACTCCAGACACTCCTCACAAAACCCACCCACCTCTCCACAAACTCAGAGACACCTTTTCAGATCAACTGAGATCTTGAGTGATGCTCCTGGCAAATTCTGGCCGCAGGACTTGTTTACATCAGGATGGTATGTCATTTGTTCCCTCGTGTGATGGCTTAGTCAAGATATCATGTAGAAATAAAATTCAGTGTAAAATTAGTCGCAGACCAGCTCAGAAACAGCAAATGATGCAGAGATAATAAGGGGATTTGCAGAAAACACTGATATTGTATTATGATTAGTGAGCACAACTTCACCCCTTGATGCCTTTAGGTCTAGGGCTCCTACTAGAAAAGCAAATGCATATGCATTAGCATATTACATGGGCAAATCCAGGCTCCTGGGGCTGTGGAGTTAAAAGTCATGGGAGAGTGGCTAAAACTAAACAGATTTTGTTGTCGTTGCTGCTGTTCCGATTACTCTGGGGTCTTAAGACTATGGAATGTTTATACCTACCGCTATGAGAAATATAATGCGATACAGCTTCCGAAAAGAAAAAATATGATAATCATGGATGACTGTCTGATGTGAACTTCATGAGAACGCCTACACATCTCTCTATAACACTTCTCCAGAAAAGGACAGGAGTTTAATAAATCAGCTTCTTGGAACAAGAACAGTAAGCACTTTGATAAGTCATGTAACCAATGCAGTAAATGGGTATATGACAACCAACGCCTATAGTGAGATAGAAATATGACGACTGAATAACACAGCCTCATCAAGTGTATTTTTTTAAAAACTACTGATATATGTGGGCATCAGTCAAGTGTCACAGTTTATGCATTTTTGGCAGAGAAGGGGAAATGCAGATTGTCTTCATGTCAATGACTAAGTCAACTGTATAATCATGGAAGCAAGTTTTAAGTTAGAATCCTATAGCTACAAGAAAAAAAAAAACAGCTTGTACAAAAATACTTTTCCTTTCTGTTACTTCTTCATCCAGGAAAACTCAGTTCAGATGAAGCATGTATTATCTTGTTAAGTTTCTGTTTATTCCAGTGCAAAAACTGGCATAATTGAGATGCACAGTGGTCAAATCCATGGCCTTGGGTCAGAGGTAACAGCTCAGTCAGGAACAAAAGTGAAGCACCTCCTGGCTGTTGGATCACAAATCACCTTCACACACGTAAATGACTAGCAAGATAAGTTGTGTGAGACACCTCAAAAAGATCTCACTTCCCCGGACTCCTCTGGCTCAGTGAGCATGCAGGATTAAAGAGTTTATTTTCACAGATTATCTTCCATTTACCTATGGGAAAACAATCCAAACCTTTTCCAAGGTACCTCCTCAATCTAGGACCTGTGACAGATGACAGACACTTAAAATGGTAGGATTAACTCATTAATCACATCTTAAATACTGACTTGGCCACAGGTTCAATCAACTAATGGTATGATAAAATGAGGAATAAGCCACAAAGTTATTATAAAAAGTATACATTATTGTGTAATAACTTTGTGTCTGGTTCTTTTAACAGCTTTAACTGAATGTGTGGTCAGTGCCCAGTTTGCAGAGCATGTGGGAACACTTCAAGACTCCTGGATACTCCAGAGGCTGGAAAACCCCTCAGCTGACTGGGGGTCCCAACAAAGGGAGTACATGGTATGCTCCCCTATCTGGAAACCCTGATCAGCTCACCTGGATCCTGCTGTAGGAGAGCATGGTGTGCTTCTCCAGTTGGGAGCCAACCTGGCTATTTGCCAGATCAGCCGGGCCAGCTATGTGGCTCAGTGGGAGCTGCTGTGGGATCCCACAATCACATCTCATGCCATGCATATGTGAAATGGCAAGAAGCACAGCTGTTGGGATCCCACATCAGATCCCAACATGCCTTCACTTAAACATCTGTCAGGGGCCTAGGTCACTCCCTAGCATAAATGAATATAAAGCCAAAAAAACAGTCTCAGATTCTCAAGTCAGAGGCCATATTCCAGTAACTCCTCATGTTATCATAAGTCTGGCTAAAAATTAAACTGCCTAAACTGCTGCCTGCTCCTGACCTGCAAACTCTAGTAAGCCTGCAGAGAGACTCCTGGTTTAAACACCTCTGATCTCTGCTAAATCTTGTGAGAGAGAGAAAGCAAGCAAAGTGCCAGAAAAAAACAACTGGCTGGAGGAAAGGTCACATAATTTGCACCCTCCATCACACTGCATATTCCAGCCACGCTTCAGTGACAGACGGTCAAGCAGTGGTGTTCTTGTCCAGCTCCAAAAAAAAGAGAAGATGCAAAATGTACACTGTGCAAACCTACCCATCCTTAGTGTTTCATTTCATTAGTTACTCAAATGAGAACAAAATGCCTGTAACACTTAGCCTAAGCTTGGCTGTTCACAAGAATTCCTTGCATCAAAATTCTGTCTGAGCTCCTAATTTCTTATTCTGATTTCTTATCAATTAGTTGAGGCCCACAGCATACACTTGATAACCTGGCAAGCATTGTGTATTATTATTATTTTCTTAGCAAATACTTTATGCACTGAAAAGCTACTTGTTAATTTAACCCCAAGTCAATGAATGGTTTCAGAGGTGGAAAAAATATTTTCAGGGCTAGATTCATAAAACTGGTGAAGGACAAGCTCATGCTGCCGGCCTCCCCCACCTGTTAGTCCCTTCCCTGCCTTCCAGCCATTTTAAGAGTCTAGTTATTTCTTTTGTGTTTCTTACAGCCACCTGAAATGTAATGCTTTGTTTCAGATTTAATGAAACGTGTTCTTCAGCACAAAACAAAATTGTTTGGTTTCTCAATTTGGCAAGAAACTCAGTTTTGCTTTGGTTCAATCCAAATGTATTTTTGCTTGGTTTTGTTTTTTGTTTAGCTGACAAGCTGAAAAATCAATTATTCACAAAGCCCTCATCAACAGTAATTTCTTTGCACCTTTACATAGTGTTCTAACAACTCGGTTTCGAAGGATTAGCACTCTTGAGTATCCGTGTGCGTGTGCCAGGACCCTACCACTGAGTTACAAACAACAATGCTTTCTATTATGCATGGCTGGATCCAGGATTTTGTAAAAAAAAGGGGTGCTGGAATAGTCACCAGCAGTTCAGAAGTGGGTCCACTCCCCTCCCCTCTCCCATGTTTTCCTACTTTCACTAGGACAGGCAGACCATATCATGGGAGCAGCAGCCAGGGGCTTACCCCAAACCAGGTAAGAATCCCCCCCCACCCCTCTCAGCACCCTCTTCCTTCCCCTCTGTACTCTTACCCTCCACTCCCCTGCTGTTCCCTCTCCTTGCCCACTGCTACCACTGTGCTCAGGTGCTCTGGGAGCAGGAAGAGATCCAGAGCCACTCTTGCCTAGCTCCTGCTGGGCTGCACGGGGAACTGGGCTCAGCCTGGGACAGTGACAGCACAGGGTGGATCCCCCAGGGTGTACTGAGGGGCGGGGGAGGGTAAATGTGAGGGGAGAGAGATGTCCCTGAGTACAGAGGAGGAAGGGTGGCGGGAGAGGGAGGAGAGGAAATTCTTCTCAAATTCAGGTCTTAAAAACAGTCCATGGTTGCTGCTCCCAAGACATGCTGGCATGCTCTGTAAGGAGTTTGGAGGGGAGGCAGAATGATTATGCTACCAGACCCTCTCTGAATCTGCTCCTGTAACCATACAAAGTATAATTCTAACTTTTAAACATGCTTAGCATTCACAGGGAACCACACAGAAGATGCTGCAACTTCACATGTCACAGCTTTCCACCACCATTTCCTACATGGTTAATTCACAATGCATTCCTTGAACGTGGCTTCAGCAAGTGCTATATCTCTTTCCAGATGGGGAAAGTGAGGGAGAAACAACTAAATGCTTCTTAAGTATAGCAAGTGTGCCAGCAAATATAGCAGAATCCAGGATTGTTTTTTTTTTTCTGAAACTCTGTTATTTACAGCAGAGTCTTCTCCCCAGACAATTCAAACAATTTGCAGCATGGTGCATTTTCATCTCAGGTTTAGCTCTGCAAATCCTAGGAGCATTAATGGAGCAGTGTGATTAAAGTCCCATATAGCAAGATAAGATGCACATCCACTTTATTCAAGCAGTCACATCAGGGAAATTAAACACTATCCCTCACAACTAATTATTGACACTGGATGTGTCCAATCATGCCTTTTCCAGCCAGGCCACTCTTTAAAATTTCACCCAAACTATTACCTTGCTGTAAAATGCTTGAAAAGGTTTGTAACTCATTAGTATGGCACTTTTCAGATATTCATAATATTTAGGTACAGACTATTCAAATGTACACAGTATTTATGCAAACACAGTTAGTTGCACTTCATCTTATTTATATATGGCACTGGTGTAGTTATGATAAATGACTAGCAAGATGTTATACTAGCAAGATGCTGTCCCTGCAGTGTTACTTAGGACTTTGTTACATATTGCACCTTGAGTTGCTCAAATGTTGATCGCTGTTAGTGCTAGCTCAAATTTGGAGCAGTCACATCTTAAGGGTTAAAAGCCTTCTCTGACTGTCCCCAATCTGCACATCTGTAGCTTGCCACTAGAGAGCTGGCCAGCAGGAGCCTGATCAGGAGCTACAGCTGTGAGTTGCCACAGCAGGGGTGAGCCAGGGTAGGCTTCTATCCCTGCTCTAGGCTGTGGGGAGGGGGAAGATATGGGTGTGGGGGAAGGAGGTGGGGTGGGAACATGAAGCTGGGAGCTGGAGAGTTAATGGAATGGGGGTGAAAAATAAAATGGGAGGTAGAAGGGAAATGGGGGTGCAAAAAAGGTAGTGAAATGAAGGACATCGGCCACTGAAGGATAAAATAAAAAGAAGTAAAAACAATTAAAAAGAAATAAAGAGGGAGTAAACTGAAGGCTAACAATGTTCATAAATTGGGATTTGGGACTGGAGTGTGCTGGTCATGGCTGGGAGTGGTGAGAGAAGGTGCTTTGGGGGGAGCTACTGCCCCTGCCCCATGAAGGAAGATCCAGCTCATGGAGACCCATGCCATCCCTTAACTTGTTCTTCCCCCACAACTCCCTGTAGACCCCAATCCTGGATCCATGCATGCCCCGCATCCTGGATAGCTGGCATGTGCTCTGCATTGGGTTGAAACCCTCAAGGTGGGAAGGTCAGGGGCAAGGAAGGGGAGTTGGCTTGGTGCCAGACACCCCTTTGGCAGCAGAGTTCAGGGAGGGAAAGTTTGTCCACACAGAACAGCAGGACTGCAATTTGGGCAGCTCATCTATGAACAGTGACCACACATTAATGGAACATGAGTTAGGTAACAGGGACAGGAGATAAACATGCCCTGGAGTGGCATAACCTTAAGCCACTTAAAATGTACTTAGAGCTAGCTTCAGGTGTTAATGTGAGGACAGCCCAGAGGTTAAGAGCTCCTGGAGCTGCCTAAAATGAACATGTATTAACTCCCTGAGGCAGTGCTGTGTTTGCAAACACTTTTAAATAGTGCTCACCTTGTACCCCAAAGCTGAAGACCAGTTTAATGCCCACACACATCTGAAGTTGCATTTACATTCCTCTACGCAGGGCTAAAGTGGGACATAGAAAGATGCATAGGTCTTGTGCCAGCCCCCTGCACTAGAGTGGATTAAATCTACAATGAATGAGAGAGACTGTTGCCAAGAGAAGACAGTCTGAAAAGACGCAGTGAGATTTTGTGCAAAAATGAGGGTGAGTCCTAATACATGCACATCACTAGCAAAAAATGCAACCTCTGCTAAATGTATCTGATAAATCAGAGACATCTGCAGCAAGAAACAGACATCTCATATTATTCTGTTTAACATACTGGCTGAGAAAAGTGCTATGGCTGGCCAGAAATATCCATTCCCTGAACGTTTAGTACATATCAGACATTACTTGCATGAACATGCCCAAAAACCAATACAAAAAGGTATATGGGAAAATGAAAATATGGTTTGAAATTCCCTCAAAAGTTTTCGAATAATTAGTCCCACTGCTTGCCTTTACTATGGCTTGGCTGTCAGATTTCACCAACTCCAGTGAGCTCTTATCAAACTGCTGTATGCATGTCTGTCAGTGACCTTGAAGCAGTGCTAACAAATAGAACTCATGCAGCCATAGTGAGCCATTTCCACTATGGTATTATTCCTCCTGAGAAGAAGCTATAGGGGGCACCATTAGAAAATCTTCAGAGCCTAAGGAAGTTTTGTGATTTAAGTGCCACATTACTGTGCTGTGAACTTTTTGTCATTTGTTATTGGGAGCAGATTCACAGACCAGCAATCTTTCAAAGTTAAAATATCTTTGCCAAGCCACATCCCCACCCCCCACTCCCCCTACCCCTGTTAAAATGTCAAAAGTTACAATTCTGCAGCTGTTTAACAGCAGATGGTGAAAATAGTTTCTAGGTGGATTATGATGCTATTTATTGGCTCCTTTACAGGGAAAACAAAACAAAAAAAAATCCACTTACAAACTCACTCTAAGAAAAATAATTGCAATATATTGTTTTGTTTTGTCAATTTTCAGTCTTTCGTGACTGCAGATTTCCAAGAGAAAAAGTAACGTACCTAAAATGGGAGTAGATAGTATGCACCTCAATAGACCTTTAATGTTTGAACATAGTCCTCTGAATAAATATACATGGCAGTGTACCTGTAGTGAAGCATAACTGAATACACATGAGAACTTCATTAGCTAAGGGAAAGAAGTCTTAGAGGAAACCGATTTTTTTTGGCAATGCTTTTCATTTCATGATGGTTTATCATAATATAACCAATATTTTTTTTTTATTTACTATGTATGCATAAAAAGACAAAGTTCTTACTAATTCTGCATGGCTTTCTTATAAAAATATGAATTACCATGTTGTAAAAAACTTCCAAAATGTAAAACATAAGTCAATTTTTAACTTTTTTAAAATGGAGTCTGTTTTTTATTGCTTTCTCCCTTACTTCCCATTCTTAGCCAGCTCAGTTCCCATGCAGTTGACCAGCGTATCATATACTCCCTCTTGTAGGCAGGCTTATTCAGAGTAAGATTATGAGCACATATGCCTCCAGCACGATGGTCGTGAATAGAGATTTAAACCCAGGACAGAAGTCTATCACTCAAGCTTTATTTGTGAGAGAATAGATCAACATTTTACTTGCGAGAGAATAGAACAGTGGTTCTGGAAGGACTGAGAAGATCCTATTATGTAGCCCTGCATGTTAGCATCCTTGTGCTGTAGCCAGCCCTTCCACTGCCACCCAGAGCCTGGGGTTGTTCTGCCCTGGCTCAGAGTGCTGCAGTCCTGGGTGCACATGCAGATGTTGCACCCAGGATCAGCTTTCTTCAGCGCAACCTGCACCAGTTTATTGCATTGCAATTATTGCACATGTAGATGCATATTGAGAACAATATTTCTTCCAAGGATGGGATCTTCTCAGTTTTTCTGCTCTATTCCCTCACAAGTAAACTGCTGATCTATTCTGTCACCATCTACACATGGATTTTGGCAAAGTAAATTATTGGGCCTAGGATAGTACTGTCCCAAACAGAACTACCCTACAGTCGAGTTAATTAATTTACTGTGCCCTAATACCACAGCATGTGTAGACTGTGACACTTTACTGTGGAGCTAATTAGCCAACTCAGTAAAGCTTACATGTAGTTGCACCTAGTATAAACAGCAGTACAAACCATCACGGAGCCAGCTACTGTTACTAATACCCTGTTTCCAATGGCAGCCTTTGGGATAACAGTCATTGAATATGTGTGATAAAAACACTACATATTTTCTACAGTAGTGGTAGCTTATTCTTCCAGGTGTTTGTTCCTTCTCTTTGTAGTTTGTACATTTGTAAATTTCCATGAAGAGAAGTAGCCAAAAAATCTTCACAACATTTTTCTGTTAAAAACATCATTAAAAATAATAATGTACAACAGAAAACTATTTTTGCTGCTTGATGGAGATGAGCCCCAAACAAAATCTTATATTCAACATGCTGAAGCTATGAGCCAATTTGGAAATATATTAGTGCATTGCCACATGTTCATGTTTTCCTAAAGACTTCTCCTGAAAAATCAAGCCCTTTCTCTCTCTCAAATCTTCCCTCCTCACTCATTCACAGCCCAGGTGCTAGTCATCTCATAAGCCTGATTTAGGATGAGCCTGTCCTTTCTAGAGATTTTTAACCCTTTGAGCAGCAATTTCTACTTTTGTTGGTTCAGCTTCATTTTCACCAGGGGCAAAGCATCTTCTCTGCATTTGTCTTGCAGTGAAATAAATCAGAACTTCAATTCCAATCCCTTGATAAAGGGAATATTTTTAACTACTAGCTTTGATTTTAGGTCTGAAACATATCCCTGACCTAATGGTATTTGATGTATTTATCAGCAGCATTATCCTGTGGCATATTCCCAAAGTAGATTTCCAGCTTAATGGAAATGTTCATAGCACAGTTTATTTCCAGCTGCCATTCACAGACACACAAAAAACATTTTTCCCTCATTGCTGCTGTACAGATTGAGTACTAGCCTTTTTGAAGCACCAGACCCTTGCACTTCTTCCAGCAACTTGCATTTTATTGCCTCACTTATGAAGTGTGTTATTAACAGAGGTTGAATAACAAACACCAACATTGTGGCACATCCATTTCAAGCCTCATGGTTTTACTTTTCTTTTTATTGCTACTTTAGCACATTTGTTTACCATATTTTGAATGCTTGGGGCTTCCATAACATCATTATAGAGATGTTTAATCAAACTCACAGTTTATTCCAACAGCATTTGGCATCAGTAGCAGCCATAACTCATTGTAAACATTAAACTGGCAAGCTAATTCGTGTGACAACTTTGATGGGTTTTAAAAAAATCAAAAATCATGTGCCATACAACAGCACTCTGAGAAACAGATATTTAAATATATACACTAACTCAGTATGAATCATTGGGCCTTGTTTTTCCCATTTTAGTGAATATGAGAGAACAGAAAATCTGTACCATGGATAAAATTTTCCAAAGACTCTAAATGACTTAGTAACCCAAGATCTATTTTTGAAGGGATGTAAAAGTGATTCTTACTGATTTCTGATGAAACTCGGTCTTTTCTGCACTTAAGGCACTTTTGAAAATGGCACTATAGCTTCTAAATCATTTAAGAACTTGTCTTGAAAGCTTTATTGCACATACCAGTACATTATAAATTACGTCCTGGTTTGGAATCTACCTCAAAGAGAAGCCAATGAGATTGTTATTATAATACTATAACTAATTAAAGGCTGAGGGCCAGTTGTACATTACAATGGTTTCTAATGCCTTAGACACTTCACCCAGCATACACTTCCATAAAAATTATCTAAAATGAGCACCAGTAGGATAGGGCATCTGCAGGAAGAGGGCGAGTTTTATATTTGTGTATCTTGAGTGGAGCTTGTTTGGAATTAAGCTCAATAGAAGATGTTTGTCTATTTTAAAAGGTTTGCAATGAAAGTCCTGAACCAGCTCAAGTTTGGTTATAATTAAGCACCTGAAAATGTATCGGATTCATGAAACATGTATTATCACGCATTTGAGATAAGTCTGATACTACATTCAACCAGGTTTAACTGATTTGGGTCAAACTAGTTTATACAATGTCTGTCCCAGACCCTTTCCTGGTTTAAGTTAAACCAGACTCCCCCAGCAACCTGGCATTCTTTCTGGACAGGACAGGGCTGTCTGCTCCAAGGAAGGGCTGGCCCCTCCCTTCTGCTCCCTGGCTGGAGCTCCAGCAGAGACTACAGGCTGTTCCCCTCCCCCCACCACCCACACACCCTGCTAAGCAGGAATTCCACCCTCCCCTCTGTCTTACTGAGGTATTCTGTGTATTGGCCAATTCTGTGCATTGGCTAAGAGACTACATGTTGGCTATAGTCTGTGCTGTGGTAGATGGGACAAAGGCAGAATCAACAAGTAGCTGGTAATGTCCTCCTGATGTTTTCTTAATGGGGTAATGAACACTGTGTTATCAATTCCCTGAGCATCCTGATGGAGCCTGGACATGCCCCCCCCCTCAACTCCACACTGTGCAAGGGAAGGGAGGGCTGCTTTAGAGCCCCCCCCCCCCACACACACACACTTCTAGCCTGAGCCACTGCAGGCATGTGCCTACATGTCTGGGATGTCTGTACAGTTACAAACTGATTTAGCTTAGCCAGGTTAGACTAACTTCCAAAGATTGAATCAGTTCAGGCTCAGACTTTTTAAATGTCTGTCCCTAGCCCTCCACAAGCCACATTAAGGTAGAACTGCAATTTGTATTGGCTATTTAGAGTTCTACAATGTGCTAGAGGTTTAATAACTTGCACTTCTCTTTCAGAAGGCAAACATAGCCTAAAAGGACCCAGCTGAATCCAAAACTCTTTACTGACGCGCACTGGCATAAGTCCACTGATTTCAGTGGAACCAAGATAATTCACACAAACTGATGCTCTGACACCCCCATGCATCAAGTCAAATGCAAGACAAAACATAATATGGCGAGACTGGAGTTTCCAAATACAGTTAATTAAAAGAAGCAGAGATGAGCACAGTGTGAATCTCAACAAAAATGTAAGGCCTTGTGCTACAATGCTTTTGGCAGAAAATCTGTTTGAAAACAATCTACTAATAGGACCCCTGAATTTTGAGGGAGACAGTAATAAATAAAAGCTTTAAAAATCTTGCAAAGCCAATATGTATTGATTACAAGAAAATCTGAAATACTGAGAAATGGGTGAATAACAACTCTCATGGGGATACAAAATATAAACAACAACAACAACAACAAAATCACCACAACTTTTAACAGGGATCAGAAAACAATATACTTTCAAGCTCTGAGGCTTAATACCATGAATTTCACCCTAAGAGTGTATTTGGTAAAGAGACTTTAAAATGGTCAATCATCAAGTAAAAAAAAAGTGACCTGAGAGGAGGCAACTGTTCTTAAGCAACAGGTGACTGCTTCAAGAGAGAAGAGTTAATTATACTATTTAAAACCAAAGCCAACATAGAGAAATTCCAGCATGTAGCTAGGAGCAGTAGCAGACTGAATAAAGCAATTGGTGGCGTCCAGTGTTTTAATTGTAGGTTTTATCACAACAGGCCGTGTTGTAGGCTTTCAAAGGTGTTCTAATACTGAGCAGGTGGGATGGCTTAAAATTAAGCTTTTCAGGCTCAGTCATTAAATCCCCAAAGATGATGTCTGAGGTAAAACAAACAGGCAATACATCATCTCATATAGTGTATGCGTTGGGGGGTTATTGTATTTGGAAACCAAGAGGCGGTGGATTTCTATCAGTTACCATTCATGTATTCTAATATGTGTAATTCCTAATACCAGGAATCAGTGACACCACCACAAAGGACCACATTGTACCACACCCACGCAAACATGGGTAAGTCCCCTGAGTACGTGGGTGGGTTTAGAATCTTTAATTTGCAAGAACAAAGGGAAAGAACAAAAACAGGCCTCCTTCTACTGCCTTGTGTCTAAGTAGATATGCCTTCATTTCTCAGATGAAAATGGAGTGGCAGATTCTACCTGGCTGCTAACGGGAGCTTACTGTTGCAAGGAGTGAGCAAATTGTTTCCTTGTTCCCCATGCTTTTTGGTGGGGGTGGTGAGCACAGACTACAGGGAGAGAGGGTCACCAGACAGCAGCCCTTCACACACAGCACAGATGGCTGGGATTCAGCTGTCTTTTCCTTTCTGCTGTATGTAACAAAACGTTCATCTGCTAGCGCTGAGACCAGGCAATGTCCCTGAACCAGGCAGCATACTCAGTATTCCTGACTTTTAGGCTCTTGCTTCAGACACAGCAAACATGCACTCCCATTTTTCTCAGGCTCTGACATAAGCTCTTATTGTTCAGGCTTTCCAGTGTTTGAAAGCTTGAACAAGGCAAGAATACATATTCTTGTATTTGCCTTTCCAGTTCCCAAAAATGTCACTGCATTTTTGCAACCTTGATATCAACTTAACCTTTTTTTCCTATCTAGTATACCCCTAAGAAGTGATGGGTGAGGTCACATTCACATTCTCCTTCCCAGCTGAAAGTTCAGGCCTTCAATGGCTGAACAACAGCTGATAAGTATATGGAAGTGGACTTTACTTTTTCATCATGTGTAAAGGGAGAATGTTTTTGTTTTGTTTTGTTTTGGGGGGGGGGGGAGGGTGGTTAATTAGCCATGTTTTAATTGGAAACCCTGATCTGTCACAAAGCATACCTTACATTACGGGAGCAATCTGTAAACATTTTGTAGTTACCATTCTTGTTTGTTTTTCAGGGCAGCAGCACGTTCATTTAAAAAATGATGGGCGATCACTCACGAACAAGTAAGATTGTCTTCCAAGGATCTTAATAGCGAGTCCACAGGTGGCTCCATAGCCCAATTCTAGATCCACATGTCTTGTCGCAGTTTGTTTCCAGGAGGGATGGGGAGTGTGGTGCTGCGTTGGATGTTCTGATATTCTTTTTGCCTGTTCCTTTCCCTCTTCTGCCTGTTGATGAGGTGTTTCAAAGTGTTGACATCCCTCCCAAAGAGCCTTTCTCCATTTCAGTTGGTCCTGAGCAAGGGTCTCCCACGTGTTGATGTCAATGTTACACCTCTTTATGTTTGCCTTCAGAGTGTCTTTGAAGTGCTCTCTTTGCCCTCTGCTACTTCACTGACCTTCTTTCAGCTGTGAAAAAAAGATTCTCTTTGGAAGGTGGGAGTCAGGCATGCAAACTACATGACCTGTCCAGCAAAGTGGGTTTTGGATGATCATGGCCTCAATACTGTTGGAATTTGCTCTGGCCAAGAACACAGTGAAAATGTTTGTGCATCCTAGCTAATCCAAAGGATCTTGTGAAGGCACTGTTGGTGGTACTTTTCCAAGCTCTTGAGATGTCTTCTGTATGTGGTCCAAGTTTCCAAGCCATACAGCAGGGTTGGAATGACAATGGCTCGATACCATAATAAAATAAAATAGCCTCCCTAAAACACAGCTGCCTTCCTTCCATGACCTTCCAGAATTTGATGTTTGTTCAGTAGTCTAGTATATACAACTAAGATGACACCAAAAAAAAAAAGCCCAAATTAAATTTGATCAATGGAGACTAATTTACTCAAAGACAAACCCTACATTAACTTCTTGAGCTTTATGGATCTATAATGAACCATTATTTTTCATACTTTGGTGCA
This sequence comes from Crocodylus porosus, assembly GCF_001723895.1. Taxonomy (NCBI): domain Eukaryota; kingdom Metazoa; phylum Chordata; order Crocodylia; family Crocodylidae; genus Crocodylus; species Crocodylus porosus. The sequence continues at coordinate 8,674,766 of NW_017728923.1, read as the reverse complement.
AGTTAAGCAAGTAAAAGTCCATGGTGCCATAAATTTAGCATCATCCACATTTTCAATGCATTACAAGGCAAGTTTGTAAAAAGTCAATATGTGATCAAACCTGTCCTTTTTTCCAACTTACAGAATTTCACATTTAAGTGGTTGAACACTGTGCAGTATTATATTAATACAAATACTGCAGTGGGGAGAATGCAAGAGAGAATAGTAGAATAAAACAAAATATACCACACAATGAAATTAAAAGGTTATATGCTGATAATTTCAGTACAACACTGAAAAAAGGAATTTTATTTCAAGGCCAACCCATTATACCAAGCGTGTTGGGAATTCTGGAAGGAATTCTGATCCAGCAAAGGAGAACTCTACCTACAGCATCTGAACTTGAAGGAGGATCATACTACATACAGCTGGCCAGATTTGGTGGCTAGGCAATAAGACAGACCATTGACATGTCTCCCCCCTTCTCTGTATGCATGTCTTCCACCTCAGTGACATCCTATTATACCCAGCTGATTCTGTTGTACTGTTCAGAAGTCCAAGCTCACAAAAGGGAGACTTTTTTTTACCTGTAGTCCCACTCAGAGTGGCAGGCAGGTATAATTAACTCTTTACTCAGGTGAGAGTGATTTAACTAAACAAAACCTTACTTAACACACTGACACAGACAGCCTCACTAATGTTAGTGTAAGAAATACATAAGAAAGATATGACTTATGTGGTGTAGTAGAATCCTCTTATTTGGGACACTGACAAACAACCCTTAGAGCCATCTCTTGGGTAGGGTGAATCAGGGTGACCGCCCCAGGCCCCGAGCTTTGGGGGGCCCCACAGAGCTGGGTGGAGCAGCCGTGGCCCCTCCTGTGGAGCCCACCTGGAGCTGGCGGCTCAGCCCTGCACTTTGAAAGAAGTGTCAGGCCGCTCGCCGCCCCACCAAACCCTCCAACCCCTGCCACGTGCCACTGGCTTTGCGTCCACTGAAGAGCTGCTCATCCAGGGTTCATGGGATCTGCTTGGCCCTAGGTGCCAAATTTCATTGCTATGGCAGTGCCATGCCCTGCCTTTGTGGGAGTCCCAGGGCCCCACGCAGTGTTAAATTGGCCCCACACAGGTTGATTTGTCCCAGGCCCTGCACCCTCCTAGGGTTGGTTCTGACAACCCTGATTAAATTATCTCAACAAAAATAGGGACCATGAAAAAAATATTTTACATGAAGTTCAATTCTGAAATGAATAAAAACAGGAGTAAATTGTATTTCAAACAGAGTGAGCTATTGCTGTTAATAGTACTTTTATAGCTATAGTGCTCAGTAACTATGTGAACAAAGCAGGTTATTTAGGTAAGGCAATGATTCCAGGGACCCAGTTTGAATCTCCACAGGTGCAAAAAATTGTAGCTTTTTGAATCAGCAAAATCATGGTAAAACCATTCAGATCTAGTTAAAACCAGTTGGAAAATTTAGTCTTTAATCTTTATTTGGCAAATTCTATATTAATAGAATAAAGTTGAGATTTTACATTTCTTACCAAGTTAAACACCATGTAAGCACCTGGAAATTATTGAATGCATCCCCATTGAGCAGTATTTATGCCACTACTGGTCTGATTAAGCAACAGTTATTACCATTCACAATCATTATTCTAAATAGGTTCCCTAGATGTCCCAGTAAGGTGGCAATCTCCATTTGAGCACATTTAAGGTAAGTAGAGGCTCTGTACTCCATGGGTGCATCCAAATGAGCCTGCATGTGCCTCTTGCCATGTCTCAAAGTAGTCTGCGATATGGCAAGATGCATACTGGGAATCAAAAAGCATTCCCCGCACTGGATATTTGCACTGCAGGCTCAAAATTTGGTACCTTGAAATCCAGGTACCAAAATAAAACTTGGGGGAAAAAAGTGGGACAGGAACCCTGGGAGTCAGTCCTCCAGAGAGACGCTCTGGTTTCTTGCCAGAGCATCTCTATAGTCCTCCTGCCACCCTGGGCACTGTCACAGGTAAGTTAGGGATGTGGGGGTGGACAAGTTATAGGTGTCAGTAGGTATGAGGGGTGGTGGGGAGTGAGAAGTAGTGGGGGATGTTGGGAGGATGTCAGGAGTGGTGAGGAATGTTGAGGGTTATGGGGAGCGGTGGAGGGGATGTCCTATCTGCGGGTAGGTTTGCAAAGGGGCTGTATGACCCAGGCTCTGTACATGCTGAACATACCTGACCCAGCCTGGTACACTAGTGCATGGTTTTCCCAGTCCTGTTCAAAGCTGTGCGCTAGCAGGCCAGGCTGGGCTGGATCCATTCAGTGTGTACAAAGCTCGGGTCACATAGCACCACAGGGGGCAGGGGCAGGGGCAGGTGTGTGGCAGCCCCCCACTCTCGCCTCTCCACAAAGCACACGGAGGGACTCAACCTGGCCTAGCCTGGTGTGGCCCACTAGCACACCTTTGCACCAGACTGGGAGGTGCTGCTCCAGGACACGTGGATCCTCTGCAAAGGCACATTGGCTGTGTGGTCCAGGCTCATGGGTCATGTTTTCCATGAGGCTGAGGCAGCTGCGCACAGCCATGGCACTGCTCCTGCAACAGGCCATGGTGCATCGCCACCTGAGCCTCATGGAAAACGCATCCTGCTGGCCCCACCTAGCCCAGGCCACAAAGCCTTTGCATGGGAGCCAAACACACCGCCACTCTGGGAACCCTGCCACCAGAGACAGGACCCAGCCTGGCACAACACCCAGTCCTTGCAAGCAGCGCAGGGCCCTGGGTGACAGCACAAATGGCACAGGGCTGCCTGAAGGCACATGGCCCTATGCTGCGTCATGCCAAGCCAGACTCTTGACAAGTGGCACAAGCAGCGCTGGCTCGAAGTCTGCACTGCTGGGGGTTCTGGCCACAGTGGGCCCTGAGTACCCAATGGCTGCTGCTGATACAGCGGTGAGTTATGGGTTTTGTGGGGAGGGACTGGGACCCTGGAGGGGGGGTGGGGCTGAGGCCCTGTGGAAGGAAGCTGTGAGCCCTGCAGTAGTCCATGTGCTGTGCGGGGGGGGGGCAGCCACACCTTGTGGGCAGAACAAGGGACCCATCCCTCTTGATCATCCCTCCCCAACAGAGCTGCCCCAAATGCACAGTTCCCCCACAATCCACCCACATCCCCAAGCCACCCCCAGAAATCCCTCACCCACATACCCAGCCACAAACTCCAAACCCCTCCACAAGCTCCATACACCCCCAAATCTCACACCCACAAACCCTACACCTGCCCACAAACTTCCCAAACCCTCCTCCCCCAAATTTCTTTACATTTGTAAATATATCTGTAAAGCATTGCCCTCTCTGTATATAGCAGTGTTTCGTTTTAATAGCAGAAGAACACTATTTTGGGTCTGGCAGGGACACAGCCTTGGGGCCACAGGCCCAAGGGGGCAAATGCTGTCGCAGGTGGCAGCAGTTCACAGCCAAACAGCATCCCCCACAGCCAGACTGCTACAGTGGACAGATGGGGCAGGGGCCACTCCAGGTTAGGGCTTCAGTCCAGCTGGCACAAGTGGTAGTGTCCCCAGGTACCAAGTGAATGGGCCACAGAAGCTCCTGAGGGCAAGCAGCCCTAAGCTGCTCACCAGCGTAGGTTTTTATACTGCTGGGGCTAGCATACGTCCTGGTCCCAGCCTCTCGCTCCTGCTGGCTGCAGATCCAGGAAGAGCTGGGCAGGGTTATTTTGCCCCAAGTGGTACAATTTGCCCCACACCAAAGTACTTGTCTGGGCACATGCACTGAGGCAAAAATCCCTGGCTCAGATTTGTACCGCTGCAAGTGTACCTGCCTTCATGTCTGGATGTGCCCCATGAGCTGTGTTTACTAATCAATAGCTGAGAAAAAGAGCAAGTGTTTCACAGAAATCTGTTTAATAAAACCAAAATGGTATCAGCCTCTGTATGCCATGATATCCTGATGTTGTTTTGTGCCTTGGCAATGGAAGCAGCATCTTAAGTGCTCCCCCAACTAAAAATAGTATTTACCTTGCATGCTGCATGGTAGAGAGTTGAAATATTAAAATAAAAACACCCCTCTGCCTATAAAAATAAAAATTTGATAGAAACAATTCAATTTGGGATATAAATCTATATATTGAAGTCAGTTTTGAAAAAAAAAAAAATTGCAGAAAGCTGTGATTAACTATAAACATTTTTCAACTAGATGTTCCACTGAGCCACATGAAAGGACAAAGTCATACTTTCATATGTTCATGAAACCAAAAACGTTCCTCCCCATCAGTAAAAAAATCTGTCTAAAAATGGTTGTCAGTGAAGTCCATTAAAAACAATTTAGCCATCACTAAAAACACTAAGCAGCCATAGTTTGACTCAAGCTCTGACAGAGCACAGCAGTGCCAACTGGTACCCAGGTAGGACTGCAGTACTTTTCAGGGAGCATTCTCTTAGCCACGTGCTGCTGCTGTATCCCAGGCTGCCTGTAATGCTCTCGGGTCACCAGAAGAGGGTCTGTGATGGGATGGGGGGAACAGGGCTGATGGTAGCAAGGCTGGCAGGGGCAACACTGTACAGGGTGCAGTGAGGAGAGGATTATGGGCATCAGGGTATGAGCAGTGAGAAGAACCCCAGTGGGGTGGAGCATTACAGTGTAAAACCATCACTGCAGTCAAGCGGGGTTGCCAACCCAAAGAACATTTTTATTTTTTTTATAATTTTTTTTTTTTTTTTTTTTTTTAACTGTAAGCCTTTTACTGACAACCAAAAAATTAAACGTTTTCCACTGTAGTTGATGTTAAACCCCTAAATTTGAACCCAGTCCTTCTACCTGGGCCTGGCAGCAAGACAGGCCCTGGCAGAAGAATTAAATTTATGTTAAGTAAAACATATATAGGTAAAACCTTGTATCAATAAAAAAGTTTGCCTGCAAGTTCAAAGCTTACAGATTGTTGGTAAAAATAAATAATAAAATTATTGGGTTGGCAACCCATCTTCAAACATGTACCTCTCACACCCATCACTAGATACTTGTTCCTGTTGCTAGAAATGCAGAGCTAATCAGCTAGCAGTCACTAAATCTTTCTTCAAGCCCTCTTGTGCAGTTCTCATGTTATTTCTCCTAACAGCATGGAGAGAAAACTCTCCAGTTTACTTATGCTCAAGTTACAGAAGCTTTCAACGTATAGAGACGGAGTAAAAACACAAAGGATTTTAGGTTAACAAAGACCTTTTAGGGAATGAAAAGGTAACTATTAACCTATCAAACAGCAGTTCTAGTTCTCCCTCAATCAGTTAAAAAAACGCAACACGCACACACAACTTTGCAGCACCAATTGGTGATGTTGAAAGGGACATGCATAGATTATGATTCCAGCACTCTGACCTTCCCTGTATAAGCATAATTAAAAGAAAGTGGCCATTGTACACCAAACTGCTTTGCCTGATACCTGTTAGCTGAGTTGTACCAACTTGGTGAGAAACACCACAGTTCAATTTGCTATTCTTTCCTACCAAATTATAATCCCAGGAGCACAGAAGAATCAGAAACTCACAAGAGCTGTTAAGAGTAAATGAGTTAATAACTGATCTTAAGCACCTCCGTGAAACAGGATTCATTTTTTATCCCTAAGACAGCATTATACATTGTCAGAAAGAAAACATTCAAAAATGAGTACTTTTGCCTGACTTCCCCTCACAATACATAGTCTAAGGTTTCTTGAGATTAAAAGATCTGTCTGCTACAGTATACCCATAAACAGGGATAAAAACTAAATCATTAAAAGCAGAGATGAAAGAGGTTCTTCCAAAAATGACTCCAGGTGCCACCATCCAAACATTATTTTCCTTTGAAGTTTTGTTTTCCTCAGCTGCCCTGTCTCAAGTGCGATAACAAGGCAGCCACACCTTGCAAATGTAGCTCAAGAGCAGGAAAGCATCAATTTCTAATACAGCAGCTCTTATAAATAGGCAGCATATGCCTGTTCAAAAAAACTAGGGCAGTAAATAGATGCAAGCTGCTGAAAGTACTTAGCAGCACCGATGAGAGTACAGCAAAATATCCCACTCACCTTCTAGTAAAAAAGCAAAGAAACCAATGAACTTCCAAATGTCGTAACTGCACTGCAGAAAAAAAAAAATGTATCATGAGGGAACTATACTGAAAAGTTGCATTGGCTTTTCCATATAAAGTAGATTTCAGTTTATGCATTTTGTAAGGAGATACACAGAGGATGAAATCCTGGCCCTATTGGAATCACTGCCCCCCCCTCCAAATTTCAAAGGGTCCAGGATTTCACTCAGAGCACGTGAATAAACATTTTAACTAGCTGAAAAAGTAGAAAGCATCTATGAAACTTGTTTGTTTAGTAGAATTTCTGAGGTACAAATTTTCCACAAAATCTTTATCAAACTGTTTTGAAATGATTTGGTTACCAAATGCCTCCATCTTTCAGTAACAAAGCATTTCAGAATGCAGGATATTTCCAAAAATAGTGTAGAAACTTTTGGTGAAAACTGGAAAATTTCAGTAACATCAACTTTTCTGAATAGTTTCACTTTTGACAAAAACATTCTTTCCTGCAAAAGATTCTGATAAGCTCTAATACACATGCATAGAGATATACTATGTGTCCAGAGAAATATCCAAATCATTTCCTTACTGTCTCATTTAGGTAGCAAGCTCTCCTGTCCTGGTTTTTCTCTCGCTTAACATTGAAACACCTGACTTTCAAATTCACCTTATTTATAGTCAGAAAAGTCCCCTCTCTTTGTAGAGCGAAACTGACACCCAGGAGAGAGACAATTAAGAAGGTTTTTCATAAGAATACTCCCCCTAGGCTTATATTTCCATTTCAAGCAGATGTAAAAAATAAACGTACTATCCTTTACTGCCTCTTGTTTTTTGTCATATAGAGCACTGCATACAGAAGGCAGACTACAAAGGCATTTTTGGACACTTTGGCATATAAGAAAGTAATATTTCCTAGTGCATGCACCTGTGGTCACAGGAGCTCTTAATGGCTATCAACACCAGCTGATTAACAAATAAGGACACTTCTGAGAATACAGTTATTCCTTTACTCTCCCTGGAGTAGAATGATAATAATAAGCCTCATTGTGTCTATTAACAGATTAAGCCTCATGAATTACATAGGAAATATTAGTATCCTTACAAATTGGGAAATTAAGATACAAGTAGTTAAAAAAACAGAGCAAGGGACAACAAAACTGAATTCACTGAAAACTGAATGGGTGCCTTGGAAAAATCTGTCCTGTGTATTTTTCCTACAGTTATAGGGTGAACCGAGATTTGGATTAGGATTTGAACCTAGATTTTCCAATTTGTGAGCTAACATTTTAACTAATAGATAGAGCTGTTGCCCTTTAACTGGGAATTTGAGCTCAATCTGGTTCTGGAATAATTCATGGAAATCTTCCTTTCCAACGCTGCTTCTGTTCCTGGTAGACTGCTGCACTTCAAGCTACAATTTCAAGGGACTACTTAAAATGGGAACAAACTAGCTTTTCTAAGATTGATTTCAACTATCTCGGTTCTGCAGATTTGGGCTGGAATCCTCCAGCATTTCTGCTTCTGGTCTGAGCTGGAACCGGCGGAGGAGAGAAGCAGCATTTATGTGAAAAATAACACCCGGGCCTCTCCCTTCCAAGTCCAGATGAATGGCACCTATCTAGAGAGGCAGGTAACAAACAAGAACCTGTAAAATCTGAATCTGAAACCACTTTTTGAATTCTTTCATAATTCATGCACTCTAAGGCCACATCTATTTGGTAAAATTACTGTGCCTGGCAGTGGTGCCCTGAAGCACATTGTGGCTCCATGGGGACTGTCTCCTAACTGGAAACAGTGTAGCCACTTCACTGCAGCATAGCTATTACTCATAATAAATTTGCATTTGAAAAACTATCATAAAGGTTCCTTTTCCTTATTCCAGAAGTAATAAAGCAAAGCACTCAGGCATGGACTTAACATTTCAGCATGCAAGTTTTCTCATTGATTTTAAAGGGACTGTTCTTGTGTTAAAGTTAAGTATATTTATAAGACCTTAACGGGACTGTTTCCCTGGGGTCTGAAACCACCTGTTTATATATCACATTCTGTTACAGCGGGTTAGGTTTTAAAAATGACCAGCAGCACAGGCATAATTTACTATCACAGTGAGGAAACAGATTTCACGTACCCTGGTGTAATGTACATGTTTTTGTTCAGACTGATGTAAATGATCCTAGAACCAGGAATGGACAGCTGTGCACTTATCTTAAGGAACTCATACAGTAAGCAGCTATTACGGCTCCTCACTACTAGGCAGCAGAACGTGCAATAGCATGTTTACTAGGGCTATGCGAGGCTTCGGACTGTGCTTTGGATCTGGAGAAGCTTCAGACGCTTCAGAACCTGAAACAGCACGTCCAGATCAAAGCGCTAGCTTCTTTAGGCTTTCTGAAGTGGTTCAGAGGCCACCACCCCTGCAGTTGTCAGCCCACTGTACCGTAACACACACAGGGTGATTTGTGTCATGAATTTTGCCTGTCAGCAGCTTGAGGTGAAGCTCCCCCCAAACCCCTGCAGCAATCTTCTTGTAACTTGGCAGGCTTTCTGGCCGCAGCAGGGGCTACCACTCCTGCAGTTTTCACCCCACTGTGGCTTAACAAATACATGTGACATGAGTTTTGCTTTCAAGAATCTGGGGTGCAGTTCCCCCCAAACCCCTGCACTGATCTTCTTGAAACTTGGCAAGCTTCACCCTTGCAAATTTCATCCAAATCAGACAAAAAACACAACAAAGTTATAGATATTTCATTGATTCCCCATTATACCCTATGGTCAGATCTCTGGAGCTGCTTTGGCCAGATCAAAACAGAAACCTGGTCCAGAGCTCTGGATCGGATCCCTGGCCTCCAAAGCGGCCGGATCCAAAGCTGGATCAAATACTTCCCTACTTGCACAGGCCTAATGTTTACCTTTAGCAAATGACTCCCCCAGAATGATATTGACAGACGATACCTAAACTGTTATAATTTACAGTGGTAGTGTAAATTCCTGCCAAGGTGATTTGCTAGTGGATTGGGCAAAGTTACCCTAGTTTAAGCAATTGTGTCTTCGGTTGGCTTTTTATGCTACTGCAAACATCACAACCTTAGGCACATGGTTTTATAGATTGTTTCACAAGAAAGCCCTCTGATCGGATCTGAATGTCACCCATTTAAATTCTTAAATTTCAAAACTGCATTCTAAGAAATGGAGGACTGGTCACGAGGAAAAAGAGCATTATTTTTATGTCATTAGTTGCAACCAGGTCAAGATTTAGTTGCAGGGGCCAAAATTTAATGGTTCACTGCTGGCTCTTTTTTGTGAGAAAGAGCAAATAAGACCTGCATTATAGTAGCTAATGGTGGGAAGCCAACTAACAAACAAAACGAGCCGTAATAGCTGCTTACTGTAGGAGTTCCTTAAGGTAAGTGCACAGCTGTCCATTCCTGGTTCTAGTGTCATTTACATCAGTCTAAACAAAAACATGTACATTACACCATTTTAATGCCCCCCCCCATACACACACACCCCTACCAACAGTCTTTACTTGAATATAAGATGACCCCCCAGTAATTAGATTCTATATATGGAACATCTATACATTTTGTAATATTTTTCCAGGTATATAATATAATTAGCTGAGGTTTGCCTTGAATTTGTCCCCCTGCAGCAGGAAAAATAAGTCTAAGAGGGTCAGGTGGCCCCCCTGCCCTATACCTCCACAACTTCTTTGCCCTGCAGTCCCATCCCCCATCCCCACTCCTCCCCCAGCTTTACTGTCAGACCCTGCTGTACCTGAGCACATGGAAGCAAGGAGCAAAATTGAAAACACTGATTTTGAAATAAACTTTATAGGCAAATTTCTATAGTACCCAGAGACTTAGTCCATTCAGAACTGAGGCATTTTACCTTTTTTGAAACTGCTGCAAGTTTTAGCACAGGTACGCCATAAACAGACTTCTAAGCAGCACTTTTGTACTTGTATATAGTACAAACTATGTACATTAGTCCAAAGCCAAAGACTCATGATCTACCATATAGTTCACTGGGCTGGACCCCTAAAGAGTCAACAGCATTTCCCCATAGCTCAGCACTGCTCAGTAGGCCTGTCAGAAGCGGCTAGTATTCAGCCAATTTGAGGATTTGGATTCAGCCAATTCACGGGACAGTGATTTGATTCAGTGATTCGAATCAGCCGAATCTGATTTGGAAATTCAGCTGCTGCCAAATCTCTGAATCAGCCAGGCCAGGCCCATCCCCCACCCACTCTCCTGGCAATGGTTGCCCAGCCTGCCCCACCTCTTTAGAAAAAAGAAGCCCCCACTCAGCAGGTGCTCCTGGGCTGTGGGGGTGATCCCTGCTGCCCCATGCTGCACGGGAGGCTCTGCATGAGCCCCCCAACCCTCCCTTACTCCCCCAGACCCCCCACAGGTGCCCCACCCAGGCCAGCTCCAGCCCTTTAAGAAAAAACAAAAACCAAGAAAAAGCCCAGGCTCACCGTTCCTGCTGGTGGGGGCAATCCCTGCTGGTCCCCATTGCCCTGCATGATGTGGCGGGCTCTGCACAAGCCCCCTGAAGCCCTAAGGCCACTGCAGGAGCCTTGAGTCCCAGAACTTTTTTCCATTTTTTTTTTCTTAAAGGGCCAGAGCTGGCCCAGGTGGGGCACCTGTGGTGGGGCTGGGGGAGCAGGAGGGGTGTTGGGGGGCTTGTGCAGAGTCTCCCATGCAGCATGGGGCAGTAGCAGGGATTGCCCCCTGACCGCCAGTACCTGGTGAGCACTGGGGTTTTCCTTTAAAGGGCTGGTAGCTGTGGGGGCGGGGGCGCAGCTGTGGGGGGATGAGGAGCAGGGGCCAGAGGGGGCTGGCAGGGAATCCCCATGGTCCCCTGCCCCAGTCCCCCCTCCACCGCCCCAAGTACTTACCAGCTCGGAGTGGCTGCAGCTCCCTGCTGCAGCTACCGGGTACTGCCCCAATCATGAAAGCTCTCCAAATCTCTTCCGAAGATTCGGAGAGATTTGAATCAGTTCAGACCTTTTAATTGGTCCCCTAATTCAATTTGGATTCAGAGATTCAGCCATCAAATGACGCCGAATCTCCTCCAGATAAAACGACCACCCAAAACTTCACACAGCTCTACTGATTAGTATGCGTGTACACTTCAGATATCCCAACAAAGCATCCATGTGCTAATTAAAGGTTACTTTAACGTACAGTTTGATGCAGTTCAGTCACTTGACCAAGCAGCTGCAAACTCTGACAGCCTGCTTTGACCAGTTTATCTCCTGATTCAGGAAAGCCCTATAGAAGACCAGGAACATGCTCATAAACAGACACACGAACCCCTCAGCCAAAGACTGCATCAAAATGGGACTGTGTGTGATGTAGGGGTACTAAAGAAAGATGGTTGAAAATGATGAAAATCATATGGAAGAGAAAAGACTGGCTGTTCAGACTATTCAGAAGCTGGACCACCACCAGAGAGAACAATGACAATGACGATGGAGCCAGTGATGATTACAACCATGATGGAAGGACAGGGGAAACAGGCAGGGAATTGGGAGGGGAGAGGAATGGAGGGGGGCAGGTACTGAGGCAGTCCTCTGCATGATTATAATGGTTAAATGTGATGGCGACAGGTACACACAGACACATGGGCGGGTGGGAGTCCAATGAAGTTTTGTAACAGGAGTGAGAATGGTGTAACTGTAAAAATGTGGTTTGGACTCTTGAGTGAATCATAAGTTTCATAGAGAGGGGTGTGTGTGTGTGTGTGTGTGTGTGTGTGTGTGTGTGTGTGTGTGTGTGTGTGTGT